>NC_141060.1:10142257-10487257 GCF_041138505.1 Cibotium barometz | reverse complement strand
TGCGTGCGCACTCACAGAGTCACATTTATATCCATGTGTGAATGTGTGTGTGTGTGTGTGCGCGCGCGCGCCACACGTTTACATATATGTTTACTTGTAAGGAGAGTATTTAACACCCATTGGTACAAATTTCCAGGGAGGCGGCTTTGTGGAACTCAGTCTTTGGGAAAGCACAGGACCTTCTAAGTGTACCAAAAGGGAGCATAAGGGCAACTGTGCTCATAGAGACACTCCCAGCAGTTTTCCAAATGCATGAGATCCTGTATGAGCTAAGGCAGCACTCAGCCGGGCTTAACTGCGGGCGTTGGGACTACATATTCAGCTATGTGAAAACGTTCCGGAGCCACCTGGACAGGCTCCTTCCGGACCGCGTACTTGTGGGCATGAGCCAGCACTTCATGAAGAGCTACACCGAGCTTCTCATTCAAACATGCCACAAGCATGGCGTGCATGCCATGGGCGGAATGGTAACAAATTTCTTTCTATAATTTAGCATGCATTTACATGCACATGCATGAGTAGGGCCTAGGCTGACTTTCTTGTGTTAATGTGTCATTTGCAGGCTGCTCAGATACCCATCAGAGATGATGCAAAAGCAAATGAGGCGGCTATGGAACTAGTACGAGCGGACAAGCTACGTGAAGTAAAAGCTGGGCACGACGGCACATGGGCGGCACACCCTGGGCTAATCAAACTAGTGACACAAGTATTTGACCAGCATATACCTGGTAACAAACCTAATCAGCTAGATGTGAAGAGAGAGGATGTAAAGATAACTGAAGATGATCTGCTGCAAATGCCAAGGGGCGACCGGACATTGGATGGCCTCAGGCTCAACACACGTGTGGGGATCCAGTATCTTGCTGCATGGCTGTCCGGGACGGGGTCGGTGCCACTCTACAACCTTATGGAGGATGCTGCGACTGCAGAGATCAGCAGGGTGCAGAATTGGCAGTGGATTAAATATGAGGCATTGCTGAATGGCGAGGCAGTGCCGATGAAGGTCACAAAGCAGCTCTTTGCCAAGGTATTTGACTTCCTGCTCTATAGTATGCACAAATGTTCACTCAGATGAGTGCAGAAATTAACCTGTGTATAACCTCCAGGTTCTGGAGGAGGAAATGCTGCGTGTTTGCGTCGAAGTGGGTCGCAAGAAGTTCAACACAGGTCGATACAAGGAGGCTGCCCGCATGTTTGCACGACAATGCATCACACCTGAGCTGGATGATTTTCTCACACTAGATGCATACCGACACATTGTGGAATATGTGCCGCTATCTAGTCTCTAGGCCTGCAATTGCTTCTATGTCGCGCGTTTTTG
This sequence comes from Cibotium barometz, assembly GCF_041138505.1. Classification (NCBI taxonomy): domain Eukaryota; kingdom Viridiplantae; phylum Streptophyta; class Polypodiopsida; order Cyatheales; family Cibotiaceae; genus Cibotium; species Cibotium barometz. The sequence goes on along the minus strand of NC_141060.1, from coordinate 10,485,936 downwards.
TTTTGTTTTGTTTTTTTTTTTGGGGGGGGGGGGGGGGGGGGGGGGGGGGGGGGGGACTACATAATAAGCTTTGTAATAGATACTCGTGCTGGGCTTTTGAGAAGTTTGAAGACTCTGTAATAAATGAAAGATTTGCTTGAGCATACACGTGTTTTCAACATCTTGAAAGAAAATTGAAAGTTGTGTGTGGTGCTGGTGTAGCAGTTTACGCGTCGGGGGCTCCAGGGGTCCGTTGACGCTATGACGTCCCCTCTCTCTCTCACACGCGCACGCACACACGCGCACGCATTGCTTTATTGTACTTTTTTGCCCATGCAATCTCATGCTTATTTGAGTGGCTATGCTACGTAAAGACACCTTGTATGATTCTTTGTCAATCTGTGTGGGGGTGGGTGGTGTCAATCTGTGTGGGGATGGGTGGCTGGGGAGAAGAGGGGACGTGGTGGTGAGTAAGTTTGTTGCGTGTATAAAAGAAAGAGGGGGTTTATTCACGTTGTGTGTGTGTGTGTGTTTGGGGGGGGGGGGGGGGGGGGGGGGGGTGTAGTTCCAATCATGCGTACACTGAGCAATGTAACTTTGCGTGCCCGCATGTGAAAATGTAAGTTCAGGATATATTGAGCCACCATATATTTTGGGCGAACATATTTTTGTAACGAGTAGTAAATGTAACCCTTTATGTCTATTACTGGTTTTCCATAGTATCCCAATTGCCTCCCGACATGAATGCATCAATTTTTTGTTTTCTCCATGGTAGCAAAGGCAGAAAGAATTCAATATATGCCATAGCAACTATGCGTAAACGGACATGCAAAGGCCAAGTTGACATTTTCCAATAGGCCAATTTCTCATGCAGCCTTTGCATTACGCATGCCGTCATGTCTTCTTTCAATGCAACATTCCAACGCAATGGGTAGCCCAAGTGCCGCACAATCTGATTGGGATGTACTATTTGACATGGCCATACAATGGAATGCCAATGACAATCTTTCAAAGGCAGCAATTTAGATTTCATGAAATTTATATGCAACCCTACTCCATCAAAGCCACCACATCGGAAGTCTTATTTCTCGGCAAGAAGGAGTCATTAGCATATGCTTGTGCCACAAAGTGAGACCCATTTGAGAGTTTTAGTCCATGCAACCGTTTTTGTTATGTCAAATTGTCAACAAAGGATGTGTTGCTATGGCATATAATAGGGCACTCTGAGAGCATCCCTATCAGACGGATCTCCCCAGTGTCCACTCCTCAGACAATTCCGAGCCTCGTAAAGAGGTTGTTGTGTTGTCTTGGTATAGCCAGTAAAGAGGTTGTTGTGCTGTCTTGGTATAGCCAGTAAATCACATTATGCATTTTTGGCCCAAACCCCAATTTTTGCATAGTTGCAGATATGAAGTCCTAGTGAATTGAATCAAAGGCTTTTTCGATGTCTACCTGATCTATATATTTCACATATTCCATCCCTATGTATCCATTTGCAATGTTATCGATGATTTGTCTTCGCAGGAAAAAACCGTATTGTGCCTAATGTAGACTAGTATAAAGCAAATGCTTTTGGCCATTGGATGGTGTTTCGTGCTTTTGAGGGAAAGATTCTAGGTTTGTCCTCTACTCAAGGTTGGTTTTGTCGGACTAGAAAAAAGTGCTAGATTCGGTTCACTAGGAGACCTAGCCCCAGATGGAAACTCCATGAGACTAATGGGGATGGCATTGGAGTCGCATTTTCCATCCGCCTCTAGCAATTTTGGCACCTAGAAAAGCTTGCTTTCTTTCGCAAAAGGGGATATTTGTTATATAAGATGTGCTTGACGCCACGGACATGTACTCTCTTTTCTAGTGAGATTGGTGTTTGCAAAATCATGAACTGCAACATTTGCTCCCACTGGCCAAGTTATCAGCAAGGAAAGCATATTGTTATTTGCTGGCTTGACCTTGGATTCACGAGCATGGAAACCTGCTTTGGGCAATGGCTAAATCATCGAGATGGTGGAAAGAAGTTTTTGAAGGCATATGGAAAAGTGGGCATCCCCGAGGGGCGGATTTTTTCTAGTGAGCATTTTCTAGCGAGTGCTTTTTTGGAATTGGGCAAGTGGATTCAAAAAAGATTCCCTCCCCTCTCCATCAAGAGAGAGGGATGAAGAGAGGTGGAGAGAGATTCATGACATAATAATTTGAGAGGGAGAGGGAGAGGGAGAGGGAGAGAGAGAGAGAAAAATATGACAACAATACATCCTCTACATTGAGATTATTGCTTCAAAATGAAAATAAAACCAAGTTCATTCACGTACAAATTCTAAAGACAGAAATGTTATACACCATCATCTTTACTTCTATGGGCCTCGCTTATCCTCCGGAGTGAAGGCACAAAGTAAGCAAATGACGTTTGTACCCTTCTGCACTTCCTCTAGCAAGACACACTCAAACACATCATCAATAAAACTATGGCTCACCATATCGCAATTAAGCCCACGTCTTCACTAGAAAAATATCATCATCATTACCAGGAAGTGAAGGATGTGAGACCTTTCCATGCTTGTGCACCATCTATGGTCTTCTGCTTGACCTCCGCATTGGTGGCCTCTCTCGCGATACGTGCAACAATAACTTCAATGCTAATATTTGATGAGGTCATCACAAACAATACGAAGGAGGGTTGTGGGTGGTGTACTCTACTAACAAGGCTTGGTGGCAATGGTGATTAACAAAGTGCTATGGAGCTTATCTCTATATTTATAGTAGTGGAAGAGGTGTACTCTACTTTGCAACAAACAAAATAAAAATACAATCACAATGAGTCCATTTTGCTAGCATATTCCTATCCATCACATGACCATTGTGCCACCGTATCAATCGAGCCTCTACTGAGGCAGCTTCACTGGTAGGAGACATGGTCCACTTCTCGCACATTGCTTTGTTCTCTCCTTGAGATGTAGTGCACACATACTTTTTTGTGTGGGCAACCATGCTTTCCAATATGCAAGACCTCTTCTTATGTGTCAAGACGTTATTCATCCCACCATTGAACAAATGTAGAACTACATTCTAGTTAGCCTAAGCCTCATCTGCCATGAAACCAAAGAAATTTGTGCTTTCACAACCATGGTTTGCCATTAACTCATTAATGCATTCCCAGAACAGACATTGGACCTCCATATCCTCCTCTTTTATTTCACATGTCGCAATTGTTAGAAGATCGTGCATGCTGCATGAAAACTCTAGTCATTTACGATGTAACACACTTGACCACCTCTGACTACTTTTATACTCCACATTCGTAATATGCTAACTTGGATCATACACATGACAAGTCATGGGCATCCAATCTGATGTTTGTCGGGTGTGGTGAAATTGTATCCATGCATATCGTAGGTCTCGAGAGCCGGTCCATTGCATTTGATTTACCAAATCCAACCCTGAAGTGGCTCCAATGGTGGACATCTTGAAAAAAAAAGCACTTCTCACCTGAGGACTCTTGTCTTGGGAACCTGTTTCTATGAAAAGTCATAAATGTACTCTGGTTTCAACTTCAAAAGTGCATCCAAGCCAAATCTCTCCTTTAGAAGGCCCGTGTCAGGCTACAGTGAACTGACCTCCGAAAATTGTTCAAGTTTCACACTTTACTTATCTATATTTTAATAACTCTTCTACAAAGACATAACTACCCAACCAAATTAGCTTACCAACTGTCTTCGACAAGTGGTCCCATGTTCTTTGCAATGTTGATGAGCTCTTATTCCCAATGAAATGTGAGGAACCACCTTCTTGCACTAGCGCTGCCATCACGATTTCTTTTGCCACACACACACACACACACACACACACATTTATACCTTTCTTGCCCCGGCATTACGATCTACTCCTAACACCCTAGATACCATTTGCTTTGTCCTATCAGTTAGTGCCTTTGATGTGCCTGCCCGTACATTATGTTGATGGAGACCGATGTGTATTATTAATCGACTCATCATATTGTCGGAGTGCATCACATAATAGATTTAGCAATTGCATGCAGTGATGCACATCACCGAAACTGAGCAGTAATGGCAAAGGAGATTTCCAGATGCATTGTTGCACTCCTCTCCAATGGTCAGTGCCTTTAGCATGCTTCCAATAAAATGTGATGTATTTGAGACCCTATCGTTCTGTACGCCCAGGGAAAGCTCATTCACACACTTCAAACTATACCTAGACAATGGCTTCTCCAACACACTCCAGGGAGGGTAATGTTAGAGGTTTGTAGTGCTTTGACCACCAGTGGGGATCATACTTATGCTCCGTGGAGTCCATTCTTGCACGATTTCCCATGGTTGGTGGGAAATCAAATGCAATATCGCCAAATGTTATATTTCCTAGGAATCTCCACGGCCTTGATAACCTCTTTGACATTCAACAAAATCTTTGTTAATATCTTTTCCTTCTTCATGCTCCAAAGGTATTCCAAAATTATCTTACCATCTTCTCTTGCAACAGTGGACGAGGTTGATGCACCAGTTTGGTTGTTATCTTGTAAGGGGCTACATAAATCTATCACATTAGACTGAGTTGGAAGTCCTCTTGGGCAAGCTATCTAAGATGGCTATTGGTTGTGGGTTTGAGTTTAATAAAGCATCAACTATTGTGGAGTAATTGTCCAAAAGAAAGTCATCAAGTATCTAGAACTCCTCCCTATCATGATTAGAGGTTGGCTCTAGAGGGACATGAAACTCTTGGGACCCAATATTTTGCAAGCCATAGAATGACAAGGGAGCTACTTGCTCTTGTAAGAACTTTGCACTCACAAGAACTCGACCATTGAAACATAGATTCTTCTCAAAAGATAAGAAGGAGATTGTGCAACTCATTATAAAGAGGAACAAAAAAAAGTACACAAGAACAAAAACGAATGACACAACAAAGTACATATGAAATGAATGGTGATTAACACCCTTAAATAAGTTAGCCATCTTTTAATTTTGATCGTTTTAAAGTAATTTACATTTTTAAAACAATATTAATTCTAAAAAAATCAAATTCTGTGGTTATATATATGTGTGTGTGTGTGTGTGTGTATCTATGTATCTATATATACATATTGTGCATGATTTCAAATAATAGATTTTGACTGGTGTCAAGCAAAAATCTGAAAGGTGTTTTGGGCTTGTGTACATATGGATGCATGGCATGTATAAAGGCTTTGCCCTGAAATGCCTTGGTAGAACTTTGCACTCACAAGAACTCGACCATTGAAACATAGATTCTTCTCAGAAGATAAGAAGGAGATTGTGCAACTCATTATAAAGAGGAACAAAAAAAAGTACACAAGAACAAAAACGAATGACACAACAAAGTACATATGAAATGAATGGTGATTAACACCCTTAAATAAGTTGGCCATCTTTTAATTTTGATCGTTTTAAAGTAATTTACATTTTTAAAACAATATTAATTCTAAAAAAATCAAATTCTGTGGTTATATATATGTGTGTGTGTGTGTGTGTGTATCTATGTATCTATATATACATATTGTGCATGATTTTCAAATAATAGATTTTGACTGGTGTCAGGCAAAAATCTGAAAGGTGTTTTGGGCTTGTGTACATATGGATGCATGGCATGTATAAAGGCTTTGCCCTGAAATGCCTTGGCAGATGTACAGGGTGGATGGCTTGGTAGTAGGCTTGTGCAGGTTTGTCCGGAGCGTGGTCTACTGGAGGTGGTATCAGCCACTCGGTAGCTCTGAATGTGTGCACGTCCCCAAAGAAACTGGGCACTCGTAAGCTGTATTCGAAGGTGTAGAAGCATGGGGGGCAATTAAATATTGAAGGGGGCCAATGTTGCCTTGAACATGGTGTGAAATGGATGGAGAAGGTGGCAAGGTGTGCATGGAGCAAAAGAGACCTTAATACACAAGGGCCTTAATTAATACTATGTGATTTTATAAAAAAGGTGACCAAGGAAATCGGCTGCAGCAACATGGCGAGCACGTGATTTCCAAATATAAGGTGCCGACGTGTGGTAGCCGCTTCTAGAGGCAGAGAGGCATGGAGTGTAGGCCGACTAGTAAAGAAGTCACTTGAACTACTGGGTGGACTGCACCGAACGAGGGGACCCTCTGAGCACGCCAACGGTAGCAGACAGTAGGGGCTGGCGCTGTAGAGGGGAGCTACCGTGACCAAAAGAGAGTGTGAAGGTGGCCGGATGTAGCCACAGGTGCAAGGAGAGGTGAGGCTGGTTGTAGCTGCTGTTGACAACTGGAGACGGCGTGGAGGATAGCGGAGGCGAAGACTAGAGGTGGCCTTTGTTTTGGTTTTGTCGGCCAGAGGAGCTGTCTGGCAAGGGCGCTGGTGATGACGAAGGGGTTGCTTGGGTTTTGCTAGCGCAGCCAGTACAGAGCAATGAGATGGGTTGAGGGTCATGGTGGTGACTGATGCAAGCGAAGGAGGAGAGGGAGCCGACGAGCAGTTGGTGTTGGCGCAGCTCTGCTGGTGACAGAAAGAAGACGTCGACTCGGGTAGAGATAACGGAAGGGATTGCAGGCGGTGGCAGATGGTGCCAACGTGAGGTGGCGGCCTTTGAAAGCAGAGAGTCGAGGGCTGTGGGTTAGCGAAGGTAGAAGGAGAGGCTTTTGCTGACTGTAGTAGAGGTGCCGATTTGTGGGCTGGAGACAGGTGGGAGTCGCCTACGCGACGGCTGGTGAGACTCTACGGTGGCTGGTGACTCCAACTGCAGTGAAGGGAGAGAGGAAGACTCCGTCAACTGCAGAAGAGGGGACAGAGAGAGTGCAGTGCAGAGACGTATGGGTCGATTGGCTGAAGAGGCTTGGTTGTTAGACGCAAGGTTGTAATTCCAGAGGCAGTGAGGTCGTGGTTTAATTCCCTTGGCAGTAAATCCAAGCCACAGTGTTTGTAAGGTTGTGTGAGTAAAGGCTTCTGTGTCGGAAGAAGCTTGTATGAAGTGTTGACTGGGAATTTAATTGCTGGGTGTTTACTTTGTTTATGGTGCCCATTTTTGTGCTGTCTTTCTGGTGTGGGTGGTGTGGTGAACCGTGAGAGAAGTGTTCCAGCCGGTGGCTGGTGGTGCCCCCGTTGGTGTTAGTATTTCCAAGGCTGTTGGAGGGACAGCTATAGAGGCAGGTGATTCCGTGTCCGAAATTTTCGACAGCTTTCTGGTGCCCCCACTGAGGAGAGCTCAGGTATTTTTACAGGTTTTCATGATGTGGTCTTATCCAGAATTTCATGGCAGGAAGGGTGAAGATGTGTTTGACTTTTTGGAGCAAATAGAGTTGGCATGCATTAGCAATCATGTTACAGATGAAGAGCAGGTTTTGAGGTTAGTAACGATTTTCTTGAAGGGAGATGCCCGAAGTTGGCTTAAAGATTTTGAAGCACAGGATGTAGCATATGAGATACATGGTGTTTTGACCTTAGACAGGTTGAAAGAAGGCCTTTTGGAGCATTTTCAACAAGCGGAGGAGCCTAGTGTGCTTTGGCAGGAGTTGAGCATCTTGAAGTAGGTCCATGGGCAACCACTGGATGATTTTGTGAAGGTATGTATTTACATGTCTATGGAGTAAGTGGTGTACGACATTAAAGCAGGAAGTTCCTCTTATGTTTATGAAGAAAAGCTTGTTTATTGATGGTTTGTTACCCCATTTGAAGGTCAGGGTTGAGTTGAAGAATCCCAAGTCATTTGATGATGCAGTTAGGGTTGCTAGGGAAAAGGAAAGCAAGATTTTGAAGCAGATGGAGATGGGTATTTATCCGCATGAAGGTTTTGTGTCTGCCCAAGGGATATGCATGTAAATTTGGTTGAGGTGGATAAGAGTCCTATACAAAGTTTGATTAGACAGGAACCTCAAAGGCCTATACAGGTACAAAGGGGGATGTTTTATGTGCCTTTTGATTTTTTTCCAAAGTCTTTAAAGCATGTGAAGGTGGATGAAAAGCAGGATGAGGAATCTAGGTCAAGGTTTGAGACTTTTGTAGATGAGGAGTTGCCAGTGGATTCTTCTTTGGATTTGGACGTCATGGCTATTCATGACAGTGATTTGGAATGCTCTATTGAAGATCATTTGCATTCGGATCTGGATGACATGCATGCACATGGAAATAAAGGGGATGATGCCTTGGGATTGGCTGATGATAAGAAGGAAGAGGAGTTGGATACAGAATGCTTTAAGGATGATTCTCTGCCAGATTCTACAAGGGAGGAGGATGGGGTAGAGACTTGTGATGAAGTGAAGATGGTTTGCAATGCAGATGAGGAGAGCATGGAGGAAGATCCTATTATTATGGATTTTCTTGGACAGCTTGATGGTGGTATGGTACCTGCGATGAATGATGTGGATGTTTTTCCATTTGATGCATTATGTGCTGGGGAGTCTTTGGGCAATGATACAGGGGGGGTTGGCAACACTCAAGAAGGTATGCATGTAGATTGGGCTGATGAAGAGCGTTGTGATGTGAGTATTGTGCTTGAGGATGATATGTGGGAAGTTGCTAGCCTTGATGAACAGGAGCCAGAGATAGACATGGATGCAAATATGGTTGAGAGTGTAACTAAGGCTTCTTTGCGTATTGCTGAAATGCTAAAGACAAAGTCCATGGATGACAAAGATTTTGAACCAGTTGAGTTGTATGTTTGTGAAGAGATGCCTGAATTACAAGAGTTGGAAGTGCTTGTGGACACTGCTGTTGGAAAGGATGTGGATTTTTGTGTGCATAAAGGTCAAAATGTTGGAACCTCGCCTTCATTGGTAATGATGAATTGGATGCTAAATGTTGCAATGCCACAGGTTTTGAAGACAGGGAGGTTTGTTGTGGGTGAAGTGTTCTTTTATGGTTTATTCGAAGAGCAAAGGCTTGAGGATGATGCTGCGTGGTCAGAGTCTGTGAATGCTTATCAAATGATGGATGAAAATGATTTTGTGGCACATATGGTTGATGTTTGGTATGTAGTGATGCAGCCATTATTTTTCACAGATGTTGGAAAATGGGATGGGGAATTACAGCAGTTTCCTTTTGATCGTGCTGCTGAGCATAAATGCTCTAGCAGATAGGGGGGTTGGCAAAGTATGTCAGGCAAAAATCTGAAAGGTGTTTTGGGCTTGTGTACATATGGATGCATGGCATGTATAAAGGCTTTGCCCTGAAATGCCTTGGCAGATGTACAAGGTGGATGGCTTGGTAGTAGGTTTGTGCAGGTTTGTCCGGAGCGTGGTCTGTTGGAGGTGGTATCAGCCACTCGGTAGCTTTGAATGTGTGCACGTCCCCAAAGAAACTGGGCACTCGTAAGCTGTATTCAAAGGTGTAGAAGCATGGGGGGCAATTAAATATGGAAGGGGGCCAATGTTACCTTGAACATGGTGTGAAATGGACGGAGAAGGTGGCAAGGTGTGCATGGAGCAAAAGAGACCTTAATACACAAGGGCCTTAATTAATACTATGTGATTTTATAAAAAAGGTGACCAAGGAAATCGGCTGCAGCAACATGGCGAGCGCGTGATTTCCAAATATAAGGTGCCAACGTGTGGTAGCCGCTTCTAGAGGCAGAGAGGCGTGGAGTGTGGGCTGGCTAGTAACGAAGTCGCTTGAACTACTGGGTGGACTGCACCGAACGAGGGGACCCTCTGAGCACGCCAATGGTAGCACACAGTAGGGGCTGGCGCTGTAGAGGGGAGCCGTCGTGACTAGAAGAGTGTGTGAAGGTGGCCGGATGCAGCCGTCGCACAGGCGCAAGGAGAGGTGAGGTTGGCTGTAGAGCTGCTATCGACAACTGGGGATGATGTGGCAGATAGCGCGCAGGCGAAGACCAGAGGTGGCCTTGGTTTTGGTTTTGTCGGCCAGAGGAGCTGTCTGGCAAGGGCACTGGCGATGATGAAGGGGTTGCTTGGGTTTTGCTAGCGCAGCCAGTACACAGAGCAGTGAGATGGGTTGAGGGTCATGGTGGTGACTAATGCAAGCGAAGGAGGAGAGGGAGCCGACGAGCAGTTGGTGTTGGCACAGCTGCTGGTGACAGAAAGAAGACGCCGACTGGGGTAGAGATAGCGGAAGGGGTTACAGGCAGTGGTGGCAGATGGTGCCAACATGAGGTGGTGGCCTTTGAAAAGCAGAGTCAAGGGGCTGTGGGTTAGCGAAGGTAGAAGGAGAGGCTTTTGCTGACTGTAGTAGAGGTGCCGATTTGTGGGCTGGAGACAGGTGGGAGTCACCTACGACGGCTGGTGAGACTCTACGGTGGCTGGTGACTCCAACTGCAGCGAAGGGAGAGAGGAAGACTCCGCCAACTACAGAAGAGGGGACAGAGAGAGTGCAGTGCAGAGACGTATGGGTTGACTGGCTGAAGAGGCTTGGTTGTCAGACACAAGGTTGTAATTCCAGAGGCAGTGAGGCCGTGGTTGAATTCCCTTGGCAGTAAATCCAAGCCACAGTGTTTGTAAGGTTGTGTGAGTAAAGGCTTCTGTGTCGGAAGAAGCTTGTATGAAGTGTTGACTGGGAATTTAATTGCTGGGTGTTTACGAATATTCAATCTGATTTTTTTTTCATGTCTGACTTTTCAAGCCTGGAACTTTCACGGCTTGCACTTTCACGGGCCAGAACTTTCACGGCCACACTTTCACGGCTTGCACTTTCACAGCAGCCGGTACTTTCACCGCTTGGACTTTCACGGCCGGAACTTTCACGGCCGGACTTTCACGACCTGCACTTTCACGGCCTGCACTTTCACGACCTATACTTTCGGCCTGACTTTCACGGCCAAAACTTCACGGCCTAGCTTTTGACGGTCGGAACTTTCACGGCCTGCAATTTCACGACCTGAAATTTCACGGCCTACACTTTGACGGTCGAAACTCACGCGCCGGAATGTTTTTTTTTAGGCTACTAGTCGGAGGCCAAAATGGTCAATTTTGACTTCGAACGACCGCGTCCAAAGTCGAAGAGCTCGATGTCAGCTTTCCGATGAGCCCTAGAGCGCCTTCATTGGATATACGGTTTAGGAGATACAAGCCTCCAAAAAGGGGTGGTTTCAAGAGTCCTCTTTTCATGGCCAGAACTTTCACGAAGAGAACTTTCACGGTCCGCACTTTCACGACCGAACTTTCATGGCCTGCACATTCACGGCTTGAACATTCACAGCCTGCACTTTCACGGCTTGCATTTTCATGGCCTAAACTACAACCCAAACTTTCACCCCAGAGTTTTTTTTGGAGGCTACTGGTCGGAGACCAAAATGGTCAATTTTGACTTCAGACGATTGAGTCCAAAGTCGAAGAGCTCGATGTCAGCTTTTCGATGAGCCCTAGAGCACCTTCATTGGACTTACAGTTTAGAAGATACGGGCCTCCAAACTGGTGTGGTTTCCAAAGTTGACGGACCCCTTTTCACGTCGACAAACTTCACGAGTTTTATAATTTTTTTCTTCGTGAAACCTTAGGTTTTCACACCGTGAAACGTTCAATGTTTCATGTCGTGAAACCGGACTCCACGGAATATTAAATTTGGATTTTTTTTAATAACGCCGTGAAACGTTAAATGGTTCACGCCATGAACTGGACTTTACGGAATATTAAGTCCGATTTTTTTCTTCACGTCTTACTTTTCACACGGCCTAAACTTTCACGGTCGAAACTTTCACAGCCTGCACTTTTAGGGCCGCACTTTCATGGCATGCACTTTCACGGCCTAAATTTTTAGGGCTTGCACTCTGCCCTTTCACGGCCTATACTTTACGGCCTATACTTTCACGGCCTGCACTTTCACGGGCTGGAACTGTCACGGAGAGAACTTCATGGCCTGGATTTTCACGACCGAAACTTTCACGGCCTGAACTTTCACGGCCTACACTTTCACGGCCTGAACTTTCAACAACCTGAAATTTCACGGCCTGACTTTCACAGCCTACACTTTGAGGGTTGGAACTCACCGGAACTTTTTTTTTTGAGGCTGCTGGTCGGAGACCAAAATGGTCAATTTTGACTTCTGAACGACCGTTTAGGAGATACAAGCCTCCAAACAGAGGTGGTTTTTAGAGCCCTTTTTTTGGCCAATGGACCTACACTTTCACAACCTGAACTTTCAGAGCCTGACTTTCGTTGAAATTCGTGGTGCTTATGCTAGATTAAGATGAGTGGAGGAGAGAGACCCAAAAAATACAAGAGCAAATCTTGTTTATTAAGTTGCTTATGCATACAACTTGGCCTTTGCACTCTACATAATGCCTTCTAGCTTCACCTTTAAATAGGTGAGCTAGTGGACGATAAGTCCATTCACACACACACCCTTCTCCTACCCTTTTACATGACCTTAGTCTTTTAATACCCTCCCTCAATACCAACTATGAAAAAAATTGGAATAGGTGGTATTGGACACATAGGTTGCCTTTATAACATTAGGCGTAGAAGGTTAGGAATATAGGTGTTGCTACATTGAGATTTAAAACAATTTCTCAATGGAGTTAGAGACTGATGCAAAGTTAGCCTCTGACTCTTTGTTTAGGACATTTAGAAGTGATATGACCTACCTTTTTGCAATGGGTACACCTTACTTTGCTCACTTGATGTGACAAAGCTTGTTCGATATTCAATGGAGTGGATGCAATTGAAGATTCAGCTCCTCCCTTTGGCCTCTTTTCTTCATCAAGACAAGATTGAATGACTCCTTCAAGGGTGGGATTAGGTATGTTCTTCAGGGTGGTGACTAAGGTAGGGTACACCTTCTTGACTGCTTTTAACAAAACAGCCACTGCACCATCTTCATCCATTCTCACATTCACTGATGCAAGTTGAGTCATAAGGCCCTTCAAGTGAGAGATAAAGGCTCCAATGCCGTCTCCCTCTTTGAGCTCCAAGCTGAAAACTTCAATTTTAAGTGAGATCTTGGAATTCTTACCACGAGCTCCATAGAGCTTGTCAAAGCTCATCCCATTTCTCCTTTGCAATTGTTGGAAGCTGGTCCACATGGTGAATAAGATCCTCATCAAGAGATGGAGCATGATGATGGCTTGTGCCCTCTCATCATCTTCAATATCTTCAGTCTTAGCTCGATCAATAACCTTAGTGCCGGAGATGAATGGCCAAAAACCTTTGGACATCATCTTATACTTGACAAGAACTTGCCAAGTGTGGAAGCCCTCTCCTGAGAACTTCTTAATTTGGTTGTTTTCCTTTGACATCGGGTATTGAAGGGAGATTACAAGAGTGTTAATGGGTTGATTTATGAAGAAGAAAACCAAAAAATTTGTGATGTTTTGGTTAAGTAGAAAGAGAATGGCTTAAAAGAGTGCAACAACCCTTAATCAAGGCAAGGATGTTGCATAAAAAGAGATTAAGTTGATGAAGCTTATGGTTTAGCACTTAGGTTTGCCCAACCACTAATTTTGATGGAGATGAGCTTCATTAGAGTCAAAGAACACTTTCTTTGGTGATTAATAGTGTTTAGCAACACTATTAGTGCTTAAGAGCATATTTTTAGTGTCTAATGACACTTGCATTGGTGATTAGATGCACCATTAGTGTTTAAGAACACTCTTAGTGCTTAGAAGAACTCTGTAATGTCAAGAGGCTCCCCTTTGCTGATGGCTATGCCCACCAATAGTGTTTAGCAACACTTTTAGTGCTAATAAGCACACTTGGAACCTTGTACACTTGATGAAGCTTGACAATGAGGCTTATGAACACCTCATGGATGGTGCCCACCACTTCAAACTCAAAAGAAGATCTAGAACAAGCCCTCACAAGAGCACTTAAGAGATTTAGAGCCAAGAAGAGAAGATTAGTGTTAAAGAAACACTTGATTTTGAATAATGGAAGCTTCAATGGCTACCACAGTGGGCAAGCCTAGTCTTTTGGCTCTAACCGCCGTGTTACTGCTCCTCGTGGGCTGAAACTCGAGTTGGGGAGCCTCAATACTATGGGCTTCAAAAGCCCTAAGCCCTCATAGCTCCCAATTGCCTACAGACGGCTGTACGAACTGAGGAGGACAGCAAAAAGACTGCGTCGGGTTGAACAGAGAATGCTGCAGTGATTTGAGGGAGAACCGCACAATTAGCGGTACAAAATGAAGCGCCCGGATGTCCTCTTGAACTTCCTAGTTGAGAGCAAGCCAAGATACGGTCTCCACAATGTTGAGATATCGAGCTCGTCTAGTGAGGCGGTGGACACTCATGACCCGCCTGGGGGATAGACCCCACACTTACACCACTTAATATGGAGCTTAACTTGATTTTTTGAGAAAATTTTAAGATATTTGTCTATTTTCTTTAAATATTTCAAGGTCTTTAAAGTGTTTTAATATACGCCACTTTTTGTACCCACAATAGGTACCACTTAAAGTCCTCAATCTTGTAGATCAAAAGAGTGGGTAGATACTGAGACATTAGTAGAATGTGGTGGTTAGTGAAAATTGCAAATCCAATGGTTGGATTTTTAATGATCTCTTTTTCAAAATTCTTCCAGACTATCAGAAGGCCTGCAAATATTAATAATCTAATTAGTAAAATTACATTTTTGATGTGAATCATCTAAAACCTACAGGGACTAGTGTACTTGTAATGGTACATCTATGGAAAAATAAATTGGATCACTCTAAGTATGGAAAGATCATTTGTTTATCATTTCATCATATTTTTAATTAATTTTGATTAATTAGACTAATTTATATTAATTTAAGTTATACTGGGTTAATTTAAGGGCAAGCATATTTTCTATTATTTGCTTGATCTCATTTTAAGTACCTCACCCCCCTAAAATTTGCTCTCCAAGCATTGTCCCAGTCCAGCAGGAACTGGATAAAACTGGACACCCTGATCTTGCAACAACCCCGCAGATTCAGGGCTTCACTTGGTGTACATGAGATGGAGTTTAGCTCGAGGGGGAGTGTTGAGATATCGAGCTCATCTAGTGAGGCCGTGGACACTGATGACCCGCCTGGGGGATAGACCCCACACTTACACCACTGGCATGGTTGGTGACATCATGGGTGATATGCGGCCAGTGGGATGACAGGCTGTGTGACAGCCATTCTAGAGACTGGCTTATCTTGTATATGGTGTGTTGAGTGTTGAGTGAAGAAGAAGAAGATATTCAGCCTCTCACCTTGTGTGTTCTCTATTAGGGTTTTGTGAGTGTGTGTGTGCTTGCAAGAGCTCAAGCTCTCTTCCCCCCTGCATCTTTTCACACAAGCAGCTGGAGGGCCTCCACTTGGCTGGGGGCAGATGAGATGCACTCAAAAAACACTTTTTTGACCTAGTCTACACCTTGCAAGTTGCCTAGCTCTAGATACCATGTTGAAATTTGTGGTGCTTATGCTAGATCAAGATGAGTGGAGGAGAGAGACCCAAAAAAATACAAGAACAAATCTTGTTTATTAAGTTTCTTATGCATACAACTTTGCCTTTGCACTCTACATAATGCCTTCTAGCTTCACCTTTAAATAGGTGAGCTAGTGGACCATAAGTCCATTCACATACACACCCTTCTCCTACCCTTTTACATGACCCTAGTCTTTTATTAACTTCACGGCTTACACTTTGACGGTCGAAACTTTAATGCTGGAACGTGTTTTTTTGAGGCTGCAAGTCGAAGGCAAAAAT
The DNA here is from genome assembly GCF_041138505.1 of Cibotium barometz. Classification (NCBI taxonomy): domain Eukaryota; kingdom Viridiplantae; phylum Streptophyta; class Polypodiopsida; order Cyatheales; family Cibotiaceae; genus Cibotium; species Cibotium barometz. Next base: position 10,470,375 of record NC_141060.1, on the reverse strand, counting down.
GGTCAATTTTGACTTTGGACGGACTTCGGACGACAGCCCAAAGTCGAAGAGCTCGATGTCAGCTTTTCGATGAGCCCTAGAGTGCCTTCATCAGATATACAGTTTAGGAGATACAAGCCTCCAAACAGGTCCCAAGTATGTGCCACATGATGTCTCACCACTTGTGATGAGAGGTAGAGATTGGTTTAAGGCATGGAGAAGCACTCCCAATCTACCACCAAATGGGATGTCTAGACACCCAATCTTCTTTCGACTTCCATATTAGTGTGACATGAAGATCAATCATCTCTTAGGTCCCATGCATATCTTCAAGAATGTTGCAAACAAATATTTGGGACCATTTAATTGGTGTAAAAGAGATACAAAGGGTGCAAGGGATGACTTACAAAACATTGGACGCCTTCAAAGTGCATGGCCGATTGAAGGTGAGAGTGGTAAAATAGTCCTACCAAAGGCACCGTGGGTATTAACTAGGAGGGAGCACAATAAGGTAAAAAGTGTGACTGCCTCTTTTCGTACACCAATGGGAGTAATGCATTCATTGAAGGGTGCCTTCAAAAAGGCCAAAAAGAAAGGAGAAGAACAATTATATGGCCTCAAGACACATGACTGGCACAAGATATTACAGGTATATAAATATTCGCTTTTTCATTTTCTCTTTGTGGTACATAATTTGTACACTCATATACTAACTTCCATTTTTTTCTATGCATAGTTTATTCTTCAAATTGCTATAGTTGGTTGTTGAGACAAGAAGGTGAGAGAGACTATTTACAAAATGGAAAGCTTGGTGAGGTATGAATCTTCTCTTCAATTCACTAAGTTATATTGCTTATTTGGAATTCTTATGTGCTCACAAGTTATGTATTGGTAAATAGTACACGTAATTGATATGTATGTAGGTACATATCCTTAAAGGAGATAGATCCTATATCCATTGAGATGGCTCATCTCAATGCTATTCAGGCACTGGTGTGTATGATCGAGCCAATTGCATCTTGTGGTGCATTTGGTTGATGAAGTGGCGCAATGAAGAGCTCTCACCTGTGATTGCCATAGCAATATGCAACCTGTCAATGCCTGACTCCCTGCAAAATGTGCAAACACTGCACCAAAAGCACACAAAGTGCTCACAGTTGTTCTCCCAAGCTTTATCTCCCACTGCGGAAGCACAAATGCAACTTTTCTCCCACTGTATGTGATGAAAACACCAAAATCTGGTTGCTGCAGATTTAGGACAGCACCTTAAATGTGCTTTGTTGCCCTTCCAAAGTACTGTACAGCAGTACTAAGTTCTCACCAATAATGTCCCAAACCTGTACCGGCAAGTACAGCAGCTGAAATTGAACCTTTTCCTCACTCAAATCAGTGTACATGCATGCCAAAACTTGCACAAAGTGCCAAATCTATACCAGCAGGTACAGTAGCAATAAATGCTCTCCTGGCTGTCCAAATAAGTAAAAATCAGACTTTTACAGTCCCGAACACTGCATAAAACAGTCCCGAACAGAAATTGGGCAAAAGCCCCTTGACTGCAAGCTGATTTCTGAGGATTCAAGGCATAAAAGTCTTGCCTGCTGCTTTGCCAAGCTCAACAAGCATACCATTTTGAAAAGCCCCTTGATTTAAGATCAATTTCTGATCATACATGGTACATTGACGCACATGAAGGCATCCAAAGTCTTCACAGTGCTTCCCCCTGGCCACGTATACATCCAATACATGAAAGCCCCTTGATTTACAGGCACATTGAGTGCTTGTAAGGCATCAACACATTATCCACAGCATCAAATGCGAGGTGATGGCATCCATGGAGATGATGGGGGATGCCAGGTCATGAGAGGATTTTTGCCTAGGAATCATCCCAGTGGACTAATCCCTAGAGGTTAAGGACTCAATCATCCTCTAGAATCCCCCGGGATTCCCCATCCCGTCTACAGGCTTGGGAGTGGTGGGAAACTGAAAGATCTCAGCTATGTAGGTGGTGGTGTGAGGGTTGCTATGTGCTTGGTAGCTAGGTCCATTAGGAAGGATCTACATAAATCCTCGGATGCAGTGGGTGAAGTCTAAGGAATCAAAATGAGCCAACCCTACTAGGAAAAGCTCATGTGATGATAAAACACAAGACAAGGGAGGACCCAGAGGGTGGCGAGGAAATGATACCTTAGCAAGTGGCGATGACAACTCCGTAGAGCAGTAGTGGTGGCAATGACTGTCGGGGAAGCTGCACGAGACATGCTAGCGATGTCGATGGTGGCCACAAGAGAGGTGCGCACTAGTGGGATCCGAGAGGTGGAGGTAGTTGGTGGTGGGGCAAAGAAGAGTGATGGTGGTGGGCTGGAGAAGATGGACACTCCTGGGGAGGAAGTCTACCCATGGGTGCGGGCCCTACAGTTGGTCGCTCAGGTGGTGGTGATGAGACGCTCCTCCATGGTGACGGCTATGGTGGCAGGGACGACGAACTGCTACAAGGTTGGTGGGTGAGGGTAAAAAGGGATCAATGAGATCACAGGAGGAGGGTGGACTATGAGAGCGAGGGATAGGGGGAGAGATGGAGAGGGGGATGCGGTTCGATGAGAGAGAAAGGGGGGAAGGGGGTCGGCGGAATAAATAGAGAAAATAAATAATTAAAAATAACAAAGAGGGTGGGAGAGAAGCGGGGGTGAGTAGGCCGCACAAGAGAGAGAGAGGGAGGGGGGGTGCACAGGGAGAGAAGCGGGCGGGGGTGAGTAGGCCGCACAAGAGAGAGAGGGAGGGGGGTGCACAGGGAGGCCAGTTGAGAATGGAGCTCGTGAGTATAAGGGGGTAGGGAGGGGAAAGGTGATGGGTGAGGAATGAGCAACGGGGGGTGGCGGGAGGGTGATAGAAAGGGGGTGGAGAGGTGAAGGTGACGGGTGAGGAATGAGCAATGGGGAGGTGAGGAGAGAGGGGGTTGGTTGGTGTGTATGAGAGAGGTGCACTGGCAGGTGAGGGTGACGAAGGGGGGGGAGAGAAGAGAGGGGGGCGCACAAGAGAAAAGGAAGAGGGGTAAGTTTTTTTTTGGCTTGTAATGGGAAAAAGAAAACTAGGAGTGTTTTTTTTTTGGCTTGAATCAAGGGGGGTTGGTTGGTGAGAGGGGGTGGGGAATAAGAGAAAGTTGTGCAAAAAGGAGATAAAGAGAGAGAGAGAGAGAGAGAGAGAGAGAGAGAGGAGAGAGGGGGTAACAGTTAGGTGTGAGAGAGAAGCCTTTTTTTGTTTCTTTTTTTTATATGTGTAATGAAAAAAAAATAACTCAAAGAAAAAAACTTCTTTTATGCATCACTTTATGCATAAAAATCAATATTGGTGTAAGTAACAGTTTTATAATAAAAAAATCTTTTATGCATCACTTTATGCATAAAAATCAATATTGGTGAAAGTAACACTTTTATAATAATAAAAAATTCTTTTATGCATCACTTTATGCATAAAAAACAATATTGGTGAAAGTAACACTTTTATAATAATAATAAAATTTCTTTTATGCATCACTTTATGCATAAAAACCAATATTGGTGAAAGTAACACTTTTATAATAAAAATATGTCCAATATGCATCTTTCTATGCATAGAAATTATTTCTAATGAAAATAACGCTTTTATAATAAAAATATTTCCAATATGCATCTTTCTATGCATAGAATGAAAATAACACTTTTAGAATACACAAACGGAGGTGATTACTCTTTTTGAATAACATAAAGATAAAACTTATTTCCACAAAATTTAAGAAAATTTTGCCATAACCTCCTTTGTATGGCAGCTGACCATTTCTCAATTTTGACATTCTAAATCTACTTAGAATTTACCCCAAGATGAATTTAGCACTCTAATTTAATCAATTTCTATTTTTTTAAGAGAAACCAATACGGAAGGTTTAACTCTATTTATTTGATTACACATCTTGGATAAAGAAGGGCTGAATTCAATGAAGAGAAGGGGGAAGCCTTTCCATCAAGGCATAACATCAAATTTCAATTTAAAAGAAGCAAGAAATCATAAAACCATAGAATAGAATTAGAAAAAAGTAGAATTTCTAACTTACATGGAGTTTTGTGAGCTATCCTTTGGCTTGAGGGATTGAGGGTTCTACTCTTGCTTGGATCAAGAGTGGCCACCAATTCTTTGTAGAGGAAATAGTCAAAAAACAAGTGAATTATTAATGAATTCAATGTTTTTGGCTCTGGGGTGTAGAGTAACAGTGCATAAAACACTATGAAGCTTTTACAAAGAAGGTGGCTTCTATTTATAGGGAAAAGTGAGCCTCTAACCAAACAACCTGATTCTAGAATTTTCCAGACCAGTTTGGTCACTTTTTGACCATTTTTAGGTCAGTTTAGTTTCTTTTTGAATCTAGTTGAAACAAGAGAGAGGAGAGATGAAAATATCTCATTATTTGTGAGTTTAAAACTCATCCACACATGTGAAATAGGCGCCTCCTTCATGAGGGGAATTCCCCCACACTGAGGTGTCAAAAATGCATCATTTCCTCTAAATATCTCTTCTTTTTTAACTAATAACCTTGTCCTTAGTCAACTCTTCATGTTATGTGACTATTTACTCATTTTTGGGGGGATTTTCTTTATTTCTTCAATTTATCTCCTCCCTACATTTGGATTAATCTAATTGGCCCCTCAGAACCTTAATCTAAAATTTTCAAAAAATCTGGACCCTTAGGCTAAGGCCTTTTAAACAGATTATAATTTATTTCTAATGCACCTTCTGAAATCCTTTTTGAACTTGTGTTTTGGGGAAATTTATTTTAATAAGAAGAGATATATTTCCATCCAAAAATATCTAAAAATTGAATAACCTCTCTCTAGAATATTTTCTCTCTCTAAGCCAAAATATAGGTAGAAACAAGATCTGTTAATACCGTAAGTCCCATAGTCAGATCAAGGGAAAGATTGGACTTGGATCATAGAGACCAACGCTTTTTTCCTCATTTAGAGGCACAGCCATTGATTATTTTCCATAGAACAATTTTTATCCGGGATTTACTTCATCTATCGTACCAACAGAAATTTTAGTCTCATTTTAGGAATCCATCAGTCCAGCCTAACCCCATCCAGTCCCTTGGGTTATAGCCACCACCCAACCACTGTAGTGATGGGATCCAATTAAAAATTAGGCTAGATTTTGTCCCGGGTACCAGGGAAAAGAGTTCCCAGGCCCCTTAGCTGGGTATTCATGCAAACTTAAAACTAGTCACACCACTTACACACCCAATATGAAATTGCTTTTTTTCAGCATTATCTATCTTTAGAAACATTCATTTAATGAAACCCTTGTGTCACTGATCATAATCCTCAAAATCTCTGGTTGAATCCTTATTTCCAATCATTTCTTCGTCGGTGTACCTCTGGCATCAATTGTAACCAGAACGCTCATTTAATGAAACCCTTGTGTCACTGATCGTAATCCTTATCTCTAGTTGGATCCTTATTTCCAATCATTCCTTCGTCGGTGTACCTATGGCATCATTGGTAACCAGAACGCTCACCACCTGTCCACTCAGAGGCCTTTTCGATAGTTCCTAGCTCATAGTAACCGGTAATATATTCACATATCAAAAATGGAATCTCCGTTGAAGATCAGCAAGATCAACCAATGGATCCATATAAAAGAGCCATGGACTCATCCGTTGAGGACCAGCAAGGTCAATCAACCACATCCATGCCCGAATTCAAAAAACAACTCTTACTCCTTGTTCCAATATCTTCCACGACGCACGTGTGGGTATCATCGGTGACCCAGAGCCCAAGCACTATATGGTCAGCACCCTCTAGGATCCTTCGCAGGTGACCTAGCGCTTCACTCATAGGCCGCTTCCTTGGTCCCTCATCCACCCTACCGGAAGCTCACCATTTGAATCGTGAAGACCTCAGCCGACCTTGCTACGCGAGACGTCCTCCGTTCACTCTCCGTCAGCTGTTGCATTTTTATCAGCTAGGTCTCCACGACCTTAATCACAAGATGGTCAAAACGATTTCCCAGCATTCTTGACATAAAACAGTCATTTAGAAACAAGCCATAAATACAATTTCTATAACAAACTCTTGTCTTTCCACATTTATCAACATTACTTAATCCACATTCATTTCAAATAAACTCCCATTCTCATCCAATCACATCATTTTCCATCTCAACACTTCTTTCCTCAATTAACCTCATGAGATCTCATCCACTCGCATTTACCCATACATCTCATCACATCACATTCATTAACATCTATCCAATTTACATCGCATCTTATCACATCCATTTCACATCTTATCTCATTCATTCACTTCCGGATTTACATCACATCACATCCATTCACATCCCATACCATTCATTCTCATCCCGATTCACATGCCATCACATTCATTCACATCCCTTATCATTCATTCACATCCTGATTCACATGCTATCACATTCATTCACATCCCTTATCATTCATTCACATCCTGATTCACATGCTATCACATCCCGTATCATTCATATCTATCCCATTTACATCACATCTCATCACCATTCATATCCATCACATTCACATCCACATATATTCTTCCACATACATCCTCATCCATACTTATCACATACACATCCACATCTATCCTTTCACATACATCCACATCTATCCTTTCACATACATACATCCACATCCATTCTTTCACATACATCCACTTCCATTCTTCACATCCATCCACATCCATTCTTCACATACATCCATATCCATTCTTTCACATACATCCATATCCATCCCATATCATTCATTTACATCTTGATTTACATGACATCTCATCACATCTATTCACATTACATCCATCCATCCATTCATTCACATTTATCTGATTCACATCACATCCATCCATTCATTCATTCACATTTATCTGATTCACATCACATCCATCCATTCATTCTCATTTATCTAATATACATCACATCTATCCATCCATCCATTCACATTTATCAGATTCACATCACATCTATCCATCCATCCATTCATATTTATCTGATTCACATCACATCTATCCATTCATTCATTCACATTTATCTGATTCACATCACATCTATCCATCCATTCATTCACATTTATCTGATTCAAATCACATATCTATCCATTCATTCTCATTTATCTGACTCACATCACATCTATCCATTCATTCATTTTTTTATAAAAATCAACTTGAGTGGAAATAACACTCTTATAAATTCCTTTATGCATCTTTCTATACATAAAATCAAAATTAATGAGAATAACTCTTTTGAAATAAAAATAAATTCCTTTATGCATCTTTCTATGCATAAAATCAAAATTAATGGGAATAACTCTTTTGAAATAAAAATAAATTCCTTTATGCATCTTTTTATGCATAAAATCAAAATTAACGAGAACAACTCTTTTGAAATAAAAATAAATTCCTTTATGCATCTTTCTATGCATAAAATTAAAATTATCGAGAACAACTCTTTTGAAATAAAAATAAATTCTTTTATGCATCTTTCTATGCATAAAATCAAAATTAGTGAGAATAAGTCTTTTGAAATAAAAATAAATTCTTTATGCATCTTTCTTTGCATAAAATCAATTTTGATGAAAGTAATACTTTTATAATAAAATAAATTCTTTTATGCATCACTTTATGCATAAAGATCAAAATTGGTGAAAGTAACACTTTTATAATAAAAAATTTCTTTTTATGCATCACTTTATGCATAAAAATCAATATTGATGAAAGTAACAGTTTTATAATTAAAAAAATTCTTTTATGCATAAAAATCAATATTGGTGAAAGTAACACTTTTATAATAATAAAAAATTCTTTTATGCATCACTTTATGCATAAATATCAATATTGGTGACATTAACACATTTATAATAATAATAAAATTTCTTTTATGCATAAAAATCAATATTGGTGAAAGTAACACTTTTATAATAAAAAAATATCCAATATGCATCTTTCTATGCATAGAAATTTATTCTAATAAAAATAACACTTTTATAATAAAAATATTTTCAATATGCATCTTTCTATGCATAGAATGAAAATAACACTTTTAGAATCCACAAACGGAGGTGATTACTCTTTTTGAATAACATAAAGATAAAACTTATTTCCACAAAATTTAAGAAAATTTTGCCATAACCTCCTATGTATGGCTGACCATTTCTCAATTTTTACATTCTAAATCTACTTAGAATTTACCCCAAGATGAATTTAGCACTCTAATTTAATCAATTCCCATTTTTTTAAGAGAAAACAATACAAAAAGTTTAACTCTATTTATTTGATTACACATCTTGGATAAAGAAGGGCTGAATTCAATGAAGAGAAGGGGGAAGCCTTTCCATCAAGGCATAACATCAAATTTCAATTTAAAAGAAGCAAGAAATCATAAAACCATAGAATTAGAAAAAAGTAGAATTTCTAACTTACATGGAGTTTTGTGAGCCATCCTTTGGCCTGAGGGATTGAGGGTTCTACTCTTGCTTGGATCAAGAGTGGCCACCAATTCTTTGTAGAGGAAATAGTCAAAAAAACAAGTCAATTATTAATGAATTCAATGTTTTTGGCTCTGGGGTGGAGTGGAGTAACAGTGCATAAAACACTATTAAGATTTTACAAAGGGGGAGGCTTCTATTTATAGGAAAAAGTGAGCCTCTAACCAAGAAAATTGATTCTAGAATTTTCCAAATCAGTTTGGTCACTTTTTGACCATTTTTAGGTCAGTTTAGCTTACTTTTTGGATCTAGTTGAAACAGGAAAGAGGAGAGATGAAAATATCTCATTATTTGTGAGTTCAAAACTCATCCACACATGTGAAATAGGCGCCTCCTTCATGAGGGGAATTCCCCCACACTGAGGTGTTAAAAATGCATCATTTCCTCTAAATATCTCTTCTTTTTTAAGTAATAACCTTGTCCTTAGTCAACTCTTCATGTTATGTGAGTATTTACTCATTTTTGGGGGGATTTTCTTTATTTCTTCAATTTATCTCCTGCCTACATTTGGATTAATCTAATTGGCCCCTCAGAACCTTTATCTAAAATTTTCAAAAAATCTGGACCCTTAGGCTAAGGCCTTTTGAACAGATTCTAATGCACCTTCTGAAATCCTTTTTGAACTTCTAATTTGGGAGAATTTATTTTAATAAGAAGAGATATATTTCCATCTAAAAATATCTAAAATTGATTAATCTCTCTCTAGAATATTTTCTCTCTCTAAGCTAAAATAGGTAGAAACAAGATCTGTTAATATTCTGACAAGGGGAATGATTACAGGGGGAGAAATTTGACATCTTGAGGGACTGGGGGAGGAATCTTACATCCTACGCCACTTAAAAAATGCGAGATGTCCTCATCTCGCAGGTCGAGTATGATCTCTTTCATCTTCTTCTTCTTCTTCAATCACTTCCAGCGTTACGGCCTTGGAAGTGGACGGCCGATTTGGGAACAACTCTCTTTGACTTCCCCTATTCTGAGGCAAAGGTCTTGTATTACTTGGGATTGAAACTATAGGTTGGTTAGAGGGTCTACCTCTGGGATTTCCTTGATTTTGGCGGATAGAAACCTGATTACTATGGTGGATAGAAACCTGATTACTCTAGAAGGAAGGAGCTGGAGTCTGGAATCTTGATCCCTGATTTCCCTACCCTGAAAACCTTGATCCAAAAGGAGTTGGACAATCCATACTGAGATGTATAATTCCTTGACAGTTATAGCATTTCACTCCCTTGTTCAAAAGTGGAACTTCTGAAGTTGAATTCCACGGGATTGAGTTTCGAGAGAAAAGGACATCTCTTCCATTCTAGAACTTCCCATATCCTGGGCTTGACCCTGATATCTCTTAGGCGGTGGAAGGTTGGAATCACCTTTTGGAACTAAAAACCTTTTGAAAGGTGATGGTGCTAGATTTGGTGGGACCTTGACATCAAAGGCCTTGGAAAAATCCTTCGCCATCCGTACTGCTTCGGCCATGGAAACTGGCTTGGCGTTCTTCACCAAAATATTCAAAGGTTTGTTCAGTCCCCGAATGAACCTGGCCATCATCTATTCTTCATTCAGCGGTGGCGAGTATTTGAGGAGGAGAGCGAACGCTTGGTGATATACTTTAATAGTTTTGCTCCCCTGGGTTAGCTCTAAGAATTCGTTCATCTTTGTTTCCAAAAAGTGGGGAGGACAGAACCTCATCCTTAGGTAAATTTTGAGATCATTCCATGTCTGGGTATTCCGATCTGCCAGACGGTTTGTCTCACAGTGGTTTCTCCATGCCACTCTGGCTGTTTCTACTATCTTCAACCTTGCAAGAGCCATTTTGGTCTTCTCATTGTACCCGGTAACATCAAAGTACTCGTCCATTGCTTCGATCCACTTCTCCACAGCCTCGCCCAAGTTTTCCCCTTCACCCTTGAAAGGTCCAGGCTGCGAACTATGAAGAGTTTTACGAACATCCAAGTCGAGCTCTTCCTCATCAAGTTGGGGGTTATCATTTCTACCACGACGACCTTGATCCATGTTCCTTCAATACGAAAAATCTTGTTAAGTTCCCTTTATTTATGATTCAAATCCAATTTTTGGTGGTTCATCTCATTCTGGGGTTCTTTAGATAGGTCGGCTCCTCACAAAATCATGGGATAAAGATACTCGCATTATCAGATAACAATTCATTCAGAACATATCATTCATATCTTTAACACAATAATGGTCTATTAGACCGAAACTTCCATCTGAACAATCCTTCATGGGGGATTTTAATTTTATAGATTTTTAATTTGTCATCCCTTAACTTGATCCACTGGGTCAAGAGTTAACGGTAGCAATCTGTCAGCATAATCCACTAATCTCATAGTGATTTGCTGAAGTCATTATCGTCATTCGAGTTATGAACATCATCACAGGGACTCTTCCCATTCATCCTCATTGAGGTTTTTGCTCAGCTTATTACATTTCAACCAAAATTTAGGAATCATCATTTTTCAATTGAGAATCCAAATCAGTCCCATAGTCAGATCAAGGGAAATATTGAACTTGGATCATAGAGACCAACGCTTTTTTCCTCATTGAGAGGCACAGCCGTTGATTATTTTCCATAGAATAATTTTTATCCGGGATTTACTTCATCTATCATACGAGATAAATTTTAGTCTCATTTAAGGAATCCATCAGTCCAGCCTAACCCCATCCAGTCCCTTGGGTTAGCGAACCGCCCAACCACTGTAGTGATGGGATCCAATTAAAAATTAGGTTAGGTTTTGTCTCCCGGGTACCAAGGAAAAGAGTTCCCAGGCCCCCTAGCTGGATATTCATGCAAACTTAAAACTAGTCACACCACTTACACACCTAATATGAAATTGCCTTTTTTTTTCAACATCATCTATCTTTAAAAACAATCATTTAATGAAACCCTTGTGTCACTGATGATCATAATCCCCAAAATCTCTAGTTGAATCCTTATTTCCAATCATTCCTTCATCGGTGTACCTATGGCATCATTGGTAACCAGAACGCTCACCACCTGTCCACTCAGGGGCCACATCTTATCTCATTCATTCACTTTCGGATTTACATCACATCACATCCATTCACATCCCATCTTATCTCATTCATTCACTTCCGGATTTACATCACATCACATCCATTCAAATCCCATACCATTCATTCTCATCCTTATTCACATGCCATCACATTCATTCACATCCCTTATCAATCATTCACATCCTGATTCACATGCTATCACATTTATTCACATCCCTTATACTTCATTCACATCCTGATTCACATGCTATCACATTCAATCACATCCCATATCATTCATATCTATCCAATTTACATCACATCTCATCACCTCTATTCTCGTTCATATCCATCACATTCACATCCACATATATTCTTCCACATACATCCTCATCCATACTTATCACATACACATCCACATCTATCCTTTCACATACATCCACATCCATCCTTTCACATACATACATCCACATCCATTCTTTCACATACATCCACATCCATTCTTCACATACATCCACATCCATATCCATCCCATATCAATCATTTACATCCTAATTCACATAACATCTCATCACATCTATTCACATTACAGCCATCCATCCATTCATTCACATTTATCTGATTCACATCACATCCATCCATCCATTCATTCACATTTATCTCATTCACATTTATCTCATTCACATCACATCCATCCATTCATTCTTATTTATCTGATTCACATCACATCTATCCACCCATTCATTCACATTTATCTGATTCACGTCACATCCATCCATCCATTCATTCACATTTATCTAATTCACATCACATCTATCCATCCATTCATTCACAATTATCTGATTCACATCACATATCCATCCATTCATTCTCATTTATCTGATTCACATCACATCTATCCATCCATTCGTTCTTTTATAAAAATCAACTTCAGTGGGAATAACACTTTTATAAATTCCTTAATGCATCTTTCTATGCATAAAATCAAAATTAATGAGAATAACTCTTTTGAAATAAAAATAAATTCCTTTATGCATCTTTCTATGCATAAAATCAAAATTAGTGAGAATAACTCTTTTGAAATAAAAATAAATTCTTTATGCATCTTTCTATGCATAAAATCAAAATTAGTGAGAATAACTCTTTTGAAATAAAAATAAAATCTTTTACGCATCTTTCTATGCATAAAATCAAAATTAGTGAGAATAACTCTTTTGAAATAAAAATAAATTCTTTATGCATCTTTCTATGCATAAAATCAATTTTTATGAAAGTAATACTTTTATAATAAAAAATTCTTTTATGCATCACTTTATGCATAAAAAACAATATTGGTGAAAGTAACCCTTTTATAATAAAAAAATTCTTTATGCATATGCATAAAAATCAATATAGGTGAAAGTAACAGTTTTATAATAAAAAAAGTTCTTTTATGCATCACTTTATGCATAAAAATCAATATTGGTGAAAGTAACACTTTTATAATAATAAAAAATTCTTTTATGCATTACTTTATGCATAAAAATCAATATTGGTGAAAGTAACACTTTTATAATAATAAAAAAATTCCTTTTATGCATCACTTTATGCATAAAAATCAATATTGGTGAAAGTAACACTTTTATAATAAAAATATGTCCAATATGCATCTTTCTATGCATAGAAATTAATTCTAATGAAAATAACGCTTTTATAATAAAAATATTTCCAATATTCATCTTTCTATTCATAGAATAAAAATAACACTTTTAGAATACACAAACGGAGGTGATTACTCTTTTTGAATAACGTAAAGATAAAACTTATTTCTACAAAATTTAAGAAAATTTTGCCATAAGCTCCTTTGTATGGCTGACCATTTCTCAATTTTGACATTCTAAATCTACTTAGAATTTACCCCAAGATGAATTTAGCACTCTAATTTAATCAATTCCCATTTTTTTAAGAGAAAACAATACAAAAAGTTTAACTCTATTTATTTGATTACACATCTTGGATAAAGAAGGGCTGAATTCAATGACGAGAAGGGGAAAGCCTTTCCATCAAGGCATAACATCAAATTTCAATTTAAAAGAAGCAAGAAATCATAAAACCATAGAATAGAATTAGAAAAAAGTAGAATTTCTAACTTACATGGAGTTTTGTGAGCTATCCTTTGGCTTGAGGGATTGAGAGTTCTACTCTTGCTTGGATCAAGAGTGGTCACCAATTCTTTGTAGAGGATATAGTCAAAAAACAAGTAAATTATTAATGAATTCAATGTTTTTGGCTCTGGGGTGGAGTAGAGTAACAGTGTATAAAACACTATTATAAGCTTTTACAAAGGGGGAGGCTTCTTATAGGAAAACGTGAGCCTCTAACCAAGCAACCTGATTCTAGAATTTTCCAAATTAGTTTGGTCACTTTTTGACCATTTTTAGATCAGTTTAGCTTACTTTTGGATCTAGTTGAAGCAAGAGAGAGGAGAGATAAAAATATCTCATTATTTGTGAGTTTAAAACTCATCCACACATGTGAAATAGGCACCTCCTTCATGAGGGGAATTCCCCCACACTGAGGTGTCAAAAATGCATCATTTCCTCTAAATATCTCTTCTTCTTTAACTAATAACCTTGTCCTTAGTCAACTCTTCATGTTATGTGAGTATTTACTCATTTTTGGGGGGATTTTCTTTATTTCTTCAATTTATCTCCTTTATACATTTGGATTAATCTATTTGGCCCCTCAAAACCTTTATCTAAACTTTTTACAAAATTTGGACCCTTAGGCTAAGGCCTTTTGAACAGATTATAATTTATTTCTAATGCACCTTCTGAAATCCTTTTTGAACTTTTATTTCGGCTGAATTTATTTTAATAATAAGAGATATATTTCCATCCAAAAATATCTAAAAATTGAATAATCTCTCTCTAGAATATTTTCTCTCTCTAAGCCAAAATAGGTAGAAACAAGATGTTTTAATATTCTGAGACAAGGGGAATGATTACAGGGGGAGAGATTTGACATCTTGAGGGACTGGGGGAGGAATCTTACATCCTACCCCACTTAGAAAACGTGAGATGTTCTCATCTCGCAGGTGGAGTATGATCTCTTTCATCTTCTTCTTCTTCTTCTTCAATCACTTCCAGCGTTACGGCCTTGGAAGTGGACGGCCGATTTGGTAACAACTCTCTTTGACTTCCCCTATTCTGAGGCAGAGGTCTTGTATTACTTGGGATTGAAACTGAAGGTTGGTTAGAGGGTCTATCTCTGGGATTTCTGTGATTTTGGCGGATAGAAACCTGATTACTCTAGAAGGAAGGAGCAAGAGTCTGGAATCTTGAACCCTGATTTCCCTGCCCTGAAAACCTTGATCCAAAAGGAGTTGTACAATCCATACTGCGATGTCCAATTCCTTGACAGTTATAGCATTTCACTCCCTTGTTCAAGGGTGGAACTTCTGAACTTGAATTCCAGGGGATTGAGTTTCGGGAGAAAAGGACATCTCTTCCATTCTAGAACTTTCCATATCGTGGGCTTGACCCTGATATCTCTTAGGCGGTGGAAGGTTGGAATCACCTTCTGGAACTAAAAAACTTTTAAAAGGTGATGGTGCTAGATTTGGTGGGACCTTGACATCAAAGGCCTTGGAGAAATCCTTCGCCATCCGTACTGCTTTGGCCATAGAAACTGGCGTGGCGTTCTTCACCAAAATATTCAAAGGTTTGTTCAGTCCCCGAATGAACATGGCCATCATCTGTTCTTCATTCAGTGGTGGCGAGTATTTGAGGAGGAGAGCGAACGCTTGGTGGTATACTTCAATAGTTCTGCTCCCCTGGGTTAGCTCTAAGAATTCGTTCATCTTTGTTTCCAAAAAGTGGGGAGGACAGAACCTCATCCTTAGGTAAATTTTGAGATCATTCCATGTCTGGGTATTCCGATCTGCCAGACGATTTGTCTCACAGTGGTTTCTCCATGCCACTCTGGCTGTTTCTACTATCTTCAACCTTGCAAGAGCCATTTTGGTCTTCTCATTGTACCCGGTAACATCAAAGTACTCGTCCATTGCTTCGATCCACTTCTCCACAGCCTCGCCCAAGTTTTCCCCTTCACCCTTGAAAGGTCCAGGCTGCGAACTATGAAGAGTTTTACGAACATCCAAGTCGAGCTCTTCCTCATCAAGTTGGGGGTTATCATTTCTACCACGACGACCTTGATCCATGTTCCTTCAATACGAAAAATCTTGTTAAGTTCCCTTTATTTATGATTCAAATCCGATTTTTGGTGGTTCATCTGATTCTGGGGTTCTTTAGATAGGTCGGCTCCTCACAGAATCATGGGATAAAGATACTGGCATTATCAAATAACAATTCATTCAGAACATATCATTCATATCTTTAACACAATAATGGTCTATTAGACCAAAACTTCCATCTGAATAGTCTTTCATGGGGGATTTCAATTTTATAGATTTTTAATTTGTCATCCCTTAACTTGATCCACTAGGTCAAGAGTTAACGGTAGACCGAAACTTCCATCTGAACAGTCTTTTATGGCGGATTTCAATTTTATAGATTTTTTATTTGTCATCCCTTAACTTAATCCACTAGGTCAAGAGTTAACGATAGCAATCTATTAGCACAATCCACTAATCTCATAGTGATTTGCTGAAGTCATTATCGTCATTCCAGTTATGAACATCATCACAGGGACTCTTCCCATTCATCCTCATTGAGGTTTTTGCTCAGCTTATTACATTTCCACCAAAATTCAAGAATCATCATTTTTCAATCAGAATCCAAATCAACTCATCACTTCTCAACCAGAATTTTAAAATCATATCAACCACATTCGAATTCATCATCTCGATAGCATTTATGCTTATAATTTCAAGATCTTAGATTTACTCGTAGTTGCAATTATACCCTCGATATATACAGGTAGTCAGGGTTCTTGGAACTATAAGGTAAATACCATCATGTCTAGGCCTCAAGCAAGTCAAGGATTCCATATAATTGCAGTACTTCCATATGAAGACCCAATTATCAATTTAGGAATTTCATTCTGAATATTATTTCGTATGAGTTTCATCACACAATTCCAACCTTTTACTGCTACCTTCATAAATTTATGACATTTTTGGCTTTCGGTCGATCCACTTTAGCCAAATTGCTCTGATACCAACTGTAAGATCCCTGTCCCCCACCGCGCAACGAATTCAGGGGTGCTAGCAGCTGAAGTAGCACTTCTTGCGCAGAGGGCAGGGTCGCACACTCGGGGCCTCGCCCACCACGGATATCCGGACAAGAGACTAATCCATCGGTTCTTCCAAACCGAACCCAAAAAAACTTTCCTTGCCAGGAAAGCAAGGGCGATTCCTCCAGGATAACTTTTCTCTATCATAGTCAAAAGCCACTAACTGAACTGATCTGACCGAACTCGTAAGTCCCATAGTCAGATCAAGGGAAAGATTGAACTTGGATCATAGAGATCAACGCTTTTTTACTCATTGTTGAGAGGCACAGGCGTTGATTATTTTCCATAGAACAATTTTTATCTGGGATTTACTTCATCTATTGTACCAACAGAAATTTTAGTCTCATTTTAGGAATCCATCAGTCCAGCCTACAGTCCCTTGGGTTAGCCAACCGCCCAACCACTGTAGTGATGGGATCCAGTTAAAAATTAGGCTAGGTTTTGTCCCGGGTACCAAGGAAAAGAGTTCCCAGGCCCCTTAGCTGGATATTCATGCAAACTTAAAAACTAGTCACACCACTTACACACCCAATATGAAATTGCCTTTTTTTTTCCAGCATCATCTATCTTCAAAAACAATCATTTAATGAAACCCTTGTGTCACTGATCATAATCCTCAAAATCTCTGGCTGAATCCTTATTTCCAATCATTCCTTCATCGGTGTCCTATGGCATCATTGGTAACCAGAACGCTCACCACCAATCCTTTCAAAGGCCTTTTCGATAATTCCTAGCTCATAGTAACCGGTAATATATTCACATATCAAAAATGGAATCTCCGTTGAAGATCAGCAAGATCAACCAATGGATCCATATAAAAGAGCCATGGACTCATCCGTTGAGGACCAGCAAGGTCAATCAACCACATCCATGCCCGAATGGAGGGTATCGTCGGTGACCCAGAGCCCGAGCATCGTATGGTCAACACCCTCTAGGATCCTTCGCAGGTGATGTAGCGCTTCACTCATAGGCCGCTTCCTTGGTCCCTCATCCACCGTACCGGAAGCTCACCATTTAAATCAAACCGAGGCAAGACCTGGGCTGACCTTGCTATGCGAGACGTCCTCCGTTGACTCTCCGTCAGCTGTTGTAACTTTATTAGCTAGGTCTCCACGACCTTAATCACAAGACGGTCAAAACGGTTCCCTAGCATTCTTGACATAAAACACTCATTTAAAAACATGCCATAAATACAATTTCTATAACAAACTATCATCTTTCCACATTAATCAACATTACTTAATTCACATTCATTTCATATAAATTCCCATTCTCATTCAATCACATCATTTTCCATCTCAACACTTCTTTCCTCAATTAACCTCATGAGATCTCATCCACTCGCATTTACCCATACATCTCAACACTTCTTTCCTTAATTAACCTCATGAGATCTCATCCACTCGCATTTACCCATCCATCTCAACACTTCTTTCAATTAACTCATGAGATCTCATCCACTCGCATTTACCCATACATCTCATCACATCACATTCATTAACATCTATCCAGTTTACATCGCATCTTATCACATACATTTCACATCTTATCTCATTCATTCACTTCCGGATTTACGTCACATCACATCCATTCACATCCCATACCATTCATTCTCATCCCGATTCACATGCCATCACATTCATTCACATCCTGATTCACATGCTATCACATTCATTCACATCCCTTATCATTCATTCACATCCTGATTCACATGCTATCACATTCAATCACATCCCATATCATTCATATCTATCCAATTTACATCACATCTCATCACCTCTATTCTCGTTCATATCCATCACATTCACATCCACATATATTCTTCCACATACATCCTCATCCATACTTATCACATACACATCCACATCTATCCTTTCACATACATCCACATCCATCCTTTCACATACATACATCCACATCCATTCTTTCACATACATCCACATCCATTCTTTCACATACATCCACTTCCATTCTTCACATACATCCACATCCATTATTCACATACATCCACATCCATTCTGTCACATACATCCATATCCATCCCATATCATTCATTTACATCCTGATTCACATGACATCTCATCACATCTATTCACATTACAGCCATCCATCCATTCATTCACATTTATCTCATTCACATCACATCCATCCATTCATTCTCATTTATCTGATTCACATCACATCTATCCATCCATTCATTCACATTTATCTGATTCACGTCACATCTATCCATCCATTCATTCACATTTATCTGATTCACATCACATCTATCCATCCATTCATTCACATTTATCTGATTCACATCACATATCCATCCATTCATTCTCATTTATCTGATTCACATCACATCTATCTATCCATTCATTCTTTTATAAAAATCAACTTCAGTGGGAATAACACTTTTATAAATTCCTTTATGCATCTTTCTATGCATAAAATCAAAACTAATGAGAATAACTCTTTTGAAATAAAAATAAATTCCCTTATGCATCTTTCTATGCATAAAATTAAAATTAATGAGAATAACTCTTTTGAAATAAAAATAAATTCTTTATGCATCTTTCTATGCATAAAATCAAAATTAATGAGAATAACTCTTTTGAAATAAAAATAAACTTTTTTATGCATCTTTCTATGCATAAAATCAAAATTAGTGAGAATAACTCTTTTGAAATAAAAATAAATTCTTTATGCATCTTTCTATGCATAAAATCAATTTTGATGAAAGTAATACTTTTATAATAAAAAATTCTTTTATGCATCACTTTATGCATAAAAATTAATATTTGTGGAAGTAATACTTTTATAATAAAAAACTTCTTTTATGCATCACTTTATGCATAAAAATCAATATTAGTGTAAGTAATAGTTTTATAATAAAAAAATCTTTTATGCGTCACATTATGCATAAAAATCAATATTGGTGAAAGAAACACTTTTATAATAATAAAAATTTCTTTTATGCATCACTTTATGCATAAAAATCAATATTGGTGAAAGTAACACTTTTATAATAATAATAAAATTTCTTTTATGCATAAAAATCAATATTGGTGAAAGTGACACTTTTATAATAAAAATATGTCCAATATGCATCTTTCTATGCATAGAAATTAATTCTAATAAAAATAACACTTTTATAATAAAAATATTTCCAATATGCATCTTTCTATGCATAGAATGAGAATAACACTTTTAGAATACACAAAGGGAGTTGATTACTCTTTTTGAATAACATAAAGATAAAACTTATTTCCACAAAATTTAAGAAAATTTTGCCATAACCTCCTTTGTATGGGGCTGACCATTTCTCAATTTTTACATTCTAAATCTACTTAGAATTTACCCCAAGATAAATTTAGCACTCTAATTTAATCAATTCCCATTTTTTTAAGAGAAAACAATACAGAAAGTTTAACTCTATTTATTTGATTACACATCTTGGATAAAGAAGGACTGAATTCAATGAAGAGAAGGGGGAAGCCTTTCCATCAAGGCATAACATCAAATTTCAATTTAAAAGAAGCAAGAAATCATAAAACTATAGAATAGAATTAGAAAAAAGTAGAATTTCTAACTTACATGGAGTTTTGTGAGCTATCCTTTTGCTTGAGGGGGACTGAGGGATCTACTCTTGCTTGGATCAAGAGTTGCCACAAATTCTTTGTAGAGGAAATAGTCAAAAAAACAAGTGAACTATTAATGAATTCAATGTTTTTGGCTCTGGGGTGGAGTAGAGTAACAGTGCATAAAACACTATTGCGCTTTTACAAAGGGGGAGGCTTCTATTTATAGGGAAAAGTGAGCCTCTAACCAAGCAAACTGATTCTAGAATTTTCCAGATCAGTTTAGTCACTTTTTGACTATTTGTAGGTCAGTTTAGCTTACTTTTTGGATCTAGTTGAAATAGGAGAGAGGAGAGATGAAAATATCTCATTATTTGTGAGTTTAAAACTCATTTACACATGTGAAATAGGCTCCTCCACACTGAGGTGTCATTTTCTCTAAATATCTCTTCTTTTTTAACTAATAACCTTGTCCTTAGTCAAACTCTTCATGTTATGTGAGTATTTACTCATTTTTGGGGGGATTTTCTTTATTTCTTCAATTTATCTCCTCCCTACATTTGGATTAATCTAATTGGCTCCTCAAAACCTTAATCTAAAATTTTCAGAAAATCTGGACCCTTAGGCTAAGGCCTTTTGAACAGATTATAATTTATTTCTAATGCACCTTCTGAAATCCTTTTTGAACTTTTGTTTCGGGGGAATTTATTTTAATAATAAGAGATATATTTCCATCCAAAAATATCTAAAAATTGAATAACCTCTCTCTAGAATATTTTCTCTCTCTAAGCCAAAATAGGTAGAAACAAGATATGTTAATATTCTGAGACAAGGGGAATGATTATAGGGGGAGAGATTTGACATCTTGAGGGACTGCAGGAGGAATCTTACATCCTACCCGACTTAGAAAACGCGAGATGTTCTCATCTCGCAGGTGGAGTATGATCTCTTTCATCTTCTTCTTCTTCTTCAATCACTTCCAGTGTTACGGCCTTGGAAGTGGACGGCCGATTTAGTAACAACTCTCTTTGACTTCCCCTATTCTGAGGCAGAGGTCTTGTATTACTTGGGATTGAAACTGTAGGTTGGTTAGAGGGTCTACCTCTGGGATTTCTGTGATTTTGGCGGATAGAAACCTGATTACTCTAGAAGGAAGGAGCAAGAGTCTGGAATCTTGATCCCTGATTTCCCTGCCCTGAAAACCTTGATCCAAAAGGAGTTGTACAATCCATACTGCGATGTCCAATTCCTTGACAGTTATAGCATTTCACTCCCTTGTTCAAGGGTGGAACTTCTGAAGTTGAATTCCAGGGGATTGAGTTTCGGGAGAAAAGGACATCTCTTCCATTCTAGAACTTCCCATATCCTGGGCTTGACCCTGATATCTCTCTTAGGCGGTGGAAGGTTGGAATCACCTTCTGGAACTAAAAACCTTTTGAAAGGTGATGGTGCTGGCTTTGGTGGGAACCTTGACATCAAAGGCCTTGGAGAAATCCTTCGCCATCCGCTTCGGCCATGGAAACTGGCTAGTATTTGACGAGGAGAGCGAACGCTCGGTGATATACTTCAATAGTTCTGCTTCCTTGGGTTAGCTCTAAGTATTTGTTCATCTTTGTTTCCAAAAAGCCGGGAGGATAGAACCTCATCCTTAGGTAAATTTTGAGATCATTCCATGTCTGGGTATTCCGATCCAGACGGTTTGTCTCGCAGTGGTTTCTCCATGCCACTCTAGCTATTTCTACAGTCTTCAGTCTTGCAAAAGCTAATTTTGCTCTTCTCATTGTACCTGGTGACATCAAAGTACTCATCCATTGCTTCGATCCACTTCTCCACAGCCTCGCGCAAGCTTTCGCCTTCACCCTTGAAAGGTCTAGGCTGCGAACTATGAAGAGTTTTACAAACATCCAAGTCAAGCTCTTCCTCATCGAGTTGGGGGTTATCATTTCTACCACACGATGACCTCGATCCATGTTCCTATCAATAGGAAAAATCTTGTTAAGTTCCCTTTATTTATGATTCAAATCCGATTTTTGGTTCATCTGATTCTGGGGTTCTTTAGATAGGTCGGCTCCTCACAAAATCATGGGATAAAGATACTCGCATTATCAGATAACAATTCATTCAGAACATATATCATTCATATCTTTAACACAATAATGGTCTATCAGACCAAAACTTCCATCTGAACAGTCCATGGGGGATTTCAATTTTATAGATTTTTAATTTGTCATCCCTTAACTTGATCCACTGGGTCAAGAGTTAACGGTAGCAATCTGTCAGCACAATCTACTAATCTCATAGTGATTTATTGAAGTCATTATCGTCATTCCAGTTATGAACATCATCACAGAGACTCTTCCCATTCATCCTCATTGAGGTTTTTGCTCAGTTTATTACATTTCAACCAAAATTCAGAAATCATCATTTTTCAATCAGAATCCAAATCAACTCATCAGTTCTCAACCAGAATTTTAAAATCATATCAACCACATTCGAATTCATCATCTGGATAGCATTTATGCTTATAATTTCAAGATCTTAGATTTACTCATAGCTGCAGTTATACCCTCGATATATACGGGTAGTCACAGTCCTTGGAACTATAAGGTAAATACCATCATGTCTAGTCCTCAAGCATGGATATCAAATTGTATGAGTTTCATCATACAATTCTAACCTTTTACTGCTACTTCATAAATTTATGACATTTTTGGCTTTCGGTTGATCCACTTTAGCCAAATTGCTCTGATACTAATCGTAAGATCCCTCTCCCCCACCGCGCAATGAAGTCAGGGGTGCTAGCAGCGGAAGTAGCACTTCTTCCGCGGGGTAGGGTCCCACACTCGGGGCCTCGCCCACGGATATCCGAACAAGAGACTAATCCATCGGTTCTTCCAAAACCGAACCCGAAAAAACTTCCCTTGCCTAGAAAGCACGGGGGATTCCTCCAGGATAACTTTTCTCTAACGTAGTCAAAAGCCTTAACTAACTGAACTGATCTGACCGAACCCATAAGTCCCATAGTCAGATCAAGGGAAAGATTGAACTTGGATCATAGAGACCAACGCTTTTTTCCTCATTTAGAGACACAGCCATTGATTATTTTCCATAGAACAATTTTTATCCGGGATTTACTTCATCTATCGTACCAACAGAAATTTTAGTCTCATTTTAGGAATCCATCAGTCTAGCCTAACCCCATCTAGTCCCTTGGGTTATAGCCAACCGCCCAACCACTGTAGTGATGGGATCCAATTAAAAATTAGGCTAGGTTTTGTCCCGGGTACCAGGGAAAAGAGTTCCCAGGCCCCCTAGTTGGATATTCATGCAAACTTAAAACTAGTCACACCACTTACACACCCAATATGAAATTGCTTTTTTTCAGCATCATCTATCTTTAGAAACATTCATTTAATGAAACCCTTGTGTCACTGATCATAATCCTCAAAATTTCTAGTTGAATCCTTATTTCCAATCATTCATCGGTGTACCTATGGCATCATTGGTGACCACAACGCTCACCACCTGTCCACTCAGAGGCCTTTTCGATAGTTCCTAGCTCATAGTAACCGGTAATATATTCACATATCAAAAATGGAATCTCTGTTGAAGATCAGCAAGATCAACTAATGGATCCATATAAAAGAGCCATGGACTCATCCGTTGAGGACCAGCGAGGCCAATCAACCACATCCATGCCCGAATTCAAAAAACAACTCTTACTCCTTGTTCCAATATCTTCCACGATGCACGTGTGGGTATCATCGGCGACCCAGAGCCCGAGCACCATATGGTCAGCACACTCTAGGATCCTTTGCAGGTGACCTAGTGCTCACTCATAGGCCGCTTCCTTGGTCCCTCATCCACCCTACCAGAAGCTCATTATTTAAATCGAACCGAGGTTGGTCAAGAAGACCTTGGCCGACCTTGCTACGCGAGACGTCCTCCGTTGACTCTCCGTCAGCTGTTGCAACTTTATCAGCTAGGTCTCCACGACCTTAATCACAAGACGGTCAAAACGGTTCCCCAACATTCTTGACATAAAACAATCATTTAAAAACAAGCCATAAATTCAATTTCTATAACGAACTCTCGTCTTTCCACATTAATCAACATTACTTAATCCACATTCATTTCATATAAATTCCCATTCTCATCCAATCACATCATTTTCCATCTCAACACTTCTTTCCTCAATTAACCTCATGAGATCTCATCCACTCGCATTTACCCATACATCTCATCACATCACATTCATTAACATCTATCCTGTTTACATCGCATCTTATCACATCTTATCTCATTCATTCACTTTCGGATTTACATCACATCACATCCATTCACATCCCATACCATTCTTCCACATACATCCTCATCCATACTTATCACATACACATCCACATCTATCCTTTCACATACATCCACATCCATCCTTTCACATACATACATCCACATCCATTCTTTCACATACATCCACTTCCATTCTTCACATACATCCACATCCATTCTTTCACATACATCCATATCCATCCCATATCATTCATTTACATCCTGATTCACATGACATCTCATCACATCTATTCACATTACATCCATCCATCCATTCATTCACATTTATCTGATTCACATCACATCCATCCATCCATTCATTCACATTTATCTGATTCACATCACATCCATCCATTCATTCTCATTTATCTGATTCACATCACATCTATCCACACACATCTATCCATCCATTCATTCACATTTATCTAATTCACGTCACATCTATCCATCCATTCATTCACATTTATCTGATTCACATCACATCTATCCATCCATTCATTCACATTTATCTGATTCACATCACATCTATCCATCCATTCATTCACATTTATCTGATTCACATCACATCTATCCATCCATTCATTCTTTTTTTTAAATCAACTTCAGTGTGGGAATAACACTCTTATAAATTCCTTTATGCATCTTTCTATGCATAAAATCAAAATTAATGAGAATAACTCTTTTGAAATAGAAATAAATTCCTTTATGCATCTTTCTATGCATTAAATCAAAATTAATGGGAATAACTCTTTTGAAATAAAAATAAATTCCTTTATGCATCTTTCTATGCATAAAATCAAAATTAACGAGAATAACTCTTTTGAAATAAAAATAAATTTCTTTGCATAAAATCAAAATTACTGAGAATAACTCTTTTGAAATAAAAATAAATTCCTTTATGCATCTTTCTACGCATAAAATTAAAATTAACGAGAATAACTCTTTTGAAATAAAAATAAATTCTTTATGCATCTTTCTATGCATAAAATCAAAATTAGTGAGAATAACTCTTTTGAAATAAAAATAAATTCTTTTATGCATCTTTCTATGCATAAAATCAAAATTAATGGGAATAACTCTTTCAAAATAAAAATAAATTTCTTTATGCATCTTTCTATGCATAAAATCAAAATTAATGAGAATAACTCTTTTGAAATAAAAATAAATCCTTTATGCATCTTTCTACGCATAAAATCAAAATTAATGAGAATAACTCTTTTGAAATAAAAATAAATTCCTTTATGCATCTTTCTATGCATAAAATTCAAATTAACGAGAATAATTCTTTTGAAATAAAAATAAATCCTTTATGCATATTTCTATGCATAAAATCAAAATTAGTGAGAATAACTCTTTTGAAATAAAAATAAATTCTTTTATGCATCTTTCTATGCATAAAATCAAAATTAGTGAGAATAACTCTTTTGAAATAAAAATCAATTCTTTATACATCTTTCTTTACATAAAATCAATTTTGATGAAAGTAATACTTTTATAATTAAAAAAATTCTTTTATGCATCACTTTATGCATAAAGATCAATATTGGTGAAATAACACTTTTATAATAAAAAATTTCTTTTATGCATCACTTTATGCATAAAAATCAATATTGGTAAAAGTAACAGTTTTATAATTAAAAAAACTCTCTTATGCATAAAAATCAATATTGGTGAATGTAACACTTTAATAATAATAATAAAATTTCTTTTATGCATCACTTTATGCATAAAAATCAATATTGGTGAAAGTAACACTTTTATAATAATAATAAAATTTCTTTTATGCATCACTTTATGCATAAAAATCAATATTGGTGAAAGTAACACTTTCATAATAAAAATATGTCCAATATGCATCTTTCTATGCATAGAAATTAATTCTAATGAAAATAACGCTTTTATAATAAAAATATTTCCAATATGCATCTTTCTATGCATAGAATGAAAATAACACTTTTACAATACACAAACAGAGGTGATTACTCTTTTTGAATTACATAAAGATAAAACTTATTTCCACGAAATTTAAGAAAATTTTGCCATAACCTCCTTTGTATGGCTGACCATTTCTCAATTTTTACATTCTAAATCTACTTAGAATTTACCCCAAGATGAATTTAGCACTCTAATTTAATCAATTCTCATTTTTTTAAGAGAAAACAATACAGAAAGTTTAACTCTATTTATTTGATAACACATCTTGGATAAAGAAGGGTTGAATTCAATGAAGAGAAGGGGGAAGCCTTTCCATCAAGGCATAACATCAAATTTCAATTTAAAAGAAGCAAGAAATCATAAAACCATAGAATAGAATTAGAAAAAAGTAGAATTTCTAACTTACATGGTGTTGTGTGAGCTATCCTTTGGCCTGAGGGATTGAGGGTTCTACTCTTGGTTGGATCAAGAGTGGCCACCAATTCTTTGTAGAGGATATAGTCAAAAAACAAGTGAATTATTAATGAATTCAATGTTTTTGGCTCTGGGGGTGGAGTAGAGTAATAGTGCATAAAACACTATTAAGCTTTTACAAAGGGGGAGGCTTCTATTTATAGGAAAAAGTGAGCCTCTAACCAAGCAAACTGATTCTAGAATTTTCCAGATCAGTTTGGTCACTTTTTTGACCATTTTTAGGTCAGTTTAGCTTACTTTGTGGATCTAGTTGAAACAGGAGAGAGGAGAGATAAAAATATCTTATTATTTTTGTGAGTTTAAAACTCATCCACACATGTGAAATAGGCACCTCCTTCATGAGGGGAATTCCCCCACAATGAGGTGTTAAAAATGCATCATTTCCTCTAAATGTCTTTTCTTTTTTAACTAATAACCTTGTCCTTAGTCAACTCTTCATGTTATGTGAGTATTTACTCATTTTTGGGGAGATTTTCTTTATTTCTTCAATTTATCTCCTCCCTACATTTGGATTAATCTAATTGGCTCCTCGGAACCTTAATCTAAAATTTTCAGAAAATCAAGACCCTTAGGCTGCGGCCTTTGAACAGATTATAATTTAGTTCTAATGCACCTTTTGAAATCCTTTTTGAACTTCTGTTTTGGGGAAATTTATTTTAATAAGAAGAGATATATTTCCATCCAAAAATATCTAAAAATCAAATAACCTCTCTCTAGAACATTTTCTCTCTCTAAGCCAAAATAGGTAGAAATAAGATCTGTTAATATTCTGACAAGGGGAATGATTACAGGGGGAGAGATTTGACATCTTAAGGGGATGGGGGAGGAATCTTACATCCTACCCCACTTAAAAAACGCGAGATGTTCTCATCTCGCAGGTGGAGTATGATCTCTTTCATCTTCTTCTTCTTCTTCAATCACTTCCAGCGTTACGGCCTTGGAAGTGGATGGTTGATTTGGAAACAACTCTCTTTGACTTCCCCTGTTCTGAGGCAGAGGTCTTGTATACTTGGGATTGAAACTTGCAGGTTGGTTAGAGGGTCTACCTCTGGGATTTCCCTTATTTTGGCGGATAGAAACTTGATTACTCTGAAAGGAAGGAGCTGGAGTCTGGAATCTTGACCCCTGATTTCCCTGCCTTGAAAACCTTGATCCAAAAGGAGCTGGACAATCCATAGTGCCATGTCCAATTCCTTGACAGTTATAGCATTTCACGCCCTTGTTCAAGGGTGGATTTTCTGAAGTTGAATTCCACGGGATTGAGTTTCGGGAGAAAAGGACATCTCTTCCATTCTAGAACTTCTCATATCCTTGGCTTGACCCTGATTTCTCTTAGGCGGTGGAAGGTTGGAATCACCTTCGAACTACAAACCTTTTGAAAGGTGATGGTGCTGGATTTGGTGGGACCTTGACATCAAAGGCCTTGGAGAAATCCTTCGCCATCCGTACTGCTTCGGCCATGGAAACTGGCTTGGCGTTCTTCGCCAAAATATTCAAAGGTTCGTTTAGTCCCCGAATGAACCTGGCCATCAGCTGTTCTTCATTCAGTGGTGGTGAGTATTTGAGGAGGAGAGCGAACACTTGGTGATATACTTCAATAGTTTTGCTCCCCTGGGTTAGCTCTAAGAATTCGTTCACTCATCTTTGTTTCCAAAAAGCCAGGAGGACAAAACCTCATCCTTAGGTAAATTTTGAGATCATTCCATGTCTGGGTATTCCGATCCAGACGATTTGTCTCGCAGTGGTTTCTCCATGCCACTCTGGTTGTTTCTACTATCTTCAGCCTTGCAAGAGCCGTTTTGCTCTTCTCATTATACCCGGTGACATCAAAGTACTCGTCCATTGCTTCGATCCACTTCTCCACAGCCTCGCCCAAGCTTTCCCCTTCACCCTTGAAAGGTCGAGGCTGCGAACTATGAAGAGTTTTACGAACATCCAAGAAGTCGAGCTCTTCCTCATTGAGTTGGGGGTTATCATTTCTACCACGACGACCTCGATCCATGTTCCTATCAATACGAAAAATCTTGTTAAGTTCCCTTTATTTATGATTAAAATCCGATTTTCGATTCATCTGATTCTGGGATTCTTTAGATAGATCGGCTCCTCACACAGAATCATGGGATAAAGATACTCGCATTATCAGATAACAATTCATTCAGAACGTATCATTCATATCTTTAACACAATAATGGTTTATTAGATCGAAACTTCCATCTATCCTTGGGATTTCAATTTTATAGATTTTTAATTTGTCATCCCTTAACTTGATCCACTGGGTCAAGAGTTCACGGTAGCAATCTATCTCAGCACAATCCACTAATCTCATAGTGATTTGCTGAAGTCATTATCGTCATTCCAGTTATGAACATCATCACAGGGACTCTTCCCATTCATCCTCATTGAGATTTTTGCTCAGCTTATTACATTTCAACGAATCATCATTTTTCAATTCAGAATCCAAATTCTTTTATGCATAAAATCAATATTGGTGAATGTAACACTTTAATAATAATGAAAAATTATTTTATGCATCACTTTATGCATAAAAATCAATATTGGTGAAAGTAACACTTTTATAATAATAATAAAATTTCTTTTATGCATCACTTTATGCATAAAAATCAATATTGGTGAAAGTAACACTTTTATAATAAAAATATGTCCAATATGCATCTTTCTATGCATAAAAATTAATTCTAATAAAAATAACGCTTTTATAATAAAAGTATTTCCAATATGCATCTTTCTATGCATAGAATGAAAATAACACTTTTACAATACACAAACAGAGGTGATTACTCTTTTTGAATTACATAAAGATAAAACTTATTTCCACGAAATTTAAGAAAATTTTGCCATAACCTCCTTTGTATGGCTGACCATTTCTCAATTTTTACATTCTAAATCTACTTAGAATTTACCCCAAGATGAATTTAGCACTCTAATTTAATCAATTCCCATTTTTTTAAGAGAAAACAATACGAAAAGTTTAACTCTATTTATTTGATTACACATCTTGGATAAAGAAGGGCTGAATTCAATGAAGAGAAGGGGGAAGCCTTTCCATCAAGGCATAACATCAAATTTCAATTTAAAAGAAGCAAGAAATCATAAAACCATAGAATAGAATTAGAAAAAAGTAGAATTTATAACTTACATGGTGTTCTGTGAGCTATCCTTTGGCCTAAGGGATTGAGGGTTCTACTCTTGGTTGGATCAAGAGTGGCCACCAATTCTTTGTAGAGGAAATAGTCAAAAAACAAGTGAATTATTAATGAATTCAATGTTTTTGGCTCTAGGGTGGAGTAGAGTAACAGTGCATAAAACACTATTAAGCTTTTACAAAGGGGGAGGTATCTATTTATAGGAAAAAGTGAGCCTCTAACCAAGCAAACTAATTCTAGAATTTTCCAGATCAGTTTGGTCACTTTTTGACCATTTTTAGGTCAGTTTAGCTTACTTTTTGGATCTAGTTGAAACATGAGAGAGGAGAGATGAAAATATCTCATTATTTGTGAGTTCAAAACTCATCCACACATGTGAAATAGGTGCCTCCTTCATGAGGGGAATTCCCCCCACACTGAGGTGTCAAAAATGCATCATTTCCTCTAAATATCTCTCCTTTTTTAACTAATAACCTTGTCCTTAGTCAACTCTTTATGTTATGTGAGTATTTACTCATTTTTGGGGGGGTTTTTTTATTTCTTTAATTTATCTCCTTTGTACATTTGGATTAATCTATTTGGCCCCTTAGAACCTTTATCTAAAATTTTCAAAAAATTTGGACCCTTAGGCTAAGGCCTTTTGAACAGATTATAATTTATTTCTAATGCACTTCTGAAATCCTTTTTGAACTTCTGTTTTGGGGGAATTTACTTTAATAAGAAGAGATATATTTCCATCCAAAAATATCTAAAAATCGAATAATCTCTCTCTAGAATATTTTCTCTCTCTAAGCCAAAATAGGTAGAAATAAGATCTGTTAATATTTTGACAAGGGGAATGATTACAAGGTGAGAGATTTGACATCTTGAGGGGTTGGGGGAGGAATCTTACATCCTACCCCACTTAAAAAATGCGAGATGTCCTCATCTCGCAGGTGGAGTATGATCTCTTTCATCTTTGTAAGATCCATGTCCCCACAGCGCAACAATTTTAGGGGTGCTAGTAGCAGAAGTAGCACTTCTTGCACGGGGCAGGGTCCCACACTCCGGGCCTCACCCACCACGGATATCCGGACAAGAGACTAATCCATCGGTTTTTCCAAAACCAAACCTGAAAAAACTTCCTTTGCCCGGAAAGCACGGACGATTCCACCAGGATAACTTTTCCCTAACGTAGTCAAAAGCCTTAACTAACTGAGCTCATCTGACCGAACCCGTAAGTCCCATAATCAGATCAGGGAAAAAGACTGTACTTGGATCATAGAGACCAACGCTTTTTTCCTCATTGAGAGGCACAGCCGTTGATTCTTTTCCCTAGAACAATTTTTGTCCGAGATTTACTTCATCTATCGAACTAAACAGAAATTGAGTCTCGATTTACGGATCCATCAGTCCAGCCTTATCCCATTCAGCCCCATGGGTTAGCCAACCGCCCACCCACTGTAGTGATGGGATCCAATTAGGAATTTGGTTAGGTTTTGTCCCGGGTACCAGGGAAAAGAGTTTCCAGGCTCCCTAGCCGGATTTTCAAGCAAATTTAACTCCAGTCACACCACTTACACATCCAATATGAAATTGCCTTTTTCCTAGATTCAAATGTATTTAATTCAGTCATTTAATGAAATCGTAGTGTTACTGATCATAAACTTCCAGATTGAATCTTAATTTCCAATCATTCCTTCATCGGAGTATCTATGGCATCATTGGCAACCATAACGCTCACCACCTGTTCACTCAGGGGCCTTTTCTATAGTTCCTAGCTCATAGTACCTGGCAGATAATCACTTATAAAAATCAAGATGGAATCCTCGTTGAAGATCAGCAAAATCAACCAACAGATCCATATAAGAGAGCTATGGACTCATCAGTTGAGGACCAACAAGTTCAATCAACCAGATCCATACTCATTTTCAGAAAACAACTCTTACTCCTTGTTCCAATATCTTCCACGACGCACGTGTGGGTATCTTCGGCGACCTAGAGTCCGAGCACCATATGGTCAGCACCCTCTAGGATCCTTCGCAGGTCACCTAGCGCTTCACTCATCGCTTCCTTGGTCCCTCATCCACCGTACCGAAAGCTCACCATTTAAATCGAACCGAGGCTGGTCAAGACCTCGACCAAGACCTCGGC
This sequence comes from Cibotium barometz, assembly GCF_041138505.1. Lineage (NCBI taxonomy): Eukaryota > Viridiplantae > Streptophyta > Polypodiopsida > Cyatheales > Cibotiaceae > Cibotium > Cibotium barometz. The sequence goes on along the minus strand of NC_141060.1, from coordinate 10,438,018 downwards.
CGACCTTGCTACGCGAGATGTCCTCCATTGACTCTCCATCTTAGCAGTTGCAACTTTATCAGTTAGGTCTCCACGACCTTAATCACAAGACGGTCAAAATGCTTCCCCAGCATTCTTGACATAAAACAATCATTTACAAACAGGTCACAAATACAGTTTTTATATTGAACTGTCGTCTTTCCACATTATCCCTCATCTCATCAGTCCACATTACTTATTCCACATTCCATTCATATGTGTACTCATTCTCATCCAATCACATCATTTTCCATCTCATCACCTCAGATTCATTCACATCACATATCATATATTCACATCCCAATTCACATGTCATCACATCTCATCCATTCACTCATATCGACGACACATCATTTTACATACACATTCGCATTCATTATTCTACATACACATCCACATTCGTACATCCACATCATACATCCAATTCCACATCCGCATTCATACATACACATCCATATCCACATCCATACATCCACATCCACATTCATACATCCATATCCACATCCACATCCATACATCCATTTCCACATCCACATCCACATCCATACATCCATTTCCACATCCACATTCATACATCCACATCCACATTCCATATCTACATCTATACATCCACATCCATACCCACATCTATACATCCACATTCCATATCTACATCTATACATCCACATCCATACCCACATCCATACATCCACATTCACATTCACATCCATACATCCATATCCACATTCCACATTCATACATCCATATCCACATTCCACATTCATACATCCACATCCACATTCACATTCATACATCCATTTTCACATCCTCATTCATACATCCACATCCACATACATACATCCACACATCCACATCCATACATCGATATCTATATCCATACATCCATTTTCACATCCACATTCATACATCCATTTTCACATCCTCATTCATACATCCACATCCACATACATGCATCCATACATCCACATCCACATCCATATCCACATCCATACATCCACATCTACGTCCATACATCTATTTTCACATCCACATTCATGCATCCACATCCACATACATACATCCACATCCACATCTACATCCATACATCCACATCCACATTCACATCCATACATCCATATCCACATTCCACATTCAGGCATCCATATCCACATTCACATTCATACATCCACATCCACATCTACACTCATACATCCACATCCACATCCACATTCACATCCATACATCCATATCCACATTCCACATCTACATCCATACATCCACATCCATACCCACATCCATTTACATCTATTTGATTCCTATCACATCTTATCACATCTATTTATAGAATGTAGGAGAATTCTAATTTTTCGATATAAAGATTCTTTACGCATCTAATTAGGCATAAAGACAACTTTAGTAGGAATAACACTTTTATAAAAATCCTTTTATGCATCTATTTAGGCATAAGTTCAATTTTAAGGAATATAACACTTTCGAATTAAAAATAAACCTTTTATGCATTTTACTATGCATAAATTCCATTTTAATGAGCTATAACACTTTCAAAATAAAAATAAATATTTTATGCATCTAACTATGCATAAATTTAATTTCAATGAAAATAATACTTTCGAAATAAAAATAAATCTTTTATGCATCTTTCTATGCATAAAATCAATATTGATAAGAATAACTCTTTTGAATTAAAAATAAAATTCTTTATGCATCTTTCTATGCATAAAATCAAAATTGATGAAAATAACTCTTTTGAATTAAAAATATAATTCTTATGCATCTTTCTATGCATAAAATCAAAATTGATAAGAATAACTCTTTTGGAATAAAAATAAAATTCTTTCTGCATCTATCTATTCATAAAATCAAAATTGATGAAAATAACTCTTTTGAAATAAAAATAAAATTCTTTATGCATAAAATCAAAATTGATGAGAATAACTCTTTTGAATTAAAAATAAGATTCTTTATGCATCTATTTATGCATAAAATTAAAATTGATAAAAATAACTCTTTTGATATAAAAATAAAATTCTTTATGTATCTATTTATGCATAAAATCAAAATTGATGAAAATAACTCTTTTGAATTAAAAATAAAATTCTTTATGCATCTATTTATGCATAAAATCAAAATTGATGAGAATAACTCTTTTGGATTAAAAAATAAAATTCTTTATGCATCTATTTATGCATAAAATCAAAATTGATGAGAATAACACTTTTGGATTAAAATAAATTCTTTATGCATGTTTCCATGCATAAATCCAATTTAGTAGAAAATACACTTTTAGAATAAAAGAATTTCTCTTATGCATCTAATTTATGCATAAAATCCATTTATAATTAAAATCACACTTTTAATATAAAAAATATCTTTTTATGCATATGTTTATGCATACAAATCATTTATGATGAAAATCACTCTTTTAATATAAAAGAATTTCTTTTATGCATCTATTTATGCATAAAAATCATTTATGATGAAAATCACACTTTTATAATCGAAATAACAATTTCAATATACTTCCTTCTATGCATGGAATTTAATTCTAAAGAAAGTAACACTTTTTTAATAAAATATTTTTAGTATGCATTTTCTTATACCTAGGATGAAAATTAACACTTTAAGAATACATATACGATGGGAATTACTCTTTTTGAATTAAAAAAAATAAAACTTATTTTTCACAATTTTAGAAAATTTCACCATAACCTCCTTTGTATGGCTGACCATTTTTCAATTTTTAATTCTCTAAAATTAATTGGAAGTTCACCAAGAGTATTTAAATCATTCTAATGTAAACATTTTCTACTTATCAAAGTAGAACATTATGAAAAACTTGATTTTATCCATTAATCATTCATCTAGGATAAAGAATGGTTGGATTTACTAATAAAGAAGAGAGGGGAATGCCTTTTTTCAATGAGGCATAACATCATAATCATTTTAGAGAAGACAAAAATCATAAAAACCATAAGATGAAATAGAAAAGAGAAGAATCTCCAACTTACAAGGAGAATTTGAGAGCTTTCCTTTGGCTTGATGGTTTGAGGGATCTACTCTTGTTTGAAACAAGAGTGGCCACCAATCTTTAGAAGAGGGAAGGTCAAAAACTAATGAATTATGAGTAAATTCACAGTTTTTGGCTCTTGGGAGAAGCAGGGTAACAGTGCAAAAAACACTATTAAGCTTCAACAAAGGGGGAGGCTTCTATTTATAGGAAAAAGTGAGCCTCTAACCAAGCAAACTGATTCTAGAATTTTCCATATCAGTTTGGTCAATTTTTGACCATTTTTAGGTCAGTTTAGCTCACTTTTTGGATCTAGTTGAAACAGGAGAGAGGAGAGAGGAGAGATAAAAATATCTCATTATTTGGGAGTTTAAAACTCTCCCCCACATGTGAAATAGGTGCCTCCTTCATGAGGGGAATTCCCCCATACTGAGGTGTCAAAAAAGCATCATTTCTTCTAAATATCTCTCTTTTTTAACTAATAACCTTGTTCTTAGTCAACTCTTCATCTTATGTGAGTATTTACTCATTTTTGGGGGGATTTTATTTATTTCTTCCATTTATCTCCTCCACACATTTGGATGAATCTTATTGTCCCATAGGAACCTTAATTTAAAAGTTTGAAAAAATCTTGACCCTCAGGATAAGGCCTCTTGAACAGATTATACTTGATTTCTAATGCACCTTCTGAAAATATTTTTGAACTTCTATTTCGGGGGAACTTATTTTAATAAGAAGAGATATTTTTCCATCCAAAAATATTTAAAAACTGAATTACCACTCTCTAAAAGATTTTCTCTCTCTAGGTCAAAACTAGTAGAAACAAGATCTTTTATATTTCTGAAGAGGGATTTGACTACAGGGGAAGATACTCGACATCCTGAGAGGCTGGGGAGGAATCTTACAATCTTCTTCTTCTTCTTCAATCACATCTATTCACCTCACATCTCATCACCTCTATTCACATCACACCCATCCATCCAATCATCTATCTGATTCACATCTTATCTCATCACATCTATTCACCTCTATTCACATCACACCCATCCATCCAATCATCTATCTGATTCACATCTTATCTCATCACATCTATTCACCTCATATTCTCATCACTTCTATTCACAGGATTTAAACATAGAACTTAAGAGGATTCTAATTTTTGATCTAAAGATTCTTTACGTATCTATTTATGCATAATTTAATTTTAAGGAAAATAACACTTTTGAAATAAAATTAAATCCTTTATGCATCTTTCTATGCATAAATTCAATTTCAATGAGAATGACACTTTTGAAAGAAAAATAAATCCTTCATGCATCTTTTCATGCATAAATTCAATTTTAATGAGAATGACACTTTTGAAATAAAAATAAATCTTTTATGCATCTTTCCATGCATAAATTCAAAGTTTTAATGAGAATGACACTTTTGAAATAAAAATAATTCTTTTATGCATCTTTCTATGCATAAAGTCAATTTTAATGAGAATGACACTTTTGAAATAAAAATAATTCATTTATGCATCTTCCTATGCAAAAATTCAATTTTAATGAGAATGAAACTTTTGAAATAAAAAAAATCTTTAATGCATCTTCCTATGCATAAATTCAATTTTAATGAGAATAGAACTTTTGCTATTAAAATAAATCTTTTAGAATGCACAAACGGAGGGAATTACTCTTTTAGAATAACCTAATGATAAACTTTAGTTCCACAAAATTTAAGAAAATTTTGCCATAACCTCCTTTGTATGGCTGACCATTTCTCAATTTTATCATTCAATTTATGACTTGAATTAATCCAATTTGAATTCTAATATCTCCAATCTCCTACATTCTCTAAAAATTAAGAGAGTAAACAATGAAAAGAGTTTAATCAATATTTTAATTAAACTTTCTAGGATTGAGAAGGGCTGAATTGTAAAGAAGAGAAGGGGGCAGCTTTTCCATCAAGGCATAGCATCAGATTTTAATTCAACATTTGCAAAGCATAAAATTTGAGAAAACCATAGATTTAAAAATTTACATAAGAACTAAGCTTACATGGAGCTTGTAAGCTTTCCTTTGGCTTGAGGGATTGAGGGTTCTACTCTTGTTTGCAGCAAGTGTTTGCAGCAAGAGTGGCCACCAAATTCACTTGGAGAGGATTAGGCCAAAAAATAATTGAGTTATCAAGAAATTTAATTTAAATGGCTCAGGACAAAAGCAGAGTAACAGTGCATAAACACCATTAAGCTTTTACAAAGGGGGAGGCTTCTATTTATAGGAAAAAGTGAGCCTCTAACCAAGCAAACTGATTATAGAATTTTCCCGATCAGTTTGGTCACTTTTTGACCATTTTTAGGTCAATTTAGCTTACTTTTTGGATCTAGTTGAAACAGGAGAGAGGAGAGATGAAAATATCTCATTATTTGTGAGTTTAAAACTCATCCACACATGGGAAATAGGTGCCTCCTTCATGAGGGAAATTCCCTACAGTGAGGTGTCAAAAATGCATCATTTCCTCTAAATATCTCTTCTTTTTTAACTAGTAAACCTTGTCCTTAGTCAACTCTTCATCTTATGTGAGTATTTACTTATTTTTGGGGGATTTCTTTTATTTCTCAATTTATCTCCTCCCTACATTTTGATTAATCTTATTGGTCCATAGGAACCTTAATCCAAAAATTTTAAAAAATCTGGACCCTCATAAGGTCCTTTTTACCTATTTTTAATTAATTCCAATTGCACATTGGAAAGTTCTTTTTGAATTTTTGTTTTGGGGGAAATCATTTTAAACACTAGGAGGAATTTTATATCCAAAAAATATCTCAATTTTGAATTACCTCCCTCTAGACATTTTCTCTCTCTATGCCAAAACAAGGTAAAACAGGATCTTTCTTTTATTTCAGAGAGGGGAATAATTATAAGATCAAAAGGGGAGGAGCCGGCACAGTTACGCCGGCAGGGTTGATTAGGAGTTCATCCCTTGTCAAGTTCTGGATCACCGTGTTGGCGAGGCAGCAGCTGCTCTGCTACTAGCCAGCAGGATGAAGACCCGGAGGGCAGGATGATGTTGTGTATTCACCTTTTCTCAGCACAAGCGGACTTGAGAGTTTCATACACACAAAAATTGATTGCAATGTTCGGACCCACACCCTGCAAGGAGAAATACTATTACTAAACCATAAACAAGCTCACAATATCTGCCACTGAGACTAAGTCAAACTCAGCTGTGCACTCCATTGCAAATTCCAACTTACGAGTAATGTTGCCCCCATGCCTTTGTACAGACCCCTTAGACCTTCGTCCCGAGAAATTGTGTGAAGGGCATGAGCTATACCCTTGTAATACTTCTCATTCCTCTACAGCACACACAGCCAAATGTATATCAGAAACATAAAACAGATCCTGAACAACCCCATCGCCATACGAACATCCTTATAGCTGTTAAGCTATACTAGGATACATTTTTCTCTAACATAGTCAAAAGCCTTAACTAACTGAACTGATTTGACCAAACCCATAAGTCCCATAGTCAGATCAAGAAAAAGATTGCACTTGGATAATAGAGACCAACGCTTTTTTCCTCATTGAGAGACACAGCCATTGATTCTTTTCCATAGAATAATTTTTGTCCGGGATTTACTTCATCTATCGTACCATAACAGAATTGAGTCTCAATTTAGGGATCCATCAGTCCAGCCTAACCCGATCCAATTAAAAATTTGGTTAGGTTTTGTCTTGGGTACTAGGGAAAAGAGTTCCCAGGCCCCCTAGCCGGATATTCATGCAAACTTAAAACTAGTCACACCACTTACACACCCAATAAGAAATTGCCTTTTTCACAGAATCAGCTGTCTTTAAAAAACAATCTTTTAATGAAACCATTGTGTCACTGATCATAATCCTCAAAATCTTCGGTTGAATCCTTATTTCCAATCATTCCTTCATCGGTGTACCTATGGCATCATTCGCAACCAGAACGCCACCTATCCACTTAGGGGCCTTTTTTATAGTTCCTAGCTCATAGAGGAACCGGCAATATATTCACATATCAAAAATGGAATCTCCGTTGAAGATTAGCAAGATCAACCAATGGATCCATATAAAAGAGCCATGGACTCATCTGTTGAGGACCAGCAAGGTCAATCAACCAGATCCATGCCCGAATCTAGAAAACAACTCTTATACCTTGTTCCAATATCTTCCACATGTACCTATGGGTATCGTCGGTGACCGAGAGCCCGAGCACCATATAGTTAGCACCCTCTAGGATCCTTCGTAGGTGACCTAACGCTTCACTCATAGGCCACTTCCTTGGTCCCTCATCCACCATACCGGAAGCTCAACATTTTAATCAAACCGAGGCTGGTCAAGACCTCGGCCGACCTTGCTATGCGAGACGTCCTCCAATGACTCTCTGTCAGCTGTTGCAACTTTATCAGATTAGGTCTCCACGACCTCATTCACAAAATGGTCAAAATGCTCCTCCAGCATTCTTGACATAAAACAGTCATTTAAAAACAGTTCAAAAATACAGTTTCTATAACAAACTCTCATCTTTCCACATTGCTCCACATCAAACCACATTAATTAATTCCACAACCATTTCATAAGTATTCCTATTCTCATCCAAACACATCATTTTCATCTCATCACGTCTTTCCTCAATTTATCCTCATCCGATCTCATCCACTCGCATCTACCCATATCCACATCTCATCACATCACATTCATTCACATCTCATCCATTCAGACCACATCACACCCATCCATCCAATCATCATCTATCTGATTCACATCTTATCTCATCACATCTATTCACCTCATATTCTCATCACTTCTATTCACACCACATTCATCCATCCATTCTTCTCATCTATCTAATTCCCATCACATCTCATCACATCTATTCACCTCATATTCTCATCACTTCTATTCACATCACACCCATCCATCCTCCATTCATTCACATCTATCTAATTCACATCACATCCATCCATCCAATCATCATCTATCTGATTCACATCTTATCTCATCACATCTATTCACCTCACATCCCATCACCTCTATTCACATCACACCCATCCATCCAATCATCTATCTGATTCACATCTTATCTCATCACATCTATTTGCCTCATATTCTCATCACTTCTATTCACTTAAACATGGAATTTAAGAGGATTGTAATTTTTGATATAAAGATTCTTTACACATCTATTTATGCATAATTCAATTTTAAGGAGAAATAAAAATAAATCCTTTATGCATCCTTCTATGCATAAATTCAATTTTAATGAGAATGACACTTTTGAAATAAAAATAAATCCTTTATGCATCTTTCTATGCATAAATTCAATTCTAATGAGAATGATACTTTTGAAATAAAAATATTTCTTTTATGCATCTTCCTATGCATAAATTCAATTTTAATGAGAATGACACTTTTGAAATTAAAAAAAATCTTTTATGCATCTTCCTATGCATAAATTCAATTTTAATGAGAATAGAACTTTTGATATAAAAATAAATCTTTTAGAATGCACAAACGGAGGAAATTACTCTTTTAGAATAACCTAATGATAAACTTTAGTTCCACAAAATTTAAGAAAATTTTGCCATAACCTCCTTTGTATGGCTGACCATTTCTCAATTTTATCATTCAATTTATGACTTGAATTAATCCAATTTGAATTCTAATATCTCTAATCTACTCCATTTTCTAAAAATAAAGAGAGTAAATAATGAAAAGAGTTTAATCAATCTTTTAATTAAACTTTCTAAGATTGAGAAGGGCTGAATTGTAAAGAAGAGAAGGGGGCGGCCTTTCCATCAAGGCAAAGCATCAGATTTTAATTCAACATTTACAAAGCATAAAATTTGAGAAAATCATAGATTTAAAAATTCACAATAATTAAGAATTAAGCTTACATGGAGCTTGTAAGCTTTCCTTTGGCTTGAGGGATTGAGGGTTCTACTCTTGTTTGCAGCAAGAGTGGCCACCAAATTCACTTGGAGAGGATTAGGCCAAAAAACAATTGAATTATCAAGAAATTCAATGTTAAATGGCTCAGGACAGAAGCAGAGTAACATTGCATAAACACAATTAAGCTTTTACAAAGGGGGAGGCTTCTATTTATAGGAAAAAGTGAGCCTCTAACCAAGCAAACTGATTCTAGAATTTTTCAGATCAGTTTGGTCACTTTTTGACCATTTTTAGGTCAGTTTAGCTTACTTTTTGGATCTAGTTGAAATAGGAGAGAGGAGAGATGAAAATATCTCATTATTTGTGAGTTTAAAACTCATCCACACATGTGAAATAGGCGCCTCCATCATGAGGGGAATTCCCCACACTGAGGTGTCAAAAATGTATCATTTTCTCTAAATATCTCTTCTTTTGGAACTAGTAAACCTTGTCCTTAGTCAACTCTTCATCTTATGTGAGTATTTACTCATTTTTAGGGGATTTTCTTTAATTCTTCAATTTATCTCCTCCCTACATTTGGATTAATCTTATTGGTCCATAGGAACCTTAATCCAAAATTTTTAAAAAATCTGGACCCTTAGGATAAGGTCCTTTTTACCTATTTTCAATTAATTCCAATTGCACATTGGAAAGTTCTTTTTGAATTTTTGTTTCAGGGGAAATCATTTTAAACACTAGGAGGAATTTTATATCCAAAATATCCCAATTTTGAATTACCTCTCTCTAGACATTTTCTCTCTCTAGGCCAAAACAGGGTAAAACAGGATCTTTCTTTTATTTCAGAGAGGGGAATAATTATAAGATGAAAAGGGGAGGTTCTTACACCTGTACACCTCAAACGCTGGAGGGAGGAATCTTATAGGTACTTTACGTCGTGAAGTATTTTTTTGCTGTTTCACGTGAAGTTTATAAAATCGAAGTTTTGTACTCAAACACACCCGCATGCACATGATGATGCATTGATTTTTTACCATGGAAACCAAAGGTTTTCTTTGGTATTTCTAGGCATTGTTTGATGAATTTTTTTAAATTCTAATCTAGAGTTTTTTAGTGTTCCTTCCACCCAATTAAATATTTTTGTTGCGGTGTTTGGTTGTGTATTGCTTATACTGGGGGGACACCCTTGTTTTTTCCTTCACATATATTGTTCCATTATTTATTTACTGTGGGTATTGTTGTTGCTTGAGTCATTCTCAACTCAAGTTACTGAATTTGCTTTCTTCTCTACACACAAGTACAGGTGGGGGTTTTGTCCTTTTGGGGAGTTGATGCTAAAAGCTCTTACCTTCTTTTGTATATTGATCCAAACTTGTTGTGGCATCTGTCATCAATTTTCTTTTAGGTAACCATATTGTTGTATTGCCTTGATAGTAGCCTTGTGCTCGTAGTAGGTCCTTTGGGATCCACTGTTGACAGCAGTCATGAGGCTTCTGCAAGTTCTTGACCTTCTGGCACTTTGTAGGTAGTGTCAATAGTTGACTTTTGAACTGGGTTCTCTTATGAGAATGTTCATCATTCATTGGTTATTTCTTCTCAGGTTGACCCTTTGGGTGAATCTTGGGTACCCATTTGTATGTACTCTTGTATGTTGGGCTTTGTGTAAGCAATTTGGACACGGTGGGTGTAGATTCTGGTTTCTGAGGTACCGCTTTCTCAACGATTTGTTTGCCCTAATTTGCTGAGGTCCATAATGGTATGGACAATACTTTTGTACCGATGGTTAGCGATATTGTTCTGTCTTCCCATTGGATATTGCACTTGTTGACACAGATCCAGGATCGTCTTAAGATCATTTCCTCTTCCATTGTACCTATAGGCATTACAAACACCTTTCCAACCAAGGGATTATTACTGATGGAAATGTTAACATTTAAACGGCTTTTTGTTAAATTTGAAGCAATTTGATGAGCTATGGTGGATCAAATGCTAGAATCAATATCATTAACAAAGAGATTAGATGATAATTAAGATGTGATTAGTGAGCAATTAACTGATATCTTAATGTAGGCATGGATAATCCAAAACCAGCAAATTCTCATTAGGCCAATGCCTCAATTTATAGAGTTTACATCCAAGCATCCAATCCCACTGATTTCTCCTTGATTCACTCCACCTCTTTTGCTTGATTCTCTCCACCTCTCCCAGAATATCTCCACACCTCCTAAATCTCCTCATGCTACCCTTTATTCTCTCCCAATAGATACTTCTCACCTTTTCATAGGTTCTCTTACATTTACAGATTCTCTTTTACAGCTTCTTGCCAAGGGCTTGTTCCCGCACACACCCTATTCACTTGTATATTTCAACACCTCCCCTCAAGTGAATACTCCTAGCACACCTGGACCCTATACCAAGTTTCCCTCTTACTTGATAGTCCGCGACCCAGTGCCTCAAGTCCCTAAACTCATAGTCCTTGACACTCTCTCTCTCTCTCTCTATGTGTCCAAGGCTACTACAAGTGCCCGTGACCTTGACTAAAGTGCTCACATATACATCTACCACATGGCCTACATCATTGGTGGCTCAGAGGTGGTTTTACTCTGTTAGGGCAGGTTACATTGGGTTGTGGTCTCTCTCTCTCTCTCTCTCTCTCTCTCTCTCTCTCTCTCTCTCTCAGAAAAGATGATCTGACTCCACTTCCTCTTAGGAGCCTCCATGAAGTTTGTCGATTCCTTCTCCACTGGGTTTGCTATAGCAGTCTCTTGCCATGTGTCCTAGCTTTCCACAGTTGTAACAAGTGAAGGTCCTTCCGCCCTACTCTGCCTCTTCCTCGTCCTCATCCTCGAGAGAACCCTCCTCGGGTGAAGAATGCTTTTTCTTCTCCTGTTGTTGAGTCCAGCCATTTCTTCTCTTTGCCTCTAGTCTCTTGCTCTAGTAGAGCTCCTTCTATCTCGTGTAGCTTCAATTCAAGTACATTCTTTAGTGTTGCTACAATATTTTCATATTTACCTTTGTCCACACTCTTCAGAAGCACTGCTAGTGCCTCATCATCTTCTACCTTTTTGCCAATAGCTGCCAGTTGTTGCTTAATGATTTTATATTTGTTTAAGTGTGTGATTAAAGATTCACTTTCCTTCATATCTAATTTGTAGAATTGCATTAACAGATTTATCTTTTAATTTTTTGCTTGTGTGCTAAATAATTTATTGAGTTCATCCCATGCATCTTTTGCCCACTGTATCCTTGTGATGTGATGAATGATTTCATCATTTAAACAACTGAGTGCGATACGTCCCAATGCTTTCTCATTCCTTCTCTTCCACTCATTTTTCCCTCTCACCTCTGGGCATTCATCTCTTCCCTCAACTAGCCCCCACAGATTTTTCCTCGTGAGTAGATACATGGTTTTTGTCTGCCATGTGTAAAAGTGCTTCCCATTAAATTTGGCTATCTCTTGTGCCGTACTCATGATGATGTGAAGGGGGTCTTACCTCTTGATCTAATTTTAAGATTCAAGGGCAGTGTCTACCCTTTTAGATTATTTCTTAATCATCTACTAATCCTAATTAGCAAGATAATGGGCTCATAAATTTGATGGATTCTAGGCTAGGCTCTGATACCATGTTAAATTTGCAGCAATGTGATGAGCTATGGTGGATCAAATGCTAGAATCAACATCATTAACAAAGAGATTAGATGATAATTAAGATATGATTAGTGAGCAATTAACTGATAGCTTAATGTAGGCATGGATAATCCAAAACTAGTAAATTCTCATTAGGCCAATGCCTCAATTTATAGAGTTTACATCCAAGCATCCAATCCCACTGATTTCTCCTTGATTCACTCCACCTCTTTTGCTTGATTCTCTCCACCTCTCCCAGAATATCTCCACACCTCCTAAATCTCCTCATGCTACCCTTTATTCTCTCCCAGTAGATACTTCTCACCTTTTCACAGGTTCTCTCACATTTACAGATTCTCTTTTACAGCTTCTTGCCAAGGGCTTGTTCCCGCGCACACCCTATTCACTTGTATATTTCAACACTTTTGTTGTTGAGTGCACAATACGAACTTTTTATCCGTGTGTTCTAGGTTTGGTTTGCCTAAGGCTATCCAAGTATCATATGAGATTAAGGTGTGGCTCGATCCCGTATCTATCAATGCAACACTTGTTGCAATGCTCTTATTTGTTGTGAGTCCCAACTTGAGCCTTGTTGGTTCAATGTTTACATCTTCTTCGTCCACCAGACTTATGGATGCCATATTGACATGAATCAGGTCCTTCTGCATTTTAGTTTTTGCTTGCCTAGCTTTAGCCTTGTCTTGCGCTTGCTGGATCTTTTCTTTTGCTAATTGTTTCTGTTTTTTTAAGAGGTGTTCTTTGAAGAGCATCTCTTGGGTTAATGGTCCAAAGTATTTTTTTAGTTTACTCCCATTGACATAGCCCTCCATTTGGATGCCATCGATTGTCTCTATTCGGACAGACCCTTGAGGTGTGATTTCTGATATGCGAAATGGTCCCAGATCGCGGTATTTCAGTTTCTTTTTCCTGGCGCTTCCCACACCATACATGAGGACAAGGTCCCCTGTTTTTAACTCTTTTTGCTTGAGGTTTCTATCAAACCAATGTTTTCTGCATAACTTTTCAACCATGAGTCCGTGTGATGCTATCAACTGGGTTTCATCCAGTTTTTCCAAGTCAATTAGCCTTTCAGCTAACGCATTTTCAGTTAGACATTCTTGTATAGCAATTCTTAAGCTGGGAACTAAATACTCCATGGGCATAACCACTTCAACACCATAAGCTAGATGGAAAGGAGTATATCCTATTGCCACCTTATAGGATGTGGGGTAGGCCCAAAGAGCTACTGTAAGCTTATGCTCCCAATCTGTTCGACTTGCTTCCACAATTTTCGTCAGGATGGTACACAAAATCTTATTGGTACTTTCTACCTGACCATTTGCTTGAGGGTAGTATGGTGAGGATTTACGATGGATTACCAAGAATCCTGCAAGCAATTGATTAATCACCTCATTAATGAAATGTGAGCCCCGGCCACTCACTAATTCCAATGGGCATCCGAATCGTGATATGATTTGCTCATATATAAATTTCACAGTTGTTCCTGCATCTGCTTTCTTTGAAGTTCTGGCCTCCGCCCACTTAGTGAAATGATCAGTGGTGGCTATGATTATGTAGCAGGCTTGTGATGGATGAGCCGCTAGACTTATAGGCCCCACAAAATATATTCCCCATTTCTCAAATGGTTGCGTGACAATGACGGGGGTTAGTGGCATCTTGTCTCTTTTTTGCGGGATGGCAAAATGTTGGCATTCCCCATTTCTCAAATGGTTGCATGACAATGATGGGGGTTAGGGGCATCTTGTCTCTTTTTTGCGGGATGGCAAAATGTTGGCATTCCTCACATCTTTTGGTGAACTCATTGGCATCCCTGAATAATGTGGGCCACTAGAGTCCAGCTTGGAGCACCTTCTAGGCTGTAATTTCTCTGGCAAAATGCCCGCCTGCTATCCCGGAATGAGACTCTTCCAGTATGGTCATGAATTCATCCTGCCTTATGTTGAGATTCAAGCTCGATGTCAGCTTGTGCTAGTTGCACTATGTGATGGCATGTTAGGTAGTAACATGTGTGAGACATAAATGACCGCGTCCAGCTAGTCATAGTGTGTGGACATTAGCTAGGGTTAGCAGTGTGTGGACACAACACATGTTGTGTGTTGTAGATTATGGATTATGGCTTTATGCATTGTGTGAGAAGGGAGATGGCTTCCCTCTATGGTTAGGGTTTGATAATACATTAGGATTTGCTCCTCTGTGTGTGTCTCCTCTCCCAGGCTCTGATACCATGATGAAAAACAGGTAGAGGTGCTCTCTATTAGGGTTTATGATGAGTGAGTGAGAGAAGAGGGAGAATAAGATGTGAAGAAAAGCTGTGGAGCTTGCCATTGGAGCTGTGAAGCTTAGAGCACACCGATTTTCATCAAATCTGAGAGCTTGGCCTATCGGGTAAGGACTACTAAACATCCTTGAGCAGATTGCAAGTGCAAAAACACAAACAACAACAGATTTTAGTTGCCCAAAGCAAAGGAAAAAATTTTGTTTTGCAAGCTCTCCATTGAAGCTTGAGTGTGGTGAATGTATGAGGTAAATGGTTGCAAATCTAACAAAGAATCATGTATCTGGCAAATGGGAATGTATTGGCAACTCATGTGCAAGCCCTACATTGAATTTGGAGCAAAGTTGATGCATTTAAGTGTGGAAATTCACTGTTTTGAAGCCCTGTCCATTGTTGATGCAATTAGAGCCGGCTTTTTGCAAAAATCATCACATTGATGGATTGGGTACATACCTAGGAGTGTTGGGGACTCACATCTATCATCAATTATCACAAAAAACCACTCAATCCTCCCCTACAGTAGGCGGCGCAGACTGAAGGGAAGAAACAGAGCTGAAAACTCATCCTCTTGCAAAGTGAAGGCCAAATTCTAGTTTTGTGAATGATTAAACCCAAAATTTGCTTAGAAACTTTGTGGTACACACACTTGAGAAGGTTTCTATGTGGTTGGTTGGAACAATTATGCATTATGGAGCTGATTATGAGCTGATTAAACAGGTTGCCTACAGTGATTAGTGAAGTACGGGTCATTAATCGGCTGATTACTCTCTTGACTTTTACAACTGATCTAATTCCTTTTACATGGAGTTATTAGACATCATTGCTAAGCTAATGAATGCCTGGTCTCTCAATTTGGACAAGAATCAAAGGAATTAGAGCACTTTTACTATTGGTTTTTACAGGTTTTTCTCAAAACAACAGAGAAGGGGATTTGATAATTTTGGTATGTACGCACATTGGTTGGTGTTGATATGCAACATTGAGCTTGTTTAGGTGTCAATGCAAGTTATCCACACTTGATTGAATCACTACCTTGCAATTTGAAGCCTTGAAAAGTGCGACAAAACAGGGTACTTTGGACTGTGTATGCCAGTTCAATTTGAATGCAATCAAGGTGAATTTGTACATCAACAGTGAAGTTTGTTGAGTACTTTGGAGTATCTGGAACACTTATTAGAGTGTGGTTGAGCTGAGGAAGGATCATTTATAGAATTGGACGTGTGCGGAGGAAGGTGCATTTTCATTGAGAAAATATGTCAGACAACCCAATACAGATTGTGGGTGAGAAGTTGGATAGAAAGAACTTCCAGGCATGGAAGTACAGGATTAAAAGCTTTCTGAAGGGAAAAGGATTTTGGAACCTTGTTTTACAGGTGCGGAGCCAGAGCCGAGAACTACCCCGACAACCTACACAACAACAGGTTGTAGCTCATAAGCAATGGTCGGAGAGAGCATACAAAGTTTTGCATTACTTGTCTATATGTATCTCAGATGCTATACTCATACATATACATGATGCTGAGAATCCCAAGGATGCATGGGATACATTGGTAAAGCTGTTTGATACAGATACTAGTGCTCATAAGTCTCAGTTGAGACAACAAATTCATAATGTGAAGCGAAAAGGAAGGAGTATTCATGATTAAGTACAAGAGATAAAGAAGTATGCAGATGCATTGGCAACTATCAATGCCCCCATGCCTGATGATGATTTGGTAGACATTGCCTTGCGTGGTCTTGGCAAGGAGTACAAGTCTTTTGATACATTTATTTCTATTCGGAGTACAGGTTTACCAGATTTTGATGAGTTGGTTTCACTCTTGCTTGTTGAGAAAATCAAACTCAGTGACTCTTTTCATGATGCATCTACTAGCCATGATGATAATGGCAAGAATCAGGCTTTCTATTCACAAAGGGGATTTAGAGACAGGGGGAGATTCGCATCACGAGGTCGTGGTAATGGTCGTGGAATGGCAAGATAGGTCACCACAACAGAATTTTCAGCCTTCATATGGTGCGAGAGGTGGTCGTGGTGGATATACACCTCAGAGAGGTAGAGGTAATCCTCGTGGAAAGAGGACGTTGGCAAGGCCAACAAACATCTATGCAAAATGTGGAATGCCATTACTATGGGAAGTTTGGTCATATGGCACGTGATTGTTACCGCTGCCGCAAACAAAATGATTTGCAAGGGGGTAGAGCACAACATGGTGGGCATTATGCACAACATGGTGGAAATTATGCAAATGGTGGAAATTTTGCATCAAGCAGTGATGGCAGCACAAATCACTTGTTTGCCATGAAACATGTCATGGGATCTATGATGACAAATGGTGACAGTGAGTGATGACACTTGGTATATGGACACTGGAGCATCAAACCGTATGACTTGTCATGGTGAATGGTTTGAGCATATGAAGCCTATGGATGTGAAAGGCTATGTGGAGACAGGTGATGATTCCCAACATGCTATCACTCATGTTGGAAGTGTACCATTGGTGATGCACAATGGTGAAACAAAGTCTATGGCAGATGTCTTGTACGTGCCTTCTATTACAAAAAGTTTGGCCTCAGTTGGTCAAATGGTGGAACTGGGTTTACAAGTCCGTTTCAACGAGCATGGTTGCTTCGTTGAGGATTTCAAAATGGATGTAGAGTCATAGCCAAAGGGGATACTGGGATTCCTGAGTTGAAATCAGCCATGTTCTCTAAAAGCCGAAATGTGGTATAGGACATTGACATGTGGCATAAAAGGATTGGACATGTGAACATACAAAGGTTAAAGAACATGCAGGAAAGAGGCATTGTTAGTGGGCTGCCTAGATTCAAGTATGATGGAAATATGCATGTCTCTGATGCTTGGCAGTTTGTAACGCAAGCAAGGTTGCCATTTTCTAAAGAAGGCAACATGAGTAGTAGGCCACTTGATATGGGGTCCTGCTCAAAACCCATCCATTAAAGAAGGCAACATGAGTAGCAAGCCACTTGAGATAGTTCATAGTGATGTATGGGGTCCTGCTCAAAACCCATCCATTAAAGGCAGTTTGTATTATGTGACATTCATTGATGATTTCAAGAGAATGACTTGGATTTACTTTCTCAGAGAGAAAAGTGAAGTGTTGGGAAAGTTTATGGACTTCAAAGCTTTTGCAAAGAAGCAATATGGCTCTTGGATAAAATGTTTGAGGACAAATGGAGGTGGTGAATACACCTCACATGCTTTTGAGAATTTCTTTCTTGAGAAAGCATGGCATAAGAAGGCAGCTATTTTGCAGGTACACACCTCAGCAGCAAAATGGTGTTGCTGAGAGGAAAAATAGAGTCATTTGTGATGTGGCTAGGGCGATGCTCAATGAAAAGAGCATGCCAGATTATTATTGGGCAGAAGCGTGTGCCACAGCGGTGTATGTACTTAATAAGACACCCATAGCAGCCATACATGGAAGTATGCCAGAGATGCGTCTTACAGGTTTTAGGCCAAACATTGGACACCTCAAAGTGTTTGGTTGCATAGCTTGTGTGCATGTGCCAGACGAGAGAAGGAAGAAGTTGGATCATCCTAAGGCAGAAAAGTGCATTTTTGTTGGGTATGCATAGGATCGCAAGGCATATAAATGTTACAATCTACAAACTAGGCAAGTGGTTATCTCACGAGATGTGGTGTTTGATGAACTTGCTAGTTGGTACAAGGCAAAGAATGAGGGTGTCATTGATTCCATTGATGATGCTGATGTGCATGTGAACTTGCCACAAGCAAGTTCTATTTCTATGTCTAGGCCAGCTGAGTCTGAGAGTAGCACTATACGTCCATGGTCAGGACGCTTGAGACATGAGAGTGTGAGCACTGGGAGTAGTGCTGTGGATAAAGGGAAAAAGAAGGTTGAAGGAATTGTCATTATAGGTTATGAGTCGTCAAGTTCAGAAAGTTTGGATGAGGAACTTGGCATACCAGTTTTACGCACATCAGGTGCAAGGCAGGATAGATATGTGCCTCCACATGCTAGAGTGACAGGTGTTCAGAGTGATCCGCATGCATTGCGGAGGTCCCAAAGGGTCAGGTATCTAGTTGATAGGTTGACATATCGTGACTTTGCTATGCATTACACATATATGACCTCTTTGGTGAAGCACGTGGAACCTACATGCTATACAGAAGCTATTGGGAAGCATGTATGGGAGAAGGCAATGGATGTTGAGATGGATGCATTGGCCCATAATGAAACTTGGGATTTGGTTGCCTTACCACAAGGCGAAAATGTCATTGGTTGCAAATGGGTTTATAAGGTGAAATGAAAATCAGATGGTTCCATTGAGAGCGCCATAAAGCGCGGTTGGTAGCTAAGGGTTATGCACAAACCCAAGGCTTGGACTATGATGAAACATTTAGTCCAGTTGCAAAGATGGGAACAGTGAGAGCAGTCATTGCTATGGTTGCAGCAAATGGTTGGGAAATACATCAAATGGATGTGAAAAATGCATTTCTAAGTCGTGATTTATAAGAGGAAGTTTATATGGCACAGCCAGAAGGATATGTACACCCGAGGTACCCCACTCATGTATACAGATTAAAGAAAGCATCATATGGTTTGAAGCAAGCACCTCATGCTTGGAGTGATAAGATAAGCCGATATCTTATCTCCCTTGAATTTCAGGTTTCTTCAGCAGATTCTTCACTCTATGTGAAGAAAACACATCATGGGATTGTCTTACTTGTCATCTATGTGGATGACTTGATTGTCATAGGAGATCATGCTATAGATGTTATGCATGTCAAGAAGGCATTGAGTGGGTAGTTTGATATGAAAGAATTGGGTGAATTGAGATATTTTCTTGGGATTGAAGTGATCAAAGACCATGCAGGAACATGGTTAGTGCAACGCCAATATGCATTGGATATGTTGGCAAAATATGGGATGAGAGGGTGTAAGCCAATGAGTACACCTTTGGAGCAGAATGTGAAGCTGTGGGGGGATGATTTTGGTGGAGTTGGATGATCCATCTATGTATAGAAAGATGGTAGTCTTATTTACATGACTATCATACGCCCAGATCTCAGTTATGCTGTGGGGCTAGTAAGCCAATTTATGCAAAGCCCCAGAAAACCTCATTTGGATGCAGTGAGACGCATTATGCGCTATGTAACGACCACTGCACATTATGGTCTTCTTTATGAGCATGGTAAAGTCTTGGATGTACACGGCTACACAGACGCAGATTGGGCAGTAGCTCGTATGACAGGAGGTCTACTAGTGGTTATGCCTTTACATTTGGAAGTGTAGTCGTGAGTTGGAGCAGCAAGAAGCAACCTACTGTTGCTTTATCTAGTACAGAGGCTGAATACAGGGGTGCAGCCATTGCTACATGTGAAGAAGTATGGTTAAAGAGTCTCTTGGCTGATTTGGGTGAGCCTATTGTTGATGGCAAGGTTGTCATTCATTGTGCCAACATGAGCAGCATACAGTTGACCAAGAATCCAGTTTTCATGCGTGGACCAAACACATAGAGGTCCACTATCATTTTATCAGAGAGAAAGTGTTGGATGGTACAGTGGATTTGTAGTATGTGAACACTGAAGAGCAGGTGGCCGACATCTTTACAAAGCCACGCAGGGAGAAGTTTGAGTACTTCCGTACTATGTTGGGAGTACATGGGATAAGCTTGAGGGGGAGTGTTGAGCACTTTGATAGCCCAAGCTCATCTACATCTTCATCTATGGCAGTACATCATGAGCTTGAGAGGGGCTGTTGAGATTCAAGCTCGATGTCAGCTTGTGCCAGTTGCACTATGTGCTGGCATATTAGGTAGTAACATGTGTGAGACATAAATGACCGCATCTAGCTGGTCATAGTGTGTGGACATTAGCTAGGGTTAGTAGGGATAGGGACACAACACCTGTAGTGTGTTATAGATTATGAATTATGGCTTTATGCATTGTGCGAGAAGGGAGATGGCTTTCCTCTATGGTTAGGGTTTGATAATACATTAGGGTTTGCTCCTGTGTGTGTCTCCTCTCCCTCTACCTATTTTTCATCACCTTACGCATCGTCTGAGCACATTGTCTTTGCCCAGTCTATACAACTCACCGCGGCAATCAATTAATATGGTGCTGCAAGCTTGATAAGCCTTCGCATCTTATCCTTATTTAAGGGTACGTTCTGAGGGAAGCCATAAGATACTCTGAAATCTCTTTGCTCCACTCCGGTATCATATACAATTTGAATAGACAAGCATCAGGGAGGTCATTGTCTACACCAATTGTTGCTGGTTCTCCATTTGGAACTCTGGACAGGTGGTCGGCCAACACATGTTATTTTCCCTTCCTTACCGTGACCTAAAGTCAAATTCCGACAACAATAGTAGCCAACGTGTGATTCTTCCCGTGGTGCAAGGTTTATTCACTAGATTTAGCAAAGCTTGATGGTCCACAAAAAATATGAATTTGTTAGCCAAGAGATAATGTCAGTATTTCTTTACTGCGTAGACCATGGCCAATCCTTCTCTTTCAGTAGTGGTGTAGTTCACCTCTGCATCATTCAATTGACGGCTAGCAAAGCAAACTCGATAGTCCAACTTGAATTCACCAGGTTGGGTTAGCACGCAACCAATGACAAAATTTGACGCATCGATGTGTACGTGGAATATAAGATCCCAATTAGGGGGTCGCAAAATGGCTGCGCTTGCCAAGGCTTGCTTCAGACGATCATAAGCCTCTTGACATTCCTTGGTCCACTCAAAGACAATGAGCAATTTATACAAGGGTCTGGCTACCTCCGCATAAAATATGATGAAGCGTCGATAATAACCCACATGACCCAAAAACCTTTGCACACCTTTGTAGTTGGTGGGTGGTGGTAGTTCCAAGATCAACTTGACCTTGCTATCATCAGTGAATATGCCATTTTTTGAGACTATGTATCCTAGTATCACACCATGCTTGACCCAGAACTGGCACTTCAAAGGGTTTAGTGATATCCGATATAATCGACAATGTTCAAACACCTTCCTTAAATAGATCAAATGATCTTCCCATTGAGAATGTGCACATAGATCATCAATAAACACTTCCAACCACTTTTGTAAGTAGCCCTTAAAAAAAGCGGTGCACATCAATATTTGAAAGGTTGTCGAGGCATTTGTAAGACTGAACAACATAACCTTGTAAGAGAATGTTCCCCACATGGTATTGAAGGCAGTCTTATGTTGGTCTTCTGGTGCTATGGACACTTGGTTGTACCCTAAAAACCCATTCAAGAAGCTGTATGCTTCCTTTCCAGCCACTCTTTCCATGATATGTTCGGTATACGGCAATGGGTAATGGTCCCTTCGAGTGGCTGCATTTACTTTCTTAAGATCAACACATACTCTCAATTTTCCATTCTTTTTAGGCACTATCACAATGGGGATAACCAATCCGTATGTTCGATCAGCAGTCACAATGAGCTTATTAATTTCCTCCTTTATAGTTACTGCATACTTTGGATTCATTTGGTATGGTTTCTGCCTGTGGGGTAGGATCAAGGTTTTCAGGGCAAGGAAATCAGGGATCAAGATTCCAGACTCCAGCTCCTTCCTTCCAGAGTAATCAGGTTTCTATCCGTCAAAATCAGGGAAATCCCAGAGGTAGACCCTCTAACCAACCTACAGTTTCAATCCCAAGTAATACAAGACCTCTGCCTGCCTCAGAATAGGGGAAGTCAAAGAGAGTTGTTCCCAAATCGGCCGTCCACTTCCAAGGCCGTAACACTGGAAGTGATTGAAGAAGAAGAAGAAGATGAAAGAGATCATACTCCACCTGCGAGATGAGGACATCTCGCGTTTTTTAAGTGGGATACGATGTAAGATTCCTCCCCCAGTCCCTCAAGATGTCAAATCTCTCCCCCTGTAATCATTCCCCTTGTCAGAATATTAACAGATCTTATTTCTACCTATTTTGGCTTAGAGAGAGAAAATATTCTAGAGAGACGTTATTCAATTTTTAGATATTTTTGGATGGAAATATATCTCTTCTTATTAAAATAAATTCCCCCGAAACAAAAGTTCAAAAAAGATTTCAGAAGGTGCATTAGAAATAAATTATAATCTATTCAAAAGGCCTTAGCCTAAGGGTCCAGATTTTCTGAAAATTTTAGATTAAGGTTCTGAGGGGCCAATTAGATTAATCCAAATGTAGGGAGGAGATAAATTGAAGAAATAAAGAAAATCCCCCCAAAAATGAGTAAATACTCACATAACATGAAGAGTTGACTAAGGACAAGGTTATTAGTTAAAAAAGAAGAGATATTTAGAGGAAATGATGCATTTTTGACACCTCAATGTGGGGGAATTCCCCTCATGAAGGAGGCGCCTATTTCACATGTGTGGATGAGTTTTAAACTCACAAGTAATGAGATATTTTTATCTCTCCTCTCTCCTGTTTCAACTAGATCCAAAAAGTAAGCTAAACTGATCTAAAAATGGTCAAAAAGTGACCAAACTGATCTGGAAAATTCTAGAATCAGTTTGCTTGCTTAGAGGCTCACTTTTTCCTATAAATAGAAGCCTCCCCCTTTGTAAAAGCTTAATAGTGTTTTATGCACTGTTACTCTACTCCACCCCACAGCCAAAAACATTGAATTCATTAATAATTCACTTGTTTTTTGACTATTTCCTCTACAAAGAATTGGTGGCCACTCTTAATCCAAGCAAGAGTAGAACCCTCAATCCCTCAAGCCAAAGGATAGCTCACAAAACTTTATGTAAGTTAGAAATTCTACTTTTTTCTAATTCTATTCTATGGTTTTATGATTTCTTGCTTCTTTTAAATTGAAATTTGATGTTATGCCTTGATGGAAAGGCTTCCCCCTTCTCTTCATTGAATTCAGCCCTTCTTTATCCAAGATGTATAATCAAATAAATAGAGTTAAACTTTTCGTATTGTTTTCTCTTAAAAAAATGAGAATTGATTAAATTAGAGTGCTAAATTAATCTTGGGGTAAATTCTAAGTAGATTTAGAATGTCAAAATTGAGAAATGGTCAGCCATACAAAGGAGGTTATGGCAAAATTTTCTTAAGTTTTGTAGAAATAGGTTTTATCTTTACGTTATTCAAAAAGAGTAATCACCTCCGTTTGTGTATTCTAAAAGTGTTATTTTCATTCTATGCATAATGGAAAGATGCATATTGGAAATATTTTTATTATAAAAGCATTATTTTCATTAGAATTAATTTCTATGCATGGAAAGATGCATATTGGACATATTTTTATTATAAAAGTGTTACTTTCACCAATATTGATTTTTATGCATAAAAGGAATTTTTTATTATTATAAAAGTATTACTTTCACCAATATTGATTTTTATGCATAAAGTGATGCATAAAAGAATTTTTTTATTATAAAAGTATTACTTTCATCAAAATTGATTTTATGCATAGAAAGATGCATAAAGAATTTATTTTTATTTCAAAAGAGTTATTCTCACTAATTTTGATTTTATGCATAGAAAGATGCATAAAGGAATTTATTTTTATTTCAAAAGAGTTATTCTCATTAATTTTGATTTTATGCATAGAAAGATGCATAAAGGAATTTATAAAAGTGTTATTCCCACTAAAGTTGATTTTTATATAAAAGAATGAATGGATAGATAGATGTGATGTGAATCAGATAAATGAGAATGAATGGATGGATGTGATGTGAATCGGATAAATGTGAATGGATGGATGGATAGATGTGATATGAATCAGATAAATGTGAATGAATGGATAAATAGATGTGATGTGAATCAGATAAATGTGAATGAATGCATGGATAGATGTGATGTGAATCAGATAAATGAGAATGAATGGATGAATGTGATGTAAATCAGATAAATGTGAATGAATGGATGGATGGATGTGATGTGAATCAGATAAATGTGAATGAATGGATGGATGGATGTAATGTTAATAGATGTGATGAGATGTCATGTGAACCAGAATGTAAATGAATGATATGGGATGGATATGGATGTATGTTAATGAATGTGATGTGATGAGATGTATGGGTAAATGCGAGTGGATGAGATCTCATGAGGTTAATTGAGGAAAGAAGTGTTGAGATGGAAATTGATGTGATTGGATGAGAATGGGAATTTATATGAAATGAATGTGGATTAAGTAATGTTGATTAATGTGGAAAGACGAGAGTTCGTTATAGAAATTGTATTTATGGCCTGCTTTTAAATGACTGTTTTATGTCAAGAATGCTGGGGAAGCGTTTTGACCATCTTGTGATTAAGGTCGTGGGGGAGACCTAGCTAATAAAGTTGCAACAGCTGACAGAGAGTCAACGAAGGACGTCTCGCGTAGCAAGGTCGGCCGAGGTCTTGACCAACCTCAGTTCGATTTAAATGGTGAGCTTCCGGTACGGTGGACGGTGGACCAAGGAAGCGGCCTATGAGTGAAGCGCTAGGTCATTTGCGAAGGATCCTAGAGGGTGCTGACCATATGGTGCTCGGGCTTTGGGTCGTTTGTCGATACCCACACGTGTGTCGTGAAAGATATTGGAACAAGGAGTAAGAGTTGTTTTCTAAATTCGGGCATGGATTTGGTTGATTGACCTTGCTGGTCCTCAACGGATGAGTCCATGGCTCTTTTATATATGGATCTGTTGGTTGATCCTGCTGATCTTCAATGGAGATTCCATTTTTGATATGTGAATATATTACCGATTACTCTATGAGCTAGGAACTATCGAAAAGGCCCCTGAGTGGACAGGTGGTGTTCTGGGATGATGCCATAGGTACACCGATGAAGGAATGATTGGAAATAAGGATTCAACCAGAGATTTTGAGAATTATGATCAGTGACACAAGGGTTTCATTAAATGATTTTTTTAAAAGATAGATGATGTTGGGAAAAGTTATCCTCAAGGAATCGCCCGTGCTTTCCAAGCAAGGGAAGTTTTTCCGGGTTCGGTTTTGGAAGAACCGATGGATTAATCTCTTGTCCAGATATCCGTGGGCGAGGCCCCAAGTAGTGTGGGACCCTGCCCCACGCAAGAAGTGCTACTTCCGCTGCTAGCACCCCTGAATTTGTTGCGCGGTGGGGGACAGGGATCTTACAGGTTGATTGACCTTGCTAGTTCTCAACGGATGAGTACATGGCTCTTTTATATGGATCCATTGGTTGATCTTGCTGATCTTCAACGAAGATTCCATTTTTAATATGTGAATATATTTCTGGTTACTATGAGCTAGGAACTATCGAAAAGGCCCCTGAGTGGATAGGTGGTGAGCATTCTGGTTGCCAATGATGCCATAGGTACATCGATGAAGGAATGATTGGAAATAAGGATTCAACCGGAGATTTTGAGGATTATGATTACACTGACACAATGGTTTCATTAAAAGATTGTTTTTTAAAGATAGCTGATTCTGTGAAAAAGGCAATTTCATATTGGGTGTGTAAGTGGTGTGACTAGTTTTAAGTTTGCATGAATATCCGACTAGGGGACCTGGGAACTCTTTTCCCTGGTACCCGGGACAAAACCTAACCAAATTCTTAATTGGATCTTGTCACTATAGTGGTTGGGCGGATGGCTAACCCACGGGACTGGATGGGGTTAGGCTGGACTGATGGATCCCTAAATTGAGACTCAATTCTGTTATGGTACGATAGATGAAATAAATCCCGGACAAAAATTGTTCTATGGAAAAGAATCAACGGTTGTACCTCTCAATGAGGAAAAAAGCGTTGGTCTCTATGATCCAAGTGCAATCTTTTTCCTGATCTGACTATGGGACTTACGAGTTCGGTCAGATCAGTTCAGTTAGTTAAGGCTTTTGACTATGTTAGAGAAAAATTTATCCTGGAGGAATCGCCTGTGCTCTCCAGGCAAAGGAAGTTTTTTGGGGTTTGGTTTTGAAAGAACTGATGGATTAGTCTCTTGTTCGGATATCCGTGGGCGAGGCCTCGAGTGTGGGACCCTGCAAGAAGTGCTACTTTCACTGCTAGCACCCTTGAATTCATTGCGCGGTAATATTAGGGATCTTACAGTACCCAAAATGTTTCACGCCATGAAGAACACCAAACTGTTTCACGACATGAACCACTTTAGCGTTTCAGGCCGTGAAAAAGTATAAGAAGTTCACGCTATGAAACGGTAAAAATGTGGAGCCAATCACAAATTGACACGTGGATTGATCATTTAATGTAGCTACCCTGCTACCCTAGCTTCAATAAAGCGATAAGCTGATATGGAGGCTTGGAGATTGATTTAGCATCCTTGAGCACTTCAATGGCCTACTGGACATTACACTAATAAGGGGACAAACTAGACGGCAAGTCGCTTGGAAACACATCATGAAATTCATGCAAAAGATTTTACAAAGAATTAGAAACTTGTTGAGTGAGCTTAGGAAAAATTTTAGTTTGTTCATTATTATGCATAGCAGTAGCATGTTGTTCACATATGACAGAATTGAGAGATTCAATATTCAAATTGGAATTAAAATCACCACCACTAGCATCATCATGAGACAAAACTGAAGGAGACATGTAACACAAAAAGAGATTTTCTATTTCATGAGCATGTACAGGGCGGTCCACTTCAACAGCATTCGATATGAAGTCTCCGATGTCATCCTCTCTCAGCAAGCGTACTAATTATGCAACAAAGTTTTTGACGAAGCATCCGCTTTGTCACAGGATCCATTATGCCCTACCATGCACAATAACAATGCTATTGTGAATATTGACAAAACCTAATTCTTAGATATTTAAAAAAGATGATATTTTATATAGCAAATCAAAATTTAATATATCATTCAACTAAAAATAGATTATGTATGCCATAGAGAGAGAGATCTCATGTATTTGAGATATTGAAAATCCATTGGAGATTTAAATAACAAAGGCATTTTTATAAGCACTTGTATATGGTATACCGTATCATGAGTGAGTAG
Source organism: Cibotium barometz (assembly GCF_041138505.1). Classification (NCBI taxonomy): domain Eukaryota; kingdom Viridiplantae; phylum Streptophyta; class Polypodiopsida; order Cyatheales; family Cibotiaceae; genus Cibotium; species Cibotium barometz. The sequence goes on along the minus strand of NC_141060.1, from coordinate 10,410,238 downwards.
AAATTTTAGTATCCAATAATGTATGATATATAACTCACATTAGAACCTTTACCCTAGGATATACCTAGATTAAAAGTAAAGCATTTTACTAAGGATTATCCACTTCCATAATGACCATAAAAAAGAATAGAGATCAGAATGTCCACCTAGAGAAATCATACATAGACAAGATTGGAATACTTATGGAGATTAGTGATTGTTGGTGTATTTTGACAAAAGAGATTGATTAGATGTGATGGTTAAAGTAATATTATTTATCTAGTTAGAATATTTTAACATTATGGTTTATGAACATTTGTTTTATTTGAAGTACCTTAATATGAAATGTTAGGAAAACAACATAGAATACATATACATACTAATCGCAATATAAACAACGACATCTTACAAACAAATAATACGACCCAATGTCGAAGTATAAACTCATATACAATTGAAACAATGACACATTTTACAGCCGAGTAATACGACCCAGTGTCAAAGTTTACATGCACATAAAATATGAACTAGAATGACACATGATGGCTGAGTAATACAACCCAATGTCGAACCCTAACACACTATATATAAAACCTAGAGATGATCCAAATAGCGGAGCAATACAACTTAGAGTCGAATCCTATATACCACACCCTATGGCTGACAGGCGACATGGTATGACCTAGCAATATGACCCAGTGTGTCGATCTTACTTTACAAACAAGTGAAGGTGTCTCATTCTGATAAACAAAGACCAAGTGATACGACCAATTGTCAAAATGGTAGACATACTTATCTAACAACATATACAACTAAACATTACGATATAATGCCAAGAGATAAGCACCACACCATGCACGGGGTGGCCCAAATACGACTCTAAAGTCCCTGATATTACATGCCGAAAATACGACACCGTTGATTTTTTACTAGGTTTCTTAAAATAAAAACTAAACATAAAATGTTTAAAAAATTACATGTGTTGTAGCTCTATACTCTCTCTATGTGCACTCTCTCTCTCTCTCTCTCTCTCTCTCTCTCTCTCTCTCTCTCTCTCTCTCTCTCTCTCAAAGTGAAAATGAGCCCAGTGGACTCAACAAGGGATATATTTATATCCTTGTTGGGGTCGACAAGCTTTTGCTATTTCCCACTGGGCCAGTGAGAAAAAGCAAAAGCCAAGCAGGTTTTTATAGGTTTCACAGGGAACCATAGCAAGTCAACATTTTTTTATGTCAATGACATTGGTGTGTTATTGAATTATTTATGCACATTAATAACGTTAAAAAATTTGAGTAATTACATCAATGTAAAATTCCTGCTTCGTAGAAACCTTGGGCTTCTAGCAGCTTGACAGGGATCTAAAACGGGCGGCTCAAGGTTTGGGTAGAACTGTATTACATGCGGCTCCTACTTGGACGATCTTTACTCATGGTTGGTCTTTGTGCCAAAGGTGGTTGTTCCTTGCAGCATGGGTGTCGTACTTGTTCTAGCTAGCCAGGGTACACTTGGGTACCCACTTCTTCTTGGTGACCTCCGTGGAGAGTTTTTGAGGTTGAGGTTTGGGGAGTGGTCTTTGTCTCTCTCGGCAAGGTTTTAGTTCTCCCATCATAGGGTTGGAGGTGTCCAAAACAGTGAGGCAAGAGTGTTGTGTAGTATTAGAGGTTACTTAAGGTGGGTGACGAGGCTTGGGAAGTTCTCCCATCATAGGGTTGGAGAAGGTGTTCGAAACAGTGAGGCAAGAGTGTTGTGTAGTATTAGAGGTTACTTAAGGTGGGTGATAAGGCTTGGAAAGTTGATATTCTCCAGGTGACCTTGTCCACCAAGGGTATGATAACCATTTTGCTAGGAAGCTTGAGCATTATGGTCCTTCTTTGCTAGGTGATGATTCAATATGTGGGCCGCGATCCATCCCCTTCTAAAGATGCTCTCTCTCATCATGCCTATGGGAGCCACATAAAAATAATGCGGGTTTAAATCCAATAAGAAACTCTACTTCAAACAACCAACGGTCATGGATTGGGAATTGCTTATTACGGTAATGGTCACTACTACGAAAGATGTGAGAGGTGGGTGGCCTAATGAGTTCTACATCTCCCAAGACAAAACATTATGGCCCAAATCGCTAGATACTCTTCTTGGGGGAACTCCAACTCAAGGTGAGAGTTCCATGGGTGTTTCTGTTTCAGGATTGCATGTATAGAGAAATGTACGCTTGGGAATCTACGGCCCCTTTGGGTCTTCTTTTATAGGACGGCCTGCCTTTTTTGTTGTCAGCTTGTGGTTTTTCCTCTTTTTTCTTGTGGATTTGAAGGAGCATGTCTTGGATGAGACGTCCATATTGCAGCACTTTAGCTTGCTACCATTAAAGTAACCTTCCATCTTAATCTAATTCAGGGTCTTTATCTTAACTGCTCTCTATCACTTAGTAGGGACCTTGGCCTCTATACTTAAGTTTCTATTTGGTGTTCTTGACACTGTACATTAGCACCATGTCTCCTACCTCCATACACTTATCCTTGAATTGATGATCAAACCACTACTTCTTGCACTATAGTTTTGCAACCATCAATCTGTAAGCAGATCACAATCTTTGTTCACTCAGTTACTCTAAGGCAACTAGCCTCTCTCTATGAGTGGGTTTTCCTTAAGGCTATGTTTATTCACAATTCAGAGGCTCGGAACCAAGTGTTGCATTAGCATGATTGTGTTGAATGCAAGCTGAAAAGGTGTGCTATCAACAGTCACCTTTGTTTGTAATGCCGTAGGGCCATAGGCGATGTCGGGAGTCAAAGAGTCAAAAGCGCGCAAGGAATCGATGAAAGAGAACGTGTAATCACAAGTGAAAATGACGAAATTAAGAGAACAATCGCTTTTATAGCATAGCTGTGTAGAGTGTCAGCTTGCTGACTACCTCGCCAGGGGCTTCATTAGGCCGAGCAATTCGCCATGGGCATCATCAATTTTATTGGTGAAGAAGAAAGATGGGTCTATGCATTTATGCATAGACTAACATGGTTTGAAAGCAATCACATAAAGAATAAGTATCCGTTATTGTCTGCGAGAGTTGATGAGCTTTTTGATCAACTGTAAGGTACACGATACTTTAGTAAGATTGACTTAAGGTTACGCTATCATCAAGTTCGCATCCACACGGAGGATGTGCCTAAGATAACGTTTCGTACCAGATTTGGGCATTATGAGTTTTTAGTTATGCCGTTTGGTCTAACTAATGCTCCAACTATGTTTATGACGCTTATGGATAGCATCTTACGCCCGTATCTTGGTTGATTCGTTGTATTGTTTCTTGATGATATTTTGATCTTTATTCGCACCCGAGAGGAAGAGCATTTGTAACACTTAAGATTAGTGTTCGATTTACTAAGGCAAAACACACTTTACGCTAAAGAGAGCACGTGTGAGTTTTTGTCTTAGAGATTCATTATTTGGGTCACATAAGTTCGGCAGAGGGAATTTAGATGGATCCTATGAAAGTAGAGGCAATCCTTAAGTGGCCATATCCAACCAATTTGGAGGAATTACAGGTTTTCCTTGGGTTAGCAGGGTTCTATCATAAATTCATCTGAGATTATGCTAAGTTAGCTATTCCTATGATGGACCGATTAAAGGCTAAGGATCACAACTTTGTTTGGGATGCTGACCAACAACAAAGTTTCGATTGCCTTAAGGTTACTATAGCTACTGCACATGTGTTGGCAATAGTAGATCCTAAATAGCCATTTGTGGTTGAAAGGATGCTAGTGACCATGCAATTGGTGTCGTGCTTCTTCAACAAGGAGGAAGACCGATAGCTTTTGAGAGCAAGAAGTTGGATAGAACTTAGCGGAATTATTCTGTGTATGAGCATGAGCTTTATGTGATCGTTTATGCTCTAGGCAAGTGGAGACATTATCTCTACGGTGCTAAGTCTGGGATTGTCTTTGATCATGAGAGTATCAAATGGTTGATAACTCAAACTAATTTGAAAGGTCGTAAAGCTTGGTGGGCAAAAATCCTCCAAGAATTCGACTTTCAATTAAGGTATCGCAAGCGTCGATACAATGTCGTGCGCAAGCGTCGATACAATGTCGTGGGGGCTGATGCCTTAAGTCGCATGCCTCAAGTCAACTCGCACGCCTTAGATTCACTCAGAGGCAAGTGCGAACATGATCAATCATATGCACAAGTCTGGAAAGTAGTTACAAGCAGGGATCCCTCCTACTTCGTAGTAGAGCGAGTGCAGATGATAGTTCCACACCTAGCTCTTCTCTTTCTAGGGACAAGCTTAAATATTGGAAGTATTTTTCTATCGATAATGGGTACTTGTTACACAAAGGAACTCTCAGATTCTGGCACTAAGCGCCAAATACTTTATGAGTGTCATGATAGTCCAAGTGCACGTCATCCTGGAATCAGCAAGACCTATGTCTTAGTGAGAAGGCAATTCTATTGGCCTGGACTTCACAATGACATCCAAGAATATGTTTGGCATTGTTGAAAATGTCAGGTCAATAAGGTTGAGTGTCTTAAGAAAGGCAGGCTGTTTACAACCATTAGAGATCCCTAATCGTAAGTGGGAAAGCATCTCTATGGATTTTATTATAGGTCTACCTACAACTAGCAGAGGCCATGATGCCATTTGGGTTGCAGTGGAAAGGTTGACCAAGATGTCTCAATTTATTCTGACTTAAGCCACAGTGAAAATGCCAGAGTTAGCTCAACTTTTCACTAAGAATATCTATCGACTTTATGGGCTGCCAACCAATATAGTCAGTGATAGAGACCAAAAGTATAATAGTCACTTCTGGCAGCAGTTCAAAAGGTTGGACACAATGCTCAGTATGAGCACTGCTGACCACCCCCAGAGTGATGGTTAGACAGAAAAGGTCAACCAAGTACTCGAGGATATGCTAAGAGAATATGTGAGTAAAAGAATTCGGAAGATTACCTACCAATTTTAGAATTTGCCTACAATAGTGCGAAGCATGTCACGACAGGCTTTAGTCCTTTCATGCTTATGTATGGGTTTCAACCCCGATCTCCAGTAGCTGTGGGGTTAGCTATTGAAAGAATTCAAAAAGTGAGCGATTTTCTATAAGATCATCACGATATGCTGAAAATCTCTTAGGAAAATGTTAAACGGGCCCAAGATCCGATTACAAGCATTATTCGGATGAAGACCGTAGAGTGGTCTCATTTGAGCAAGGTGCCAAGTATTTATCAAGGTTCCCCTAAGTTCAAAAACTTTGAGGATGGGCGAAGTGCCAAAGCTATTGCAGAGGTATTATAGACCTTTCACAATACTTAAGCGTGTAGGTGAAGTTGCCTACAAGTTAGCTCTGCCAGAACATTCCAAGGTTCACCCAGTTTTTCATGTTAGTCGCGTGCGAAAACGACTAAGAGAAGATACCAATGTAGTGGATACATGTGTTCTTGTAGATTTAATTGAGCCTCTAGTGTTACCACACGAGCCAGAGCCCATATTAGATTTTCTAGAGAAGCGAACTTGTCATTGAATTAGACAACAGTGTCTAGTTAAGTGGAAGGATAGACCGGAAGAAGGTTCAACTTGGGAGGACATTAGTACTCTTAAGACCTAATATTATACCTTTGTTTTCGAGGACGAAAACTCTTCCAAAAGGGGGGAGTAGTGTCAGGACACGGGTAGGACTAGGGGGAGTCAGGCAGTTCAGGGGAGTCCGGACATGTGTGGACGGCCTGGGCTAGTTTAGACGGCTAGGGTTCCTATATCCGGCGGTTGGGTGGAGAGTTGCCATATTCTCTTCTAGTAGGTTCATGGGGGTCTCATGGGGATCTCACACTAAGAGAATAGGGAAACTCTCCACCCAACCGCCGGTTATAGGAACCCTAGCCGGTTAAAATAGCCATGTCCGTCCACACATGTCTAGACTCCCTTGAACCGCTCGACTCCCCCTAGTCCTACCCATGTCTTGACACTACTCCTCTCTTTTGGACGAGTTTTCGTCCTAAAAAACAAAGATAGGATATCAGGTCTTGAGAGTACTAACGTCCTCCCAAGTTAAACCTTCTTCCAGTCTATCCTTCCACTTAACACTGTTGTCTAATTCTGTGATGAGTTTGCTTCTCTTGAAAATCCAAGATACGTTCTGGCTCGTGTGGTAACACCAAAGGCTCAATTAAATCTACAAGAACACTTGTGTCCACCACATTGGCATCTTCGCCTTGTCATTTCCGCACACAACTAACATGGAAAACTGGGTGAACCTTCGAATGTTCTGGTAGAGCTAACTTGAAGGCAACTTCACCTACACGCTTAAGTATTGTGAAAGGTCCACAATACCTAGGTGACAACTTTGGCACTTTGCTTGTCTTTAAAGTTTCCGAACTCAAGGGAACCTTGGGAAATACTTGGTCACCTTGTTCAAATGTGACCACTTTGCGGTCTTCATCTGCATAATGCTTGTGATGATCTTGGGCCCATTTAACATTTTCCTTAGCGATTTTCAGCATATCGTGAAATGATCTTGTAGAAAATCTTTCACTTGTTGAATTTTTTTAGTAGCTAACCCCACAGCTACTAGAGATCGGTGTTGAAACCCATACATAAGCATGAAAGGACTAAAGCATGTAGTGACATGCTTCGCACTATTGTAGACAAATTCTAAAATTGGTAAGTAATCTTCCTAATTCATTTGCCGTTTACTCACATATGCTCTTAGTATATCCTTGAGTACTTGGTTGACCCTTTCTATCTGAACATCACTCTGGGGGTGGTCACAACAGTGCTCATACTGAGCATTGTGTCCAACCTTTTGAACATTGCTCGCCACCCGTAAGTGACTATTAGACGTCTGGTCTCTATCACTGTATATTGGCTGGTAGCCCATAAAAAAAAAGTGGACAAATATTTTCAATAAAAAATTGAGCTAACTCTAGAGTTTTCACTGTGGCTTTAGTCGAAATAAACCAAGACATCTTAGTCAACCTTTCCACTTCAACCCAGATGGCATCATGGCCTTTTCTAGTTGTAGGTAGATCTACAATAAAATCCATAGAGATGCTTTCCCACTTACCATCAGGGATCTCTAAGGGTTGTAACAGCTCGCCTATCTTAAGATGCTCAGCCTTATTGACCTAGCATTTTTTACAATGCAAAACATATTCTTGGACGTCCTTGTGAAGTCCAGGCTAATAGAATTGTCTTCTCACTAAGGCATAGGTCTTCCCAATTCTAGGATGAGCTGCACTTGGACTATCATGACACTCATAAAATATTTGGTGCCTAGTGTCGGAGTCTAAGGGTTCCTTTGTGCAAGTACCCATTATCGATGGAAAAATGCTTCCAAACAATTAAGCTTGTCCCTAGAAAGAGAAGAGCAAGGTGTGGAACTATCATCTACACACCCGCTATTGTGGAGTGGGAGAGATCCTTGCTTGTAACTACTTTCGATACCTGTGCATATGACTGATCATGTTCGCACTTGCCTTTGAGTGAATCTAAAAATTCAGTTTTCAACTACGTGAAACTCAACGAGTTGACTTGAGGCATGTGACTTAAGGCATCAGACACAACATTGTATCGATGTTTGCGATACTTTAATTGAAAGTTGAATTCTTGGAGGATTTTTGTCCATCGAGCTTTATGACCTTTCAAATCAGTTTGAGTTGTCAACCATTTGATACTCTCTTGATCAAAGACAATCTCAAACTTAGCACCGTAGAGATAATGTCTAGAGCATAAATGATGGCATAAAGCTCACGCTCATACACAAAATAATTCCGTTGAGCTCTATCCAACTTCTTTCTCTCAAAAGCTACCGGTCTTTCTCCTTGAAGAAGCACGTCACCAACTGCATGGTCACTAGCATCCGTTTCAACCTTAAACGGCAGATATGGATTTACTATTGCCAACACAGGTGGTGCAGTAGCTATAGCAACCTTAAAGGCGATCGAAACTTTGTTGTAGATCAGCAACCCAAACAAAGTTGTGACCCCCCTTAGCCTTTAATTGGTCCGTCATAGGAATGACTAACTTATCATAATATCAAATGAATTTACGATAGAACTTTGCGAACCTAAGGAAAATCTATAATTCCTCCAAATTGGTTGGATGAGACCACTTAAGGATCGCCTCTACTTTCGTAGGATCCATTTGAATTCCCTCTGCCGAACTTATGTGACCCAAATAATGAATCTCTGAGAGGCAAAGAACTCACACTTGCTCTCTTTAGCATAAAGTGCGTTTTGCCTTAGCATTTCGAACATTAATCTTAAGTATTGCAAATGCTCTTCCTTGGTGTAGCTAAAGGTCAAAATAGCATCAAGAAATACTAGAACGAATCGACCAAGATACGGGCATAAGACGATATCCATAAACGTCATAAACGTAGCCGGAGCATTAGTTAGACCAAACGGCATAACTAAAAACTCATAATGTACGAAAAGCTGTCTTAGGCACGTCCTCCATGCGGATGCGAACTTGATGATAGCATGACCTTAAGTCAATCTTGCTAAAGTATCGCGCACCTTGCAGTTGATCAAAAAGCTCATCAACTCGCTCGTGAGGACAGATACTTATTCTATATCATGATTGCATTTAAACCATGATAGTCTATGCATAGACCCATCTTTCTTCTTCACCAATAACATTGATGATGCCCATGGCGAATTGCTAAGCCTAATGAAGCCTCTGGCGAGATAGTCAAGCTGATGCTCTACCTCATTGGATTCACTAGTGCTAAGCCTATACGGAGGGTTGCAGACTAGTTTAGCATCCTTGAGCACTTCAGTGGCATGCTGGAATTGCGCGTAGGGGGAAAACCAGAGGGCACGTTGCTTGAAAACACATCATGAAATTCATGAAAAAGAATTTGCAAAGAATTAGAAACGTGTGCAGTGAGCTTAGGGAAAATTTTAATTTTGTTCTATTATGTATAGCACTAACATGTTGTTTACATATGATAGAATTGAGAGATTCTATATTCAAACTGGAATTAAAATCACCACCACTAGCATCATCATGAGACAAAACTGAAGGAGACATGTAACACAAAAAGAGATTTTCTATTTCATGAGCATGTACAAGGCGATCCATTGCAGCAGAACAAGTGAGTGGTGATGAGAGCACATCACGTTCACCTTGCAAACGAACTTGTTTACCATTGATCTCAAAATCAAAAGTATTATCTAAATAACTACAAGAAAGAGATGGTGCTAAATGAAATAACCATTCACGACCCAAAATAACATCAACCCTCGTAATATGCATAACTTGAAAATCTAAGTGCATTTCATGTCCCTGAATAGTGAGTGGTACTTGCTTGACCACCGTGTCCCATACATGTTTATCATGCCCATTAGCAAGAGATACCATGTATTTATGATCACTAGGGCTTTGTGGTAATTATAATTTTTTAACCAAGTGATAATTCAAAAAGTTATGTGTAGCCCCATTGTCAATCATTAAACAAACTCTTCGTCCATTGATGTGTCCATGCATCTGAACTAAATCATAAGGCCCAAAAGAGGGTACCTACATCGTAGAGGTTACACAACACTTGCGTGGCATCGGTATGATATACTTGAACTTTAGAAAAGACTTGCACCGTGTGCACTGCCTTACTAACTCCCTTATCGTCGATATCTTTTGCCATGGTTCTTTGAACGATTCTATTAATCATGATCAATAGCCATGCTCTAGACCCCTTGCCTCCTTGGTCTTCAAGTGAAAAGACTTGCACCGTGTGCACTGCCTTACTAACTCCCTTATCGATATCTTTGCCACGGTTCTTTGGACGATTCTATTTATCATGATCAATAGCCATGCTCTAGACCCCTTGCCTCCTTGGCCTTCTTAACCGCATCATTTTCTTGTTTGGCTCCCTTTCGTTTGTTCCCCTTAGAACTACGGAAGTCGGATGCTCCAACCCAAGGTGTCTTGGCCGTGCGTTTCTTCTCAATTTTATCATCGAAGATCTGTGCACTTTTTATAGCCTCTTCCAAAGTTTTAGGATATTGAGTTTTAATCTTAGTTTTATGTTGTTTATCTAAACGACGCAGAAAACCTTATACTTTCTGAAAATCATCCAAATCTTCGAGCTTGAGAATTATCTCGTGATACTTAGAAATATATTGGGTTAATGTAAGATCTTTCATCTTACAACTGTCCCAAGCATCATAGTTGCGATCCTTCTCGTTCCTCAGGTAAGAACTCTTTCTGAAAGAGTGTCTCAAAAGCAGCCCATGTTGTAGGTCGATTGCTCTCCGAGGCTCATCCACCACTTGTAGGCCTTGCCGTCAAACAAGCGTGAGATTTGTAGCATACGAACAACATCAAGAGAACGCATCAAAAGGTGTAAGTCCGTCCACTTTTGTAAAAAAGTGTTCATTGCATCTTTATTATGCTCCTCGTCCCCACGGAACACAGGAGGCTTCATGCTCTTGAGCATAGCTGCCACTTCCTGATTTTCGGGTGTTTCGGTGTCTTGAGTTGACCCCCCAGGAGTAGATGCCCCTTTATTTCTGCCTATGGCTAGATGCAACAGCCTTTGTTTTTTCTAAATATATTTTTTTCTCAAAAAATCTTGGCTACCGATGGCCGGCTGGCGTGCGATTTAACAGCACGGCTGTTGAACTCCTTGGTTGCCGATGGCCGACTGGCATGCTTTTACAAAATACGGCGGCTGCTGTTGATGTCGGGGCTTGGTTATATGCCGGCTGCTATAGTTAGTCGTGGCCGGCTATGTAAGGGCTGTTGCCTGCTTCGTCGTTCGTGGGTTGTGCTGGCGACTGTGCCTCGTATGAGAACAGCGCTATTGTCAGCCGCTGTGGAGCCAAATAAAAAGGCCATTGCACGTCTCCATACAAGCTGTGACGATTGTTGTGCGCTGGCGGGGCCAGTGCGCCGACTAGACAACGGCTAAGAAAACAGCCAAGCTAGCCGCCCAAAAACAGCCGACGGCTGTGTTGCTGTTGCAAGAAATGGCGACTGCTTAGGTCTTGCGGCCCCCGGCTGTTGCTGTCTGGTGCGGCGCTGCTTGTTTGCGCTTTTCTTGTTCACGTCCGGCGACTGCTGGAGTTGCAGTATTTGCAAAAGGCTGAAAGCAGCCGTATGATATGGCTGAGAGTCTCTACATCTTTCTCCCACAGCCGTATGGTATGCGCCATGACATGCACCTCTTTCTCCCACAAGTTGATGCGAACAAGACAACGAGCAGTGAGAGGCGATGGTGGCGTAGCCTGTTGTTGTGTGTGCTCCGATATTAGTGCGAGATCAAGCTTGAGACCTCCATAAACCTGCTAGAAGAGAATAGGGCAACTCTCCACCCAACCGCAGGATATAGGAGCCCTAGCTAGCTAAAATAGCCTTGGCCATCTACACATGTTTGGACTCCCTTGAACCGTCTGACTCCTGCCTAGTCCTACCCTTGTCCTGACAAAATCCAAATGGCTGTAGAGACCGAGGGTCTTGGCTTGAACATCACTCACCATGTCCAAGTGAGTGTAGAGACCTAGGGTCTTGGCTCTAACACCACTCACAAAGTCCAAGTAGGAATGGAGAGTACAGGGACATCGTGCATGCTAGACCTACCAATGAAGCAGGCAAAAGAACCCTTGGTCATGCCACCAAGCCCGTGCATAGAGTGGTTACATCTCAGACAGTTCCAATTTCTAATGAGCCACCCAAGGGACCAAGTGTTAAACTATGCCTCATAGACCCTAGTCCTAGAAGGATTCACACAGTACCATGACACCCTCGTATATCACACCACAACACCAACTAATTTTTGGGAGGCTAAAGTTCATCCAAGCACACCAGAAAAGTAGACGGTAGTTGCGTCGTTCGTCATCGTGTGCATGGACAAGTGATTGTCTGCCCTTGCCCATTGAGAGCATGCATGGTAAGCCTTGAACACTAAGCCCCTATGTACATATGCAACGTACCCCCCCGCGGGCGCCGCTCAAGTGTACATCTATGACCTTCATCGAGAATGATAAAAGCATAAAAAACTAAAAACACAAGAAAAGTCAAAACATAACAAGAAAAGTCAAAAACATAAAAAACTAAAAACATAAGAAGAAAAGTTAAAAAAAAAAACAATTGAAAACAAGCATGCACACATATGCACAAGTGTATGTGCTCCTTATTCACAACCACACGTGCATGCACATGCACCCCACGCATATCCATTTGCATGTGCACCACACCTAGCCATTTACATGCCATTTTCACAACATTCCCATTTGCATGTGCACATGCACTTCGTACACACACCTTTATACCTGTGCGTGCACCACCTGCATGTGAAACCCCCCTCCCATTTACACGGCCCATGCATGCACACTCTTGCACACATTTACACAATTGTGCATGCACATCTAGACACGCATATCCATTTGCATAGCATGCACACACCTACACATTCACTTCCATTCGTGCATGTTTACCCAACAAATTTACATGCTCACACACTTTCACACCCTCACGTGTGCACACTTTTTACGTTGGAATGCACATACACCCACACCTTGTGTGTACATTCACATATACACTCGTGTGTGCACTGCGCACTCACCTACATAGGCACGTGCACATGGAGCACACCCCCATTTTCATCGTATGCACACACATTTACACACATTCACACTCGCACATGCATGTGCGCCTCGCTCATTCGCATGTACACACACCCATGCACCCCATACACTTATACTCACATGTATAACCATAGTTACTTGTGCGTATGCGCGCGCACATGCACACACACACACACACACACACACACACACACACATGTACACATTTGTAGGTGCACAATCACCTACCTGCATGTACACTCCATGCATGTGTTGCAAGTGTATGCATGTGCACATTGCAGGCACACGTTCACCTCTGCACGTGTAGATCAGAGGTGCACTTTCACCCATGTGCACTTTCACCTCTGCATGTGCAGATCAGAGGTGCACTTTCACCCATGTGCATGCACATCCTGTCCATACATGAATTCACACGTGCACATTCACGTGTGCACCTTGCTCATTTATCACATTCGTGTGCACTCACGTACCCTCCCCTTCTTTTTATTTTCTCATTTATTAAAAAAATCACCTTTTTTTTCCATTTATATATATATTTAAAAGAACCTCCCTATTACTTTCTTTTATTTCCAATTTTATTATAAAATTTTAAAAAAGACAAACAATTGATTTACTATATTTTTTAATTTATTAAATTTATTAAAAAACAAACGCAAACCCTACCCCCTTATGCAACACACCCCCCACCCCCTACCCCTGTGTTCAATCTAGTCTTGCTTCTTTGCATTATTATTGCTAATCATTTCATTAGTATCTAGATTCTACTAAAGCCAAGGGTGTAATGCATTTCTACACACCCTAATCCACCTTTTAACTTGGTTTTTAAGTTGGTATCAAGGAAATCTCCTTCCTCTCTAGCCAATTAGGACCTTAAGCATTCTAATTAGTAGGGTAATTATTCTAAAATACCTACATAATTACCCTTGTTACCCACCTCTACAAATCGGCTAATAGCACAATTTGGGATGGTTTCTATTGCGATTTGAAGCTACCACCAACTTCTCAACCCTCTAGGAGACTCACATGAAGCTCTACGTAAAGTAAAACCTTTAGAATTGGAGCACAAATTTGCTAGAAAGAAGCGCAAAATTCATGTACTATGGGTGAAGAAATTGAAGCTCAAGCTATTTTAACCAAATCTTGGGATCACTTAGCATTGACCAAAAGCAAAGATATGTATTCAATTACTTCAATTAGCACTTGCATAAGTCAAATTAATCAAAACACTACATCTCCAACATCATCAATCATAATGATTAGTGCTAATCATTGTGGGATAATTAAAGAATTGGTGGTTCAAAAAACACATTGGGTTGTTGTTATAGCTTTGTTTTGCATAAATTCAAAAAACCCTCTTGATTTGATTGCCCACATTGCTAACCCAAAACAATGTATTTGTTTCAATTAGTGAAAATTATGCATACATCGAGCATAATTGCATGCATTTGAAGTTGTAGAAGGGCTAGACAACGAACTTGGATGAACAACCAAGTATTAAGACCCCCTTATTGCATAATGGCACTATCATAGTAGAAAACCTCATTGGTGAAGGGTTTCACATATGGGAAGTCAAGGTTAAATACTTGTTAATGAGAAAGGTCCTATGGAGCAATGTAGCTAGCAAGGACATTTGCCAAGAGGAGAGGGAGAGGATGTTCCGAAGAATAAAATTGAGAAGGCTTGCATGAATATTGAGAGATGCATGCATTCATCACATTGCACCAAAGGGGAAATACTCTGAGACCTCGTCAACAAACAAGAAGCAAGCCAAGGATGAAGAAGCCACTGAGTCACCCATAAAGAAGACCAAGCCAAGAAGCAAGGCCTCTGAGTCCAAAGTGAAGTCCAAGCCAACCACAATAAAAAAGAAGGCCGATGAAGTTTCCACAAAGAAAACAAAGAAGTGGAGGCCAACATAATGAAGAAGAAGACAAAGACAAGACTTCCCAAGAAGGTTGTTAAAGCTGTTAGAGAAACAACCAAAGAAGCAAAGGCCAACATAACGGTGACAACAACAAGGCCTCTCAAGAGGGAAGTCAACGTGAACCTCTCCTCTAAACACACTTGTAATAAGATAAATATCTCACCCCTTGTAGTTGCAACCCTAATAATTACCCTAGTATAAAATTCCATCTACATGGTGTGCATATGGTATAAAGGCCACTAGAGAGGTCCATTCATGGCGTGTACCTTGGGGGTGTAGACTCTAGCATATGATAAAGATAGGAATTCATCACTTGAGGGTGGGTGTTAGAAACACAAGCGATGAAAGGTGCAATATTTTGGCACTAAGAGGCATGCAATCTTAGGATACAATGGAGGTGGATTTGATGTAGCAAGCTTGTATGCACACAAATGAGCGCAAGCAATCTGAATAAGAATCAACCCCAAACTAGCTCAAAAAAAAAGATGCCTCTTGAGTTGTCAACAATCAACATTTAATGCACCTCTCTCCTCCCAAGTAGGGCTACGTGAGCACATGATGTCATTGCTACCCTTAAATTATTGAAGGTTGCGTAGGGCATAACCCTTCACAAGAAGGGTTATGTCCCTTCAAAAGAAGGGTTATGTCCCTTCAAAAGAAGAGTTATGTCCCTTGAAAACATTGCAAGAAGGGACCATTGCACTTTAAAAGAAGGGTGAATGAAAATTCACATTTCAAAAGAAGGGCCATGTCGCTTGAAAACATTGCATGAAGAGTGGACCAAAATTTTTCTTTCAAAATGCAATGCTACCCTTCAAATTTGAGGATCAATTATGATATTATTTTTTGTTAAAGTGTCAAAATAGGTGTATTCTTCCATACCTTGCCAACTCTTCTTTCCACATCTAGTTGACATATAGGGAATTTATCAAACCATTAAATGGCCCTAAATTTCACACTAAAATCTCCCTTACAAAAGGATCGAGAGCATTTTTTACTCATCATGCCCATGCTTAACAATGCCACTCATTTAAAACCAAAGGGCTCTTGCTAAAGCGTGTTCATATCCCAATTTTTTTGAGGACATGAATAAGAAGAGATCCATTTTGCACTAGAATGAGGCTCTTTTTTCTTCTACAAATGAATTACTTGGGCAAAGCATTTAATTTTTGTACTAGAAAGAGGCTCTTTTTTCTTCTACAAATGAATTTAATTTATGAGCGGTAAGTTCCCTTTAAGAGACTCACCCCCCTAAAAACTAAAGAGAGTAGGATTTTAACCCTTGATCTCTTGTTTAAACTCTATGAGCTGATTAGGCTACACATCCAAGAACATATGCTTTAGTTATTTGTGTTGTTTTTTTACCCCACTTTTTTTCTTTTCGCTAAGTAGCTTTTGTTTTCTTATACCTTGCACTGGTTCTTTTTTGCATCCTTAGTAAAACCCAAAAATAAACAACATTTTATAATTATGCTTGTAACCATAGAGACAGTCTAGAAGTGATATATCATCAAGCAAAAACATTAACACGTCCTCCACTAGACTAGCATCATGCATTAACCTAAGCATGAAAGTTGAACAAGACCGTATGGCAATTATGTAGACTTAGCTGCCTTGTTTATATGCTTCTTTTTCTAAGCATATAGTTACTCGTAGAGCTCCGGACTGATCAGCTCAAACACTTGACTGATTGATGACAATGCCTGCCTTTCTTTCATTATCTTCTTAGCTGCTTTCAAAGCTCGCCTCTCACCCTCTGCACGTATATCTGGGTCTTGTATTGCTTCAAAGTCCTCCACGTGTGCAATTCCAACAATTCTCCTGCAAAATGACCTCACGTGTACATCAGTGTATGTAAACTTTTGAGGCAACCATCACCACCATAAGCTCTTGACTTTCACAGCCCATAAAGCCCTCTTTCATGTCACAATTCTTCCCTCAAAATCACATGATAAAATAAGTCTCATGAGCTTACAGTACTATATAAATTGCTCAATTTTTATTTTAGTCCTTAAATGGCTTGCAAGTCTCTCCTCAAAAGGCTTGAATTGCCACATGGTAGAGAAACAAAAACCCACACAACATTGCTAAAGGAATTGGTCCTGAGCTCCCTGCTTCTGAGCTGCACCCCTGTTTCACCCCGTGCCTCGCCCCCCTCTGTGCACTCCCTGCCTCCCCCCCTCTCCTGAAAGCCTCTGTGCGTCCCTGCTTGCCCCCCCCCCCCCCCCCCCCCCCCCCCCCCCTCTCCTGAAAGCCTCTGTGCGTCCCTGCTTTGCCCCCCTGGGGGCACCTGACCACTGCAGTCCACATGTCCAGTGTCTGGGGTACCCCGTCCTTAAAGGGAGCTGCCTGGCCTGGGGCTCTACAGATCTGCATGTGCATCACAGAGTGCTTTTTGCGACAAGCAGTACCCAGCATACTGGAGTGTGTTGGTTGCAGACAACTGCAAGACCTTTCTCAAGGTCTCAAAACGACAAGGTTTGTTTTGACAACTGCAGACCCCCTATTCTGTAGTGTTATCCTTCCCAAATCCCAATGAAGTAACCAATTATCAAGGTACGAGGGAAGGGAAGTGGTGGAATGCCATGGCATTTGTTAGAGATTTCTGAGAAAATTTCAGCTATCAATGCAATTGTAAACCATAGTTCACACTATATCTACCATCTCACAAGTTGATAAAGATGCATAATCTATTCCTCTACAGCTTGGGGTGAGCCCGTCAAGTATTCCTATTCGAATCTCTAGCTCTAGTTGGGAGGTGATTAAAGGCCGTTGCCTACCTCATCCACTGATGGGGGCAGTGCATCCTGTGCTTGCTAAGAGTTCATCTCTCGTTCAGCTGTGACTTCACCGTACTAGAGTCTATCGACTCTAGAGCGATACTGAATGCAATTTTCACGTGGTCAAGTGAAAATGCCCAAAAAAACAATTTTCTACTAAAAAAAAAAACAGTCTCCAATTCACATGGACAGATTTTTGACAAGATCAGGCCTACCTAATCATTTTTGCAGCAGCAAAACCAAGAGTGTCCTGGAAGATTCCTGTCATGTACTTTTTCTGTGCTGAAATCCTTTCTGTGGAGCTCTTGTAAACTGACGCGTGGAATGCATCTCCTGAGACGTCCCAATTTGCGGTCCACAATGATGTAAACTTGTGCTCAAATCCATTCCATGTCTCCGCTAGAGTTGATAAGATCCATTTCTTGTAGTCCTGCACACATTCCATAGATTTATAAGTTTAAAAAAATACAAAGTTTGCCAAAAGTACTGTCTTTGATGACTCTTTCAAGTTTTCTTTATAAGGTGTCACACTTGAGTTCGCATTCACAACATGCTTGTGACTAGGGAGACAAGATGCCAGTGTTGCACCAAAATGGGCATCAAATAGGATTCCAGCCAAGTCATGTAGTTAAGGGGGAGAGTTACAAGTGTCTCCTAATGCATTACGAGATCATCTTCACATTCAAAAAGCATGGCGCTTATAGAGATATGGGAAGCAGTGGCCACTTACACTGACTTGTTCGACTGTCCATGTTCAAGATAATGATGGCAATAAGAAAACATAGTGTTCAACAACTAATGTTCAAGGCTACAGCATTTCTTACTGCCTCCATGATTCCATAAGCTTATGTCACCACACATGACTCAGGCAATCGATGGAAACAATGTGCATCGATATGGGCAGTCACTAAAGCTATCGCAAGACCACCGTTTTGACTTCATTCTTGCTTGAGTATGAAGAGTGTAGCTCAGTATGGATGGCGAAGGACCCAAAGGGAGCCCAAAGGGAGAAGCAGGGAGAAGCAAAAGAGTGGAAAAAACTGGAAAAGAAAAATAGGATCATATATTTTGGGAAAGTTATATAAAGAAATACCACCAGCAGTCTTTGAAGGATCTAGCACTCAAAAACTAAAGTGCCATATGTCCCCGGTGTTGTAGTGGGTTAGTAAGGCAGTTGACTCCCTGCGTGTTGACACAGGTTCAACCCTTGCCCTCTATACCGGTAGACTGGTGGTAGTATATATATAATATAGAATCACCAAAAAAAAACCAAGACGTAGAGAGCAGTGCAATCTTAATATATGCACAAGTTATGGATGTTTTAAATAAATTTGACCATTTATGACAATTCTGGGCCAGTTCTCAACAGTTTTGACCAAAGTTGACCTGCATTTATCAATCCGCAGAATTGACTAGTATTTGGCCAGTGCTTTTTGACCATACGTAAACAGTTCTGATATGTTTTCTGAACCATGAAGTGTTCAGACCAAGAGTCAACTATCTTTGACCAGTTCAACCATCATTGACCAAGGTTGGACCATCCTTGGGTTCACAGGGCTCTCTTAACAGAACAAGCTGTCTATATCTCTTACAAGGACAAGACAGAATCAACTGGTGCACTCACACATGCACGAGTTCTAACTCACCATCTTATCCATACATTTCTCACCCATAAGTTCTCCAAATGTCTAATATAGACATTTCCTTCTATAATGAAAGTCCCATCACACCTTTAATGAAGCCTTTGAATCAACATATGAACTGTGCCTCAACTTGGGCAAAAATGTGAAGTTAGCCATATGTACCTGTCGATTATTTTGATGGTCAGCATGCCCGTTTTGTGAGAAATAAGCAAGTAAAAGGTTTCCAAGAAAGGCCCCTACATCAAATCCAATAGGTCCGTAAAACGCAAACTCCGGATCTATAACTTTTGTTGATGAAGGTGTAGCCATGATAGATCCAGTGTGCAAATCTCCGTGAATCAATGCTTGGGACCTCTCACAAAACCTGCAAGATTTTACCACATCAAAACATGTACTTGCTTAATCATGACTGTGCTTACAGCTAAGATGCAGAACATCTTAAGACCACAAAGATTATGTTTATGCAGTGGATATCATGTGGTTTGGCCAAGTCGGAGATTACAGGTCGTTTATGAGCCAAAAAGGACTCTTTTTGAGAGGATAGCCCTAGAAAGGTCTACTTGCGTATGGGATGCACTCCTTGCTTTAATAAAGATTGGGCTCCTAGCATATATACAAACAAGTGCTCCAGGGCCATGCTTCCTTGCAACAATTCTCAAGTTAGGGAAAAGGTGTCCTGAGAGATCCACATCAATTGCCTATTGTGCCAGAAAGAAATGAACCTTGTTCCGAATCCAGAGGAAAGCTTCTCAACACCCTCCAAACACCCTGACTCCACTACTAGCATTACTTGAACGTGTAAATAAAATCAATCCAAATTGCACTCACCAGTCTCCAATGTTACTGGATGGGTGCATCTCAATAATCTTAATTCATGTGGCAGTACCAAACTTTTCACACAATAATGCTGCAAAATATCTCTCACTGTGATAAAAAATAACTCCTCCCACTATCTCATGGGGTATAATTGTATTGTCAGTAGTTAACAGTATGGGCATTTTTCACACAAGGCTTGTACTATGTGCATATATCATGAATTATACACAATAGAAAGCATATAGTACTAACCACAAAAGAGTGTGAGTGAGAATTGGAGCTTACAAAACCATTAAATCCACAACGGGCCCTTCCTTTCTGTGTAAGGTTCCATGTCTCTCATGTCATACATCATGAGCCATGCATCACGTCAATGGTGACCTTGGCTCTCACACCATGTGTATTCATAGTTTGCACAATGATGTGTATGTGCTTGCAACATAGTCACTGCTAGGTGTTACCATATCAACGCATATGTAGACATATCTATGGGTCATGTATAATATGTGATATGTCACATACCATGTATTTGAAAAAAAAAATAAAGAATCGAGTGAGTGTGCTCCAATATGTACCTTTTATTATGTAAAAATTTCAGCATTTGAAAGCAACACGCTTGTTAGAAAAACACTCTAAAATGTACTCGTGTCTATGTAAGCAAGCAGCCATGGGTTATCAGCACTAAGCATAAGCTCCACCATTGCCATATAAGCTCCCTCTTATTATTAAAGGCAATCCCACTAACCTTGAGAAATATATAGTTGTAGACGTTACATATCATTGCTCCAGGAAGCCATTAATCTCCCTCTCTCCTCATTTTTCCACTAGGTCTGTGCATGATACAATACTTTGGGCACAAAATTTTCCAGCTAAAGCAATGCTAGGCAGAGAGACATTAAGGCCTCAATTTGGACAGAGGAAGAAACTGATGCCAGGTAGGCACACAAGAACGTACACAGGTGATGCCAGGTAGGCACACAAGAAGACACGATGCAATCTCATCTCATCCGCACGAATCACACCACTCTATGGGATATGATCTTAATCCAGTGTAGAACCATACACAAAGTACGAAGTGTATGATATGTATGTGTGAGTATGGACAAGGATGGTACATAGCATACCTTGCTTTTCAATATTTAAAGCTGCATACACACATACATACATAGAAATGGCATTTCTGTCTTCAGGCTATTCATACAACATGCCCATTTGCTAGCTTTACATGAAAAAAAAAATTTCTTTTTCAACACTCAAAAGAGTAAATACTGGGATGCAGCAGGAGGCCCCAGATGCAGATGCAAAGAGGTGCGAAGCAAACAGGAGCAAATTACAAAAAGGAATTTCGAAATCCATAACACTCCCCCCCTGCATGCATCCACACCCATACAATACAATAAGGGAATGTATCATATGGTACCATAAGCATTGTACCACTAGGGGGGTTAAGAACAAGTACAGAATATGTTTTACGTTGAGTATAAAGAGGAGATATCTCAACAATATGATCAGATTATTATGCATAAACCCTGATTGAGAGAACTGCTCAAAAGTAGACCATTCCTCTGACTAATGCAAACACTAAATAAAAGCAAACATGGAGCCAGACAGAAAAAGAGGGAGTGTCGGTACTTGGCCTTGAGATCTGCTACCTCCAGCTTTAACAACTCATCTTCACGCAAGGCCTTGGCATCCTCATCAAGTTGAGGAGATGTCCACCGATTGTTGCTTGCTTCCATGTAGGGCTCCGTAAAGATAACTTGCTCCGTGAGTCTACAGAGCTCAACATTACCACAAAACTCTGCAACTGAAAAGCCAGAAACATAGACATATATGCGAGAAAACCCAAATTACAAACTCTTCAAGGTTTTCCAAGCCAGAAACATAGACATATATGCGAGAAAACCCAAATTACAAACTCTTCAAGGTTTTCCATGCCCTTGCTAGAATATAATGCCCACTTAAATAGCATAAACCCCACAAATTTAATTTACTTGACAAAAGCACCTTTTCTTAGTTTAAAAGGGCACCTACCTGCAGATCGATGTGTTGTAGTTGAGATCGCTAGCAAAGAGGTTTGAAAGAGTGTCCTTGCCATATACTCCGACATGTGATCTGCTAAAAGAGGATAAGTAATGCCCTTGATAAATCCTTTCCGTAAGATAATATGGGGAGGCTCCAAGTACTGCATGATGATGATGGACATGCCGCGATCGAAATGATAAACCTCTGGCACGTACTGTGGACATAGACTTCCATGTTTTTTTAGAGTTATAGCTTCATAATAAGAGCGGTCAGGTGTCATGGGCCATGACTCTCCAACACAGCGGACGTAAGGTACCGACTGCAGTCACACCACTCTCCAATATCACAGTTATGATTTGAGAAGGCCAAGAAGGCAAACAACTGAACTACTATATCTTTATTGCTGAAGTAAACGAAGAAGAAATGTTCTAAATGAAAAATATACAACAAGCTGCATCTATTGTGCAGGCTGAAAATCAGAAAACCGAGATATTGATCTCAAAGAGGACAAATGCTGTGCTTTGCGCCCAGCCTCTTTTGAGCCTGCTCATCCGAGCCTAGGACCACATTCGTTCTGCTCTTCGCTAGTCTCCCCCAGCCCTGGATGAGGAGAGACTTCGTCAGCCACTCGTCTGGAATCCCTTGATTACCCTTCCTAGTGGCACATGCTAGGCTCCCGTCCTCACGTCTCATAATGGGCACTGAGCAGGGACCAGCCCAGTCTCTTGGAGAGTGGCTCACCTTCAGGCAGATCCCACCACAGACTCGGGAGGGAGCCTTGGGCAAAGACAGGCTCACCCTCGACATCAACTCCTCCATCCCTCCAGAGTGGCTTGCACTAGTCCAAGATCTGTCTCCCCCTAAGTAGGTAGGGGTTTTTACCAAACATGATATCCAGATAGCGGTCCACGGTGCAGATGGAGGCTCTCTCATGACTTTTTCTATTGGGCCACAGGGCAGATTGAGCCGTTTCAAAAAGTGGCCAAAAATAGATTTTCGAGATTATGGTTATGGAAGGCCAACCACCGAAGTGGCAGCAGTGGAATCCAGGCAAGTGACAATGGCACAATCCCTTCGCCCATGAGGATGCCCCTGACATCCCCTTCTTCGTGTACACAGTCCATCTAGGCCACACGATTCAAATGCCAAAGGTTGATAGTACACCAGAGACAGCAGTACATTAGCAGGTAGACCTAGGAAATCCCCTTACGTTTCCTCTCTGATTTTTGGAAACGGCTGTAGGACAGCTTTTGGCCATGGTGGAATATTCTTTTCCTTTGGCAGATAGCTCACAAGATCTTGGCAGTGGGCACTTGGCTGGCAGTTTGCGGAAGCGCCAATTTTTCTGCGGATCTGAAGCAGCGGTCCTTTCCTCAGGGTCAAAGACAGCAAGGTTACTTGGCATTACAGGCCACCTGTTTGGCTGTCCCCCACCCACACACCCACCCCATCCGCCCCCCGCCACCCCCCCCCCCCCCCCCCCGCGCCCGCGCAATGGGAATGTATGAGATAGCTTCTTCCGAGAGCGGCCAGCAAGGAAGGAAGAGGCCCTCTCTGTCCCCAACAGTTTTTCTTGTCTCCCTTTATTGAGACTAGGTCATGTACTTTTTTCAGCTGCATTTTGGTAACTAATAGAAGACCGTTTCGGCTGCGTTTTGGTAACTAATGGAAGAATCTTTTCTTGGCGGCGGGGGGGAGGGGGGGGGGGTTTTAATATAGCGTATTTTTGAAAAAAAAGTATGTGTGGGTCTGTGTACAGTGAACAGCTAAATCTCTTCAATGCGTGGTTCAGTATGGTCTCTTCTCCGGATCAGTTGGTTTCAGACCAGAATGTGAATATCAAGGTTTACCAAAGAATGACCAGCACAAGAACAAGGTTCTGTGTATTGAGCTTGGCAAATCTCTCCAGAAGTTCTCTCCTGAGGAACTTTTTATTTATGATATGCTGATTGATGACTTTGTGGACAGTAAAAAGGATTGGCAATTTCCGGATCCTCATTTCCGGTTTTGTATCCCTCTCCCTTCGGTGGTCTCTCCACTGAAGAAGTTAAAATGTTGTGGTGATTTTTTTCCCAAGCAAAATGCCTCTTGCGAATGAGGTGGCACAATGGATAAAATCATAATTCCAAGGAAATGTAGTTGATGGTGTGTATTGTACTGCCAGAGGGTTTTATGAGATTCTTGTTAAAGAACCTAACATAGAGTAGCTTTGCTGAAAAATCACCTCTCATGTTTGGCACTCAATTGGTTCATGTATTGCCGTGGTCGGCGAATAAAGACTAAGAAAGTGTCATTAAGCATAAATGCCCGGTGTGGGTCACAATGAAGCATTGGGTAAGGTATTGAATATGGAATTTCTGATTCTCTGGGATACAATTAGGCCTGTTGTTCCCTCGGTCTCTACTGGAATAAAATGAATTGATAATGGACACCTTGGGATTGGCCATTGAAACTATGAGCTTATTTGGGGAACTTTTGCTCGTGCATGCTTTAAATGTAAATAGTTTGGGCATATCTCCAATAAATGTCTTACTGTCATTCATAAACCACCAGTTGTGGCCCAGCTTCCGATGGTGTTAGTTTCACCTTCTAATTCTACTACAAATGCCATTCCTGCGTCGCCCTCTGCTACTTTGGCTAAGCAGCAAGAAAAACTAAAAGGCTCATAGCCCGTAGTTAATCAGCAAACCTCCACCAATAAGGCTATGCCATCCCGTTGACAATGCGGTTTCAGGTAATTGGGTTCAAGTTTGTATTGGAGATACTCAGCTCTTTGATAAGCATGATGTTATTTGGAATGTATTGCGGGATCCGAGGGGGTCTGCGCATATGGATGAGAGTTAAATCCCCTCATTTCTCTGTCATGTACATAACAATAAAGTGTGTTACCTATAATGTACAAGGTATTTGCAATCCTCATAAATGGAGATGTTTATGGAATTATGTACATATGACGAGACCAGATATATTTTGTTTGCAAGAACACAATCAGCATGAATATGGTGGCTAGTTTGTCCATTTTGCTGGACATGACATTTTCTATGACGGAAGCAAACAATTCTCGGGTGTTGCTTTTCATTAGGCCGATGTATGATTGTGCAATGTATTTTGCAGGGTGAAATTTTTCAGTTTGCAGAAGTGTATGGATCTCAATCTTCCCATGAGCGGCAAAGAACTTGGAATTTCTTCTATTCCTATCCCTGGTTGACAAATGCTTTTGATTGTGGAGATTTTAACAACTCTCCACAAAGAGAGGATAATACATTTGGCTCTTCTCATATGCTACATGTTCAGCGTCAGGCTTGGGATAATTTCATTCTGCAAACGGATGCTTCTGATCTTTGGCTTTCTACTATGGTTGGAATTCCAGGATTCACTTATCACCATAATGCTCTAACTCAATACTGGGCTGGATTGGACACATGGTATTTGTTACATACTCGACAGTATGACTCCTCATGTAAGCTTTGCGTTGATTATGCCTCAACACTCTCTGATCATACACCACTATGGTTGGCATTATATTTTCATATGCCCTTATGGGAACCTCCTCTGCACTATCAAAGACTGTTACACATAAATAACAGCTATCTCTCGCATGATGCCTTCAAATCTTTGATACATGATGCCATTTCTCCGCTTCTTACTCAGCTGCTAGACAATATTGACACTGCTTGGTTTCATTCAATAGTCACTAATTATGGCAGGTGCTATGTTGCTGACGCTAGGCAAAGAGTTGAAATGGCTAAGCGACAAATCCAATTGCTCACGACGCTCAGCCATCTTCAGACTCTTACACAAGATCAACAAAATGTGTTGCAAAGCCAAAGCGTGTGTCTCTGTGAATCAACAAAGAAAGATACATAAATGGCAAATCCGATCGAGATGTAAGCAAATCCAAGATCAAGGTTGCTCATCGAAACAATTTTTCAAAGCTTGCATGCTGACACACACAGAGACAAAATTGTGCGTGTTAAGAAATTTGATGGCACATGGACATCCACAAAAATGGAGCTTGCAACTAAATGTGTCAATCATTATCATCACATATTTCAGAGTTCATATATTGTGGATGCTGATGTTCATGATGCTCGAAAAAATTTCTTAAATTGTCTACATCTCATTGTTGACAATGAATCTACTTTGAGATATGATCTGCCCTTCATTGAGGAAGAGCTGACACATGCATTATTTGGCGTGGGACATTGGAAGTCACCTGGTTGGGATGGCACGTTAATGCCAGTTATCTATAAATTGGCAACTAAAATGCTTGCAAAGCATATTGGTAGTCTACTTTTATATGGTTTGCACCCACAACAGTATGGTTTTGTTCTCAGAAGACAAATTATGGATGATATTACTAACGTATATCTGGCGATGGAATATGCCAAATATACTTATCAGACATCCTTGTTATGCAAGTGGATGTAGCAAAAGCTTTCGATATAGTTCAATGGGACTACATAGCTGACGTCATGGCTGCAATGTGCTTTGGTTGTAAAATGCAACAAGCTATTTTTTGGTTATATCGGGATAGTACTGCCCAGTGTGTTTTGGGTCGTGATCTTTCATCGAAGTGGACACAACAAAAATCTGTGCGTCAAGGATACCCTCTTAGTGCATTACTCTATGTGATTGCCACACATCCATTTTTGATGTATATGGATGTCTTGACTGCACAAGGGCAATTACATGGTCTATAATTACCCAATGGTTCGCATTTTGTGGCCCAGGCTATGCAGATGATTCTTTGTTCATGCCTAAAAATGATCCAAATAATCTAAAGTGCATCATGAGAACATTAGAATTATTTGGTAAAGTAGTTGGACTTTATATCAACTTTTCTAAGTCTAAACTGCTTCCATTGACTTCTTGTGACTTGCATGCACTGTTATGGCCAGGACAAATTATTTCACCAAACCACCTAGTTAGACATTTTGGATATCCACTAGCATGGTATATGTTTACGTAGGATGCCATTAATTGGGTATTAAACGAATTGAAGGCCAAACTAGCATATTGGAAGCTTTCTACATGGCCTTTACATGTGCATCTCATAATTATTCAATCAATCATTATGGACTATGTGCAATTTTATTTGCCGTTGTTGATTTGGCATAAAACTGATATTAATACTTTTATGTCTGATGCCTTGGAATTGTTGTTACCGTCAATGATGGACAGGCAATCTTGCCCATCCAACCCCCCCTCCCATGGGACAGGCAATAGTGTTAACAATCTGTAAGCAGTGTTATCCAAGATGGTTTACAAAATCACCAGTATTCAAAAGAGATAACAAAACAAGCACTAAGACACAGATGTACAAATGTTGAACAGTACAAGTGAAGGCAAGAGTAAGCAGACCTGTTTCAACACAAGAGATCCATTAGGTCCTACCACAATATATACAAAGTTGAGATTTCCATCCCCGACTTCCTGCACATTCCAATCTGTACCTGCACCACCTAGCCTGCCTGCCAAGCTTGGATACTTCTTGATATACTCAACTACAGTCATGGTATCCAATATATAGAAGTCATCCTTTTGCTCAGGTGTGTCATCATCCTGCTTACATCCACTTGAAAGAAGATCTCCACTAGTCTGGAGTGTTTGCAACCCTGTGGCTGCACCTGATTCTTCATTATGTTTGCAAAATACAGCAATGTCAAAGACCTTTGTGCCTTGTTGTCTGGTTATGATGCCCTGTTCATTAGTAGCAAAAATGCATGCAATTAAGACTATGATGCCTTGCTATGTATACAAGTCATGAGCAAGCCAGACAAATCATGAATGTTATGTTCTTCAAAATACCTTATCAGTGATTATGGCCGTGATCAGTCTAGCCGGAGTCACATCAAATGCCGGATTCCAGACGGAAACCCCTGATGCTGCCACCTGAGATCCTTCTCCTCCATGTGAGTGAGTCAACTCTTTCGAAGACCTCTCCTCAATGATAATGCTATCTCCAGATGGCAAAGTAGTATCAATTGAAGTCAGAGGGGCTGCCACATAAAATGGTATCCCGTGATGGAAAGCTGACAGTGCCAGGTTGTACGTGCCAATCTTATTAGCGGTATCACCTGTCATCATCATTTCAGTAAATAGCAATCTATGCTTGCACAGACAATACAGTCTCAGATATTTAGATACACATCGTCACATGATGAATCTAACTTTTTCCTTTCCAGTAATTGCTGTTTTATTATTTGTCGGAGTTTTATTATGCATCGAGGGCTTACCCTTTAACTTTTCCTACATCTTAACCCCAGCTCCACGTAGCCTACTGTAATTTAGAACTACATGGTTAAATATCATAAAACTCATTTCTATGGCCTAAGCCTAAAATCAGACAGGTTGAGCAGTCCCAATAATTGAGGCCACACAGCGGGCACTCAAAATATGAAGACCCACCTTTCTGCAGCTCACAACAGTCACTTCAAACCCTTGGGAAGCCGTAAAATCCCCAAGCCATTGAACTTAGCTTTTGTCTGCCCTCAAGGTTTAGAACCTTCAAGTAAAACTAGACGAGAGTCTCGGCAAGAGAGAAATTTCTTGCTAAGAAACCCATAAGAACTGAAATGGGAGTACAGTGAGAGAAGAGCTCTGAAACAGAAGAAGAGTAGCAGTGGTACAAATTTTAAAATACAGGTACAAATCCACTTTGTCAGCAATGTGCTTGTGCATGGGTAGGGAGGTAAATGGAGCAGCCTGCACCGTAATGATGGCGGTGATGAGTACTCTTGCCTGTGTTATCTTCCAACACACGAGAGCCTCACTTGGCCTAGCGCGTGGTCAGATTCGAGATTTGCTCCAGGCAGCCCTCATTGCCGAATCACCGATATTCACATTGCACAACCCAGTGGAGTTTGATTCTCCCACAGCGGCTGACAGGGTGCTGCAGCGGAGTCCCATTGCGATGCGATACGCACAGCTCAGGTGTTCTTTGCTCGATGGCACCACGGGTTTGACGGTTGACCCCACATCCGATCCCCTTGCAGGACTGTCTGGCTCCCCCATCACGTTTGCTTCCCAAGCATCCAAAAGGAGTATACCCCCCCTCCTCCACTCAATTGGTCGAGCTATTGGACAGGTCTTGGAATCCCCTCAGGCCATCGCCTCTATGGTGGCCAGGGCAATTGGCGTTCCCTCTATCAGAGTATCTGTAGCCTCTCTGGAGGCTCTCCAACACGTCAGCGCACTGCCCAGCCTCCTCAAGGAAAGGCAGTTTCTGTAACGCAAGGAGTACTCAGATCCCACAAGGAGTACTCGGATGGGACACCTGGCCAGAGCCTGCCCATGACCTTAGGCCTGCTGAGGATACCCATCAAACCCGCACCCATACCTGCTCCGAGAACTCTCCGAATGGCCAGGCAGACCCAGCGTCCAACCACCAGCCTCCCCAACGACAGGCCCAACACTCAGAGGACTCAAGCCGTTGGCAGCCAACACGGTGAAGTCGTCACAGGCACACCCCCCCCCCACCCCCAAAGACAAGATTGGTGGGACCCTGGAGGCACCAATTTTACCTCAAGACCAGGATCTTACTGCAAGGCAGCCCCACCCACCACGCAGGAGGTTCAGGATTCCTCTGCCCACATGCCTCTCCACGAGGTTGTGGATAAGGAGCTCCCCCACCTGTCCCCCGTCGTCTCGTGATCCCCGCCACTCCCCCTCCCCAGCTCCCTCCGCCCTCTCCCCTCCCCTTCAGCGCCTCATCCCTCCCGGCGGAAGCAGCCCAGCTCTGTGCACCGCCTGATTCATCAGTTCTCCAACCCAATGGAGATGACGATTGCAACTTCCCTGGTGGCTGCCTTGTGCGCACCTCCCCCCCCTCCCCCCCCCCCCCCCCCCGGCACACCGCCACCGCGGAACCCCCCTGTGGCCCCCTCTGTATCATGGAGAAGCCCATGGATTGGATTACAGCCTCTTCCGATGCTTGCCGGTGGATTCAAGCGAGTTCTCAGAGACATTGGCTCCCCTCCGAGCCTGTATGAACTTCTACCACTCTCGCTCCACCACCTCTGATAGCGACACCACGGTCTTCTCCTTCCCCCTCAGGGTCTCCCCCAACAATGCTTGGGATTGCGAGACGTCAACTTCTGCTATCCACTCTCAAGAAGCCGCTCTCTCCCTCCTTGTTGTAGACAGACGACTCAGTGATATAGCCACCTATTGTCGGCCCCTAGCACTCGTAGAGTTAGGAGGATCACAACACCAGAACCGAGATGGATCCCTCGCCTCCTAGAGTCTGGAGGTGTTCCTGTTTGTCTTTTTGCATGTGTCAGTGATGGTAGCCCTTATGCCGGTGTATCACTACTGCTATTGTGATGGGTGCGAGTCCCAAGTAGATCATCAGCAGAGCTACACAGCATATATGGCGGGCCCATTGCAGCGTGGCCATTAAGAACACTCTCCCCCCCCCCTCCCCCCCCAAACTGAGTCTATCCATTCCATTAGGGCTTTTACATCATTCATACCATCCACGTCCAGTGGGGGCAGCTTCAGGAGGGCAGTTAGGATCACATGCATAGATGGCACAAGGCTTTTTAGAGCACCTGGCATAGGAGCCCCTTTCTCTCTGATCGGACCGGTGATATCACCTGGCATTACACGCCGCCCCGGTGAAGATTTACCCCCCTCCCTCCTGTATGGAGTAGGTTCCCTCTGAGAATCCAGCCATGGAGGGAACCACCCTGTACAAGGTAGGTTCCCTCTGAGAGAGGCCAGCCATGGATGGAACCACACTCCCCTTTTTTGTTGTTGCTGCTAACGAGGATTTTGAGCATGTACATTTAGTCTATAGCTGCTGTTTTAAACTAATAGCAGGATCTCTTTCCCGAAGAAAAAAAAAAGTATGGGCATTCAAAAAGCTCAACCATAGCGGTCACAAGATAAGGTATCTACCAGCCGTAATCTGCCATAGAACCGCATAGTGCTCCCTCCAAGCATTCACAGATTTGCCATGCAACCAAGTTACCGTAGCTCATCAAAGTATCTTAACGGTTGGCTGTCCTCAACAAGCCTTAGTGCATGCATAAGAAAACCTGAAAC
This sequence comes from Cibotium barometz, assembly GCF_041138505.1. Lineage (NCBI taxonomy): Eukaryota > Viridiplantae > Streptophyta > Polypodiopsida > Cyatheales > Cibotiaceae > Cibotium > Cibotium barometz. The sequence goes on along the minus strand of NC_141060.1, from coordinate 10,379,444 downwards.
AGATTGCCATTTATGCTATGCACAAATAATCATAGCCTGCATGACTGGTCATGACTCATACCAGAATAAACCATAGGCTAAGCATTCTGCATACTGTGTAGAGTCTGTCCGTGCACCTCATCATAAGCCTGGCATTAACATCTAGATTCACATGCAGCTATGCATGATGCAACTGCACACATACTTTGGAAATCTCCCGTTCTTGGTACTTGCATCTGGACGTCCAGTCTCACTGAGCTCCATTCGGAAGAAAGGGGTCAGGACCAAATGGTGACAAATGAATTCATCCTCAGTGATCCACAAAAAAAATGTTCTCTATAGAATTGTAGCCATGGAAAGCTGCGTGGAGACAACCATGTTCGGCCTGTATGAACCTGGGTCAAATCGGGATGGATAATGCGGTTAGTCGAGATCTAGAAGAGGGGCATCCAATCTATACTCAATAGGGGAACCCAATCCATCTGAAGGCCAAGTAACTTAAACCAACGGATGATGCAGGCGTACCAGGAACTGCTATGCCAGCTATCTAGAAGACTTGAGAGCTAACCTCACAAGGCAATCTAGTGTGTAGATATGACAAATGCATGTGATGGTCTTGCAAAGAGCGTCAAAGACCGAAGGGCCAACTCCAAACTCAGCCAGTACAATCTAGTCCATTCAGAGCATATGGACCCCAACACCATAGACACCCTCCGTGGCCAGTGGGATAAGTTGCGAGGCGGCTTTGAGCATATGCGGAAACACAGAGAGGCTTTTCTGCGGTCCTGGAGCAGTGGTCCTTTCCTCAGGGTTAGAGACGACGACGTTACTTGGCATTACAGGCCACATTTTTGAGCTGCAGCCCCCCCCCCCCCCCCCCCCCCCCCCCCAAATTGTATGAGATAGCCTTCCTCCAAGAGCGGCCAGCCAGCAAGGAAGAGCCCCTCTGTCCCCATCTGTAATTTTTCCTTCTTCTTTTTCGTCTCCCATGATTGAGACTCGGCATGTACTTGGCTGTTTTTCGGCTGCATTTTGGTAACTAACGGAAGGATCTTTTCTTGGGGAAAAAAAACATTGCATAATATAAACTTCTCAAACCACGTACCATTGGCAGCGATGCGATCTGCCCCCACCACCACAGCATCTACCCTTCCAGAATTCTGAAGAGCAGCAGCTGCTGAATCTGCTATAAGAACTGCAGGTATTTTCTCATAGACCAATTCATACGCTGTCAACCGCGAACCCTTCATACACGCATAAAAAAACATGTTTCTTTCAGCTCATGATTGCAAACAATAACTTCAAATGCTGTAAAACTATCTAAATTGTCCTAGCAGCTGCCTGCAACGTAGAGACATACCTGATTAAAGGGCCTTGTTTCAGTACAATACACTGTATCAAGTTTTCCCTGGGAATAAAGGCTTCTTATAACGCCCAATGCAGTCCCATATGCTGCCGTTGCCAAACTGTGTTGAAAAATGAGGCATAACAGAGGTTGGACACAAGAGTAAGGCCTATTACACCAAAAAACTACAACATCTACACATCTCACTGCTACCCATAAAAAGAAAACAAGAAAAGAGACAATCCAACTACTAAACCTTCTTACCTGCCTGTGTTGCAGTGAGTGAGAACACAAAGATGCTCTTTTTTTTTTGCTTGATTGAGTATCAGGTCAGCACCGTAGGCCCCTATGGCTTTGTTTGAAGTCACATCCGCTGCTAGCATTGCCTCTGCAGCCTCGACATAAGCCTATTCAAGGTTTATAGACGGTAGAATTTTTCTGGTTAGATATAACTCCCATACAAGCTAAAGCTAGAAAACTCGCTCTTACACACATGGGTGCACATGCACGGTGCAGTGCATGATCATTAAAACAACTCACGTAACTCACTTTGAAAACTACTTCTGCACTAGATGTCGTAGCTGCAGCACTGTTTGTCTTTTCTTTCAATTTGATAGCAGCATCCGAAAGATTGACTGCTGTGGGCCGACTGCGGTTTTATGCATGTAAGACATTAACTATTGAAAAAGCACAGAAAGAAAATGCAAGGCATTAAGCTATCGCATCTACATACCTAGAGACAAGGTAATCTAGTCGATCATGTAAGTACTGGAGTGCTTCATTAACACTACTCGGCTTCAGGTCCAAGTTGGCCACCTCAACAGCCAGTGAAAGGGCTGCTGCAATGGCGATTGCAGGTGCACCCCTAACCACCATCTCTTTGATTGCATGCCTACCAACACAGCACTTTCATTGATGTTACAGAGTTTCAAAGCCTGTCAAAACCTAATGTACAGATGCGCTTATTGTTGACAGACTTAAGATGAGGATTTGTAAAATCAAAGCAGTGGTAATCTCATCCAAGATCTTGTGCTTTTCAAACTTTAATTCTCTTTAATTTGAAATTGCTAGTGCTTTGATTTATTGAATCTCGTTGTGTCTTTTATCACAGCACATAATAATTTAGAAAACACACATCAGAATGTCACATGCATCACCTCCGGCGCTCAATGCAGGTGTCATGCTAGGGCTACTAAAGGGAACAACCCATCTAATGAATAGAAAGACAAAAGTGGCTATAAGAGCATGAGACAGTATGGGTAACAAAATAACAGGCCTAGAGTGGGTAACAGTAGGCCTGCCTACCTATATGATGCCAATACGAAGACACCTAACATAATTTAACTTAAGTAGGCCCATCACTTTTCAGGTCTATAAAAAAAACCATGTCTCCCCGTTGAGCGCACAACCAAGGGAGAGAAGGCCAGTGTCGAAAAAGCAGCAGAACCAGTCCCAAAGAGCATCAAATCCAACCCTCATAAACAGCCCAACAACAATCAACACGGACTCATGTATTGGTGCCAAAGCAAGTCTAGACCATCTATCTATACTCAGCCATAATTTTAGTTTCCAAATCACATTTTAAGGATGTTTCTAGTTTTCAATCATCAAATGCAGCCGTTGAGGGGACAGCCTGCAAATTTCTTGTTTCCCTCTTCGGTAAGTGTGCGTTATTGGCAGTTCTTTTACAATTCCTTATCCTTGTATGGTTAGGTTGCATTACTGTCACAATTCACATGTAATATCAACTAACAATGCCGATCAAACACCTCATGTTGAGGAGCAACAGACCCAAGGTCTTCACCATGAAAGGATGAAGTTCGAGCAAATGCAAAGGCACTCTAGGTGTCCGTAAGAATACGGTTTGGAGAATCCAAGAGTACATCAAGATTGCTCAACATCTGGAACAACCATAACAGCTCACAACAGGTATCCAGATAAGCATGGTACTCAGCCTCAGTAGAAGATAATGAAACTGTATTCTGCTTCGTGGATCTCTAGGAAATAAGACCGGGACCAAGAGTGAAGCAATAACCAGAAGTGGATTGTCGAGTATCATGATCACCTGCCCAATCAGCATCAGAGTATCCAACAAGCTCAGTGCCTCCTCTGAAAGAGAGACCATAGTCCAAGCTACCGGATGAGTATCGGAGAACCCTCAAAGCAGCCTGCCAATGAGAATGTCGAGGAGCGGAGGAAAACTGACTGAGAACACTTACACTGTAAGAAATGTCGAGCCTGTTGTAAGTCAAATAAATAAGAGAACCAAAAAGCCTCTGGTAGTGTATACTGTCCTCGAAGAGGGGAGAGGGATCATGATGGGAGAGCTTGGAGTTAGGATCCATCAGACAAGAAATTGAATGGCACTCGGCCATCCCAAATGTCTCCAGGAGCTGCTACAAATATCTGTACTAGCTAAAAAACACTCCATCAGAAGACTGATAGACCTCCATCCCAATTAATAGTGGAGAAGTCCTAAATCAATCATCTCATAGGTGAGAGCTAAATCTGACCGGAGCTATTCAATCTTGGCAAGATGTGAGCCAGTGATCAATATATCATCAACATATAAGACAATCAAACAAAGCAAAGCATCCTCAGCAAAGACATAGAGATTGTCGTCTGCAAAGCATCTCTAGAATCCAAGGAAAAGAAAGAATACATCAATCTTATCATACCATGCCTATTAGCAGTCATCTCTTGTCTGTACATTACACCAGGGCCTCTGTTGTGGATGTGCCCGCCCAGTTTTGGTGTTTCCCCATTTTTCCTCACTCTCCATATATTTTTCCCATTTTTCTGGGTGTAGGAGGGCTGTCGGCTGTCACCTTTTGCTGGCCGACTAGTTTGATGCTACCCAACTTGTCCTGGTAACCTGGCCGACTGGCATATAGCAGGTCGTAAGCACTTTTTGTGCTGGTCGTGAGCATCAGGGTACTATCGGCCTATTTTGGACTGACCGATCAGCAGCCTGGGGCCATATAAAATGGTCCCTTGCCCCCCACACTTGCCATTGTACATTTTGAGATTTTCTGGTGTGTATATAGCAGAGTTACACAGCTTCTCTCTCTCTCTCTCTCTCTCTCTCTCTCTCTCTCTCTCTCTCTCTCTCTCTCTCTCTCTCATCTGCGTTTTGCTCTCTACAGCAATTGTCTTGATTTCCGTTGTGCATTTTGACATGGTATCAGAGCCCTAGGTGGCTTGAAGCTTGGAGACAGTGGGACCTAGAGGGTTTGTTGATTCGAGGTGCTGATTGGAGACTGCTTGGGCTGTTCGGGACTTAAAGATCAGGTAGAAGGTGTCACAAATCCCTATATTCTAGGGACATGCGGATGCGTGTCAGGCCTAGAAACATGCGGATGCATGTATGTATTATACCTGGGCATGTGTATGGATCATATGAGTGGATGTATATGAGTCCAAGGACATGGCAGGACATTTGTGGACTTTCGGGCGGTGCCCGTGTGGATTCCGGCCATGCACACATGGTGTGTTATGATGGCAGGCGGAATATTTTCAAGTACAAGAATGATGATAGGTGGTTCTCCAAGTTTACATATGAACAATGCATAAATGATGCATGCCATAACTTTATTTTACTTTGTGTGACATTGTCTTGCTGCCTGGACAATGCTTGTTATTTTGGCTTGTGAAGCCTGAGGGACCGGGGACGCCCGGGCACCTTGTGGACACGTGTGTGCACTCCTGCTTGGGCCTAAAACTGTGGGCTTATGGGTTTTGCAGGTGGTAAGTGCGTCCACACTCAATTTACAGCTTATTTCATTTACTACTAAAGTTTATTGGTTTGCAGGTCCACACTCATTAATAAGTGGCCGGACAACTTATAATGCGTTCGCATTTGGTTGGACCAAAATTAATGAAGTCCGGACAGCTTATGGCCATTTCCCATTTGGTTGGACCTAAACTTATACAAACAGGACAAATGGAGCACTATGGGCTGGACACCTACCTGGACACCTTATGGGGACACTTGTCAGCCTGTATGTGAACCCACCAAGCCCCATAGGTGGCACTGGAGAAAGGCGCCTCCTTCAAGAGGTCATTTGGGCTGTTTTATTCATAACTCAACACATTGGAGAGCTGGTTGAAGTTTTGGGAGTTGCTACAGGGCTGGTTGCTTGCTTCCCGGACTCACACAAGCTTGGATAATGATCCCCACACTCTTCTAAAGGGCTGGTTGGTAAATTTCAGACCTGTATTTTCTGGTTATTGCGAGTTTTGGGCTGGTTACAGGTGTCCAAAGTCAACTTGGACAATACAGGACAGCTCTAGGGACCTCCACAGGGCTGTAGGACCCTTTACAGGTGGATTTCTCGCGATGGAAAGTTGCTGTTTTGGACTGGTTATTGCATAAAACAGGCCGGACAGCAATGGAATATGTGAGCATGGATGTGTCTCAAGGATTCCTGGTGTAACAGGTGTTTAGGGCAAGCATTGGGAACACTTGCTCGCGGAGAACACAGGTTTCTGGATCAGTTTCTCGTGTGGAAACAGGGCCTAAAGATCCATTTACATCTTGTGCAGGGCGGAGTACCTGTGAGGATTGTGATACTCTTGTGCAGGGCGGATGTACTTGTGAAGAGGCTTGTGCAGGGCGGATGTACCTGTGTGTAGGGCGGATGTACCTACAGATTCTCTTGTTTGAAATGTATTCATTCATGATGTATTTGGAAGAATCAGGTGCAGGCTGGTGGTGAATCCCCAGGCACCCGTAAACTTGTACTTGCAGACTCTTTTGGTAATATAACCTAAAGGGGGGGGGTCAGCCTATCATCGGCCCCTTTATGTGGTGTACTGTCATTTTCAGCTTTGTGGTTGTAATGCTCAAGTGTTAAGTGCTCAGAATCTAGTTCACATTTATACGATTCCAATACACGCGTCCGCCTCCCGTTACATTGGTATTAGAGCTTAGTTTTTCCCCTCATTGGAAAACGGTCTGAGGCTTGGAATCATAAGTGGTGACCTGATTTGAGTGTCATGGACAGCCACATTCTGACAGTGTGGAGAACACACAGGACCGTGAATTTCATGGTACAAAGGATGCAAGAGATGCTGCAGGCAATGATGTCTATGGAGATGCAGGTACTCATGACACTATGCTCTCTGATTTGGAATCTTTGAGGCGTCAAGTGCGACGCTATAGGGTTGAAACCGAAGAGCTTAGGTCATTGAAAAATGACCCGGATGTACAAAGGGTGTTGGCTGCAAAGGCAAAGGCTTCGGTCCATGAAGTCACTTTTGAAGCAATTGCAAAGGAAATGGATGTTGAGAAACCCCGAGAGCTTGCACTTGCATACCTAATGGTTAAGGGTGATGTATACACTGAAGCAGATGGTAGTTTGGCTTTCAAGAAGCCACCCCTCATGGCTGCCCGTGGTGATGCACAGGATGCACAACAAGCAAAAAGAACACAGCAAGTGCCAAATGCTGAAAGGACAAGAGTCCCTCGTGCTAGGCTTGATGTAGGTCAAGAGAAGAGTAAGGATGAGGGATCCTCTACTCATTCCCGCTTTGCTCCAAGAAGACATGTCCGTTCTCGTGTTGAGCTTTCCACTCATTTGGAGAGTGTGGCTCAAGAGAGAACGAAGAGGGATCGTGAATCTTCATCGCGGCATCATCATCATGCAGATGAACAGGATGTACATAGGGATGCATATAGAAGGAAGAAGCCTCGAGAGTTCAAGTCCGGTGACAAGGATGTAAAGTTTGAAAACTTTCAGGGACGGATGGACTCTACCAAAGCACTTGCTTTCATTAGACAGTTTGAGATAGCTTTTTGCAATGAAGACTTTTCGGAAAAGTCTATGCTCAGGCATGTGGGAATGCATCTCAAGGATACGGCAAGTGATTGGTGGCTTGCAAAAATACTTGATGGAAGTGCTGCCCCAACTTGGTCTTCTTTCAAAATTCAGTTTTATGATCAATTCTTACCACCAAACTTTGCAAAGGATGTACGCAAGGAGTGGGATTGGCTGTCCCAAGATGAGGGAGAGTCCGTTGCTTCATACATAGCAAAGTTTTGGAAAGTTCTTCTCAAGGTTACTCCCTTCATGAAGATTGGAGAGGACGAGAAGAAGAGAAAGTTTGAATCGGGGCTCCATCACATCATCCAACAAAGCTTGGGAGTGTACCCAAATAAGACCATACAAGAGCTTATACACTCAGCCATGATTGCGGAGAACTTGCACATAAAAGCACCCACAAATAAGCCATTTGCAGGTCAAAACAAGAGCAAATTCAGGGCTGGTTATGACCAGAAAAAGGGTGGACAGCCACCTAAGAATGCTCCCAAAGATGGCCGAGATGCAAAGGATGACTCCGAAAAGAAGCCGGGGGGTAAACGCCACAATTTTGGGCTCTCAAAACAGCAATTGGAAGAGTACAGGAAGGCTGGAAAATGCTTTAAGTGTGGCAGTAAAGATCATATATATCCTAAATGCCCACAGAATCCTAAGAATGCTGAGCCTAATGTGCAAAAGCCTCTTGTGAATGTTGTACCCGATGTGCAGGGTAATACAGGGCATGAGCCCAAGAGTAGAGTCATATGCAAGGCTTGGGGCAAATTGAAGGATCAGCCCGCTTTGTTTCTTTTTGATGATGCTTCCACAGATAACTTTATATCCGTACAAATGGCTGCCGCCATAGGTCTCAATGTGGAAGACATGGGAATGCAAATGAATGCAGATGCCGCCTTTGAGGGCAAACAGGTTGATGTAACTCCGGTCATTGGTAAGCTCCGTGTACATATACAGGACTACCTCGACTATGAGAGCTTTCTAGTGGCTCCTCTTACAGGTTGTGATGTTTTGTTGGGGATGCCCTGGCATCACCGTTTAGAGCCTGTTAAGGCTTACAAAGAGAAGAAAATCAGCTTTGTACATAGAGGCCGTGAGCACTCTATAGATGCTGGTACTACTGGAAGTACCATACCTCTTGTAAGCCATGTACAAATTAATAAGGCAATAAAGAAATCAGCTTGTTCTTACTTGGTTTTTGTACGTGATACCATTGAACATTCTAGTGTTGATGTTACTGCATTAGATCAAGACAAGCTTAACTTTTTGAATGAGTTCAAAGATTGTTTTGCAAATGCTTTGCCAGCAAGGTTGCCACCAGAGAGGCCGGAAGATCATTGCATAGATCTAATTCCCGGTAGCTCTCCACCTAATAGGCCACCATACAGGGTGAGTGCCAGTCAACAAGAAGAGATTATGGCACAGGTGAATGAACTTTTGGAAAAGGGTTTGATTCGGCCTAGTTCCTCGCCATATTGCTCGCCGGTACTTCTTGTTCAAAAGAAGGATGGTACTTACAGGATGTGTGTTGATTACCGTGCCCTCAATAAGATAACCATCAAGAATCGGTTTCCGATTCCGCGCATTGATGACATCTTGGACAAGCTTGAAGGTTCGGCATGTTTCAGCCGAATAGACCTCAAGAGTGGGTATCATCAAGTGAGAGTGGCACCTCAAGATGTACACAAGACTGCATTCAGGACAGCCTTTGGTCTTTATGAGTTTTTGGTGGTGCCTTTTGGCCTTACAAATGCACCCGCTACCTTCAACAGGATGATGGACAGGGTGTTCAGAAAGCATAGAAAGTTCACAGGTATATTCTTTGATGACATTATTGTATTCTCAAAGAATGAAGCCCAACATCGTGAGCACCTGGCTGTTGTGTTTAAAGAGCTTAAGCAAAATCAGCTCTACATAAATGCAAAAAAGAGTGAATTCTTTCTCCCAGAGATTCACTATCTTGGTCACATTGTATCAAAGGATGGTGTGCGCATGGATCCCGCAAAGATACAAGCCATGCAAGAATGGCCAGAGCTGAAATCAGTCCATGAAGTGAGGAGCTTCCTTGGTTTATGTGCTTACTACAGGAGGTTCGTCAAGCATTTTGCTTTCATTGCCGCTCCGTTACATGACTTAACGAAGAAGAAAGCAATCTTTAAATGGACACAAGAAGAGAGATGCCTTTCAAAAGTTGAAGAGTGCAATCGTCTCGGGACCGGTACTCATTATTCCGGATTTGCACAAACCTTTTGTGGTGGAATGTGATGCAAGTGGGGACTGCATAGGGGCTGTTTTGAACCAAGAACGACATGCCATTGCCTATGAGAGCAGACGCTTGCAACATGCAGAGCTTCACTTACAGGTTTATGAGAAGGAGTTGTTGGCTGTAATTCATGCCCTTACTATTTGGAAACACTATCTTTTAGGGGCTGATTTTATGGTCAAAACTGATCATCAAAGTTTGAGATACTTTTTGACTCAAAGTAAGCTCTCAGAGAAGCATATGAGATGGGCAAATTTCCTCTCAATGTTTCATTTTCAGATTTTACACACTCCAGGGAAAAAGAATGTGGTGGCAGATGCCTTATCTAGACGACCACAGGTTCATGCTATTACAGTTGCATACCATGAGGACCTATCGGATATGCGTAATACTTATCATCTGGATGAGGATTTTGCACATGTATGGGCTGATTTGCAAGAGGGTATTGCTGTCCCATCTTATGTCATAAGAGATGGATATCTCATGATGCAAAATCGTATGTGTGTGGTAAAGAACCTTCGCCATAAGGTTATGGATGAGTGCCATGCCCCTCCATATGCAGGTCATAGAGGCATTTTGGCCACAGCACAAGCTTTGGAGAGGTATTTCTTTTGGCCACATATTCGCAAGGATATTGAAGCATATGTACGTGAATGTATGGTGTGTCAAAAGGTCAAATTTGACAGACATAAAGCACCTGGATTGCTTCAGCCTTTGCCTATACCAAATGAACCATGGGAAAGCATTGCTATGGATTTCATTATGGATTTGCCAAGGACGCCACAGGGAAATGATGCTATTTGGACCATTATTGACAGGTTTAGCAAGCAGGCACATTTCATTCCCGTGCGCAAGACAATAAAGCCAGATCATATGGCTAGGATGTTTTTGACACAGATATTCAAACACCATGGCATGCCTAAATCTATTGTGGGGGATAGAGATCCTAGAACCACAAGCTTATTTTGGCGCGCATTGTTTGACAATATGGGTACAAAGCTGAACTTCTCATCAGCTTACCATCCACAGACAGATGGGCAAAGTGAAATAGCAAATTCAGCCGTCCTCGACTTGCTGAAATCTTATGTATCCGACCGCAAATCGGATTGGGAGAAGTATTTACCACTTGTGGAGTTTGCCTACAACAATACGGTACATACTTCTACGGGCAAGGCGCCCTTTGAGATTATCTATGGCAAGGTGGTACTACCACCCATCCTTCGTACAAAGGATGAGATTTTTGTAGCAGATGAGTATGTCAGAGACTTGGATACTGCATTTGCACAGGTACGGACAGCCATAGAGAGGTCTCAAACTAAGAATAAAAAGGCAGCTGATAAGCATAGAAGGGATGTACAATTTAAACAAGGTGATTGGGTCTTGCTGAAATTTGAAAAGGCACGCCTTCGGAAGAGGCCAGGGAAAGAGGGAAAGTACCCTAAGCTTTCCAACAGGTATTATGGACCTTTTCAGATCTTGGAGAAGATCAATGATGTTGCATTTCGGCTTGTACTCCCAAATCATTGGAACATGCATAATGCTTTTCATGTGAGCCTATTGAGGTCTTATGTGGGACCGACACCATTTGAGCCGGTTTTGGAAGACCCACCCGAGGTGGATGAGCTGGAAGAGATTCTTCAACCTGAACAGATTGTTTTTCACAAGGAACGAAAGCTTGCGGGAGGCAAACTTGTTCGTAGGTACCTTGTGAAGTTCAAGAATTATTCAGCTTTCGATGCGAAATGGATGGATGAGGCCTACTTCGAGGATTACCCAGATCTTTTGAAGGCCTATCTGGAGGCTTTTCAATTGCGGTCAACTGATTAGAAGCCGGGGGGATGTCACAAATCCCTATATTCTAGGGACATGCGGATGAGTGTCAGGCCTAGAAACATGCGGATGCATGTATGTATTATACCTGGGCATGTGTATGGATCATATGAGTGGATGCATATGAGTCCAAGGACATGGCAGGACATTTGTGGACTTTCGGGCGGTGCCCGTGTGGATTCCGGCCATGCACACATGGTGTGTTATGATGGCAGGCGGAATATTTTCAAGTACAAGAATGATGATAGGTGGTTCTCCAAGTTTACATATGCACAATGCATAAATGATGCATGCCATAACTTTATTTTACTTTGTGTGACATTGTCTTGCTGCCTGGACAATGCTTGTTATTTTGGCTTGTGAAGCCTGAGGGACCGGGGACGCCCGGGCACCTTGTGGACACGTGTGTGCACTCCTGCTTGGGCCTAAAACTGTGGGCTTATGGGTTTTGCAGGTGGTAAGTGCGTCCACACTCAATTTACAGCTTATTTCATTTACTACTAAAGTTTATTGGTTTGCAGGTCCACACTCATTAATAAGTGGCCGGACAACTTATAATGCGTTCGCATTTGGTTGGACCAAAATTAATGAAGTCCGGACAGCTTATGGCCATTTCCCATTTGGTTGGACCTAAACTTATACAAACAGGACAAATGGAGCACTATGGGCTGGACACCTACCTGGACACCTTATGGGGACACTTGTCAGCCTGTATGTGAACCCACCAAGCCCCATAGGTGGCACTGGAGAAAGGCGCCTCCTTCAAGAGGTCATTTGGGCTGTTTTATTCATAACTCAACACATTGGAGAGCTGGTTGAAGCTTTGGGAGTTGCTACAGGGCTGGTTGCTTGCTTCCCGGACTCACACAAGCTTGGATTATGATCCCCACACTCTTCTAAAGGGCTGGTTGGTAAATTTCAGACCTGTATTTTCTGGTTATTGCGAGTTTTGGGCTGGTTACAGGTGTCCAAAGTCAACTTGGACAATACAGGACAGCTCTAGGGACCTCCACAGGGCTGTAGGACCCTTTACAGGTGGATTTCTCGCGATGGAAAGTTGCTGTTTTGGACTGGTTATTGCATAAAACAGGCCGGACAGCAATGGAATATGTGAGCATGGATGTGTCTCAAGGATTCCTGGTGTAACAGGTGTTTAGGGCAAGCATTGGGAACACTTGCTCGCGGAGAACACAGGTTTCTGGATCAGTTTCTCGTGTGGAAACAGGGCCTAAAGATCCATTTACATCTTGTGCAGGGCGGAGTACCTGTGAGGATTGTGATACTCTTGTGCAGGGCGGATGTACTTGTGAAGAGGCTTGTGCAGGGCGGATGTACCTGTGTGTAGGGCGGATGTACCTACAAATTCTCTTGTTTGAAATGTATTCATTCATGATGTATTTGGAAGAATCAGGTGCAGGCTGGTGGTGAATCCCCAGGCACCCGTAAACTTGTACTTGCAGACTCTTTTGGTAATATAACCTAAAGGGGGGGGGTCAGCCTATCATCGGCCCCTTTATGTGGTGTACTGTCATTTTCAGCTTTGTGGTTGTAATGCTCAAGTGTTAAGTGCTCAGAATCTAGTTCACATTTATACGATTCCAATACACGCGTCCGCCTCCCGTTACAGAAGGCGGCCATCACCGTTGGACAGCCACCTTGCATATTATTTGCAGCCTCCTCTTCTTCTTTTTTCCCACCCACTCTCCAAGGTAATGAAGGAGCCCGTTTTGGAGTCTTATGACTTAACTGATTTCATTGTAATTGGTGTTCCACAACCGGAGTTGAAAGACGGGGAGTTACCCTCTATACGGAAGGAACGGGAGGCTTAGGCACAGTTATGGGATCGTGTCAATGTCCGCGTCCGTTCTTTCATCTTCCTAAATTGCACACCACACGTGATCAACCATATAAAGCATATGACGCTCGCCAGAGGGATTTGGCAGCATTTGGCTTCTCTGTATAACAGGGTATCACCCATGAAGCGGATCTCCTTGGAAGTTCAGATGTGGGTGATGAATCCTGCAAAGTCGTCAACGATGCGGGAACACATCAACAAGTTGCAAGCTCTTTAACAGGACGTTCTTCAAGTAGGGAAAGAGATATCTTCAGAAAACATGGCCATCACGTTGTTGTCCCATTTGCCCTCTCAGTACTCAGCGTTTTACTCCTCTTTGGTCAACAGTGGCAGGCTCAGCACCATCACGTGGGAGGAGCTTGTGCCTATGGTCTTGGACCAGGAAGAGTGTTTTACGAACCCTCCATAGGGCGGAGGCTCCGAGGCCTTGACTGGCCAGTGGTCGAAAGGCCGTAACAACAACAACAAGGGCAAAGGGAAGTCTTCATTGGAGACTTCTTCTGAGAAGAAGCTCGATTCAGACCGTGAGAAATTGAAGGCCGAGCGGACCTGTAATGATTCTGGCAAGAAAGGCCACTAGTGTAACATGCAGCGGAAGTATTCGTATTGGAGGATCCTGTCACACAAATGCTCACACCGTCTTCTGTATTCTTAGTTCCGCGAGTTTAGCAATCCACTTTAATGACTTCAAACTTTAAAGAGATATGAGAGAGAGATGAGAACTGTACACCGTATGGGGTCCCAAATTACCCACTAAAGGCCCCCCTATCCCATTACCGAGATATTATTTGCTTTATTATCTTTAAAGAGATTGACGGTGTGACTGATGATAAGCCAAACGCAAGACCTCTGAAGACCAAGTGTTTGGCTAAACTCTACACTGTTGTAGAAGCACCAAAGATGTCCAATCTTGAGCCTATGCACTATTCCCAATGGTATGAGGGAGGGATGCAAAGCTAGGGTTGAGAGAGCGGCTGTTTGGGACTGTTCTAGACTGAGTATGAATGCTGTAAATGAATATGAATGCTGCGTTTTACCTTCACCAAGTGGCTGGAGCAAAACGATGAGATGATGAATGCTGAAAACTGTATGGATGCAGAAAACGCAAGGCTGAATGCTGAATCTGCTGCGTTTTGCTGATGCAGGGGCAGAATGCTCATGCGTTGATGCGCCTAGGACTGTAGGAGGAAAATGCTGAGGTAATAGGGCTAGAAACTGCAATCGATTTATGCTCCTTGTGCTGAAGGATCCAAGCGTTGATTGCTCTATGCGGAATATGATTGAATGAATGGCTGAATATGCAAGTGATCTATTTATATGGACACCATGAGCCAGCCGGCTGGCTACTAAGCTGGCCGACTGCTCATGTCCACCATAAATGCCTAAATGATGTGTAAAATGCTCAAAATGATGGGAAAAATACCAGAAAAATCCTAGTAAATATCTTGATAAATACTAGATGATATCTAGGATGTTTGCCATGGTCTAGATGCAATGGATGAATGATGTGCAATATGCAAAATGCTTTCTGATGCAAATCCTAAGGTTTCTACTGACTGTATATGCATGAATGCGTCTCTTTAAATGGGTTAAGGGACTTAGACTGATTGACTGACTTGCTATGGTTGAGAATGACCTACGTAACTTGTGCCTGACTTATCCTAGACAGAGGATTACAATGGGGTCACGGCGTACAACAAATATCATCCTGAATGGTACTAATACTGTTACAAAGTTGCACTGATGATGATGAGCCAGCTTGTCACCATGCACTACAGTGCAGAGTACATGTGGCATTCCCTCCTGCTTAGCTTGGCGGCAAGTTCATGGCTTCCAAGTAGTCCGCCAACAACTGGACACACACACACAACCTCAAGCATAGAGAAACGTGAGAGTGCTGGAAAAGATGTACTCAATAATGATATGAAATGAAAGTACAAGTGAGTACTAAAAGGCCTAGGGCTAAGTGCCCAACGTAAGTGTGTTCACACGGGGAAAAAACCTGTGTCCAGTCACAGGGAAAAGGTGTCCATGAGCAAGTTGGGTTCACACCTGAACTAGCCGGGAGTGGACATGACCAACAAATCCCCCTCAAGTGAATGGTGTGAACGCGTAGCAGCAAGGTGATAAAGCTGTGAATGCTGCCCTGCACTATGCTCCACAGTAAGAGTGAATTCCAGTGCCAATGGAGAAGCAAGCACTATATGACGGAGAATCCCCAATGTCATAGCGCTAATGCTAGAGCACAGTAGTACATAAATGCATCACCAGAAATGCATGGCAAAGATCATGTGGACATCCACTGCATCAAATCAAGAGGCATCGCATAATACCCCCTTGAAGGAAAGTACCAAATGCCAAGCTGAACTGCATGTAATCCACATCAATGCTCTGTTAACTGCACCAGTGATGAGCATAAGAAGAGGTGGCAGATATACACACGTGTAAAGGCAACAGGATCCAGAAGTCATGCCTGTGAGACATGCAATGTAAGCTGCAAGAGGGAAACTCATCAATGGAGGATCCGATGAGGAAAAATCAGCAATGGTAGGGCTGATAAAAGTAAAAATTCATAAATGGGAAAAAGTGAAAATGGGGAGAAAAAGTGGGGGCTCGAGGCGGGCATCAGTCAATGCTGTGTCAAGATGCATAATCCCACAATGAATAATATACATGTGACATGTCAAAACCATGAGAGCAAGCCAACACTGGCCAAGTGTGTAAAAGGAAATCCCAGTAAACATCACATGTGAGAAAGTGACAATGTCAACATTGTAGAAACAATCCCGCTGCTGCAAGGGGAAACATCATAAAAGGCATCTCCAATAGACATCACATCAGAGAAAGCGTCTAGCATAGACCAGCATAAGGGTCAGCAAGCATATAAGTGACCATGAGGCATCACCAACTGCATGTGGGCAAGTAAAACCCCCCCTGAAATGGCAATGCATACCATGGAGTACAGACTATAGAGCATAGTCATCAAAAGCAACGGCATCAGAAGACATCTCTGCACGCGATGAAGATGTAAGGGTCAAGGTTGACACATGTGTAGCCAAATTGGCCTGATCTGCACCTCTGGAAGAAGATGCTAGCTTCTTCTTTTTTTCACTCTCAATACGCTTCTTGCATTCCTCTATGGTGTGCCCTGTTTTCCTGCAATAGTTACAGCGCTTTTCTTTTCAAGCGTGTCCTCTGTCTTGGGAGGATCCGATGGGCTAGGTTTAGGCCCAGATCTATTCCCATGAAAGGGAGCAGTCATTGCTGACTCAGCAGACATCATGTTGTTCCTGTTGGAATGAGATTGCTCTTCAGTGAGCAAGAGAGTCACAAGGTTGTCAAAAGTGACCGCATTAGGTGCATTGCCAGCCAACAACCGCAAAGTGGTACCCAATGTCTGATAAGAGTCATGCAAATTACGCAAAACTGTCTGAACAAGATAGCTATCTGTCAAGACCTCATCAATGTTAATGAGCTGCTCTCGTAGGTCTTTTACATGCATAAGGTACTAATCGATAGAGTCACCTTCAAGCATCGATAGAGTCACCTTCAAGCATGCGGTCAGTCTCAAGCTTGCCCCGAAGGTAAGCTACACAAGCCTCATTGCGACCTGAATACAATGCCGCCAAGGTATCCCAAGCACCCTTTGCAGTGGTGCAAGAACAAATGTGCGGAATGATATGCCTACGGCACAAGAGAGCAATCAATGCATGGGCCTGAGCATCCCTAGCATCCCAAGTACGCTGCTTCTGAGTAGAAGGAAGACGAGGAGGTGGACCTGCATGAAGGTGAGCGGGAATCACTTCACCTTCCGTTGGAGCAGGTGCAAGAGGACGCTCCTCAGTGCCATCCACATACAGCCATACATTTTTGGCAACCAAAACATGACGCATCATATAAGCCCACATAGGGTAGTTGTCCCCATTGAGCTTGTCCTCTTGAGATAGCATTCCAAAGAGGTCATTATTACTGTTGGCCATGATAGTACAACAAATCTGTCACAAGTCACCACGAGTAGGCGATGCCCAGCAAAACCGTAAGAATGCGGGAGATAAATAGCAGAATAACCAATGGACTGAAAGGGAACTCCTTCACCATGAGAAATACATATGCATGTCCCAAATCTGCAAGTGTACTACACAATGATGCAAATATGTCAAAGTGTCCACAATGGCATACATATACTGCAGCAAACCACAAATGTATACATGTGCCGTGACAAACACAATCAGCTGACACCTGTAAAAGTTGCAAGTGCGCAAATCCTAGGTAAATTGGTCGAATGCTCCAAAAATGGGCTGAATGTAGAAAAGCCCTAATTTTTAGGCAGCCAATTAGACCAAATCTAAACCGGATCTCGATTGTCACCTGTACCAAATACTACAATGTCCAAAAATTGGGAAAAATGCCCCAATCCCAACCAGATGTGCCTGTGATACCCAAAAAATTGGGGGAAATTTCCCAATGCCAACCAATGTGCCTGTAATATCCAAAATTGCCTGCAAATAGTACCAATTTCTACAAAATAGTACCAATTTCTGCAAAATAGTGCCGATTTCTGCAAAACCCCCAAATTTCTAGTGCAATTATACACCAAATCTGCTGAAATTAATGCCAATGTGTGCCAATGTTGCAATTGCAAGCTCAATGGTGAAAAGCCCCAAATTTCAATAGACAATTTGTGCAATTTCAGGTTTGCAATTTTGAGCTCAATGTTGAAAAGCCCCAAAAATAATGCTGTGTATTTAGCAATTTTTGAGTATTTAAAAAAAATTTACAAAAATACACCAAATTGTGAGCAACTTCAATCCTACAGGTACAGAAGCACAATTGGCGGGTACAATGGTACGAGCAAGTACAGCAGCGGAGCAAGTTGGCGGCGCAGTACGGGTAGCATAGGGGCGGAGCAAGTCGGCGTAGTACGGGCAGTTCAAGGGGGCGACGGCAAGGTGTCGTACGGTGGCGCAAGCAACGATAGAGGCGGCGGTGCACAGATCTGAGAGGCGACGAACTCAGATCTGGCGGCGGCAAGGGCAGATCTATCGGCGGCGGCAGAGGTGCAGGCGGTGAGGAGCGCACAGATCTGAGGCACAAGGGGCGATGGCGGATCTGAGATGCGACGTCAGAAGTCGTACAATGCAGGGCCAGAACTGAGCAGCGAACAGCGGTGGCGGATCTAAAGGCGACTGCAGAGGCGTCTGAGGGCGGCGGCGGTGGCGGCAACCTGCAGAGGCGGCAGGCAGCTGAGGGCCCTAACCTAATGCAACAAAACCCTAATGCCCTGATATGTGCAATAGGCTCAAGCTCTGAAGGGCAGCAGGGGGCAAACCCTAATGCTAACCCTAACCCTAACCAGGCTTTGATACCAATGTTGGGTAGGAGGGAAGCTAGCTTGCACACACACACACACACACACAACCTCAAGCACAGAGAAACGTGAGTGCTGGAAAAGATGTACTCAATCATGATATGAAATGAAAGTACAAGTGAGTACTAAAAGGCCTAGGACTAAGTGCCCAACACACGTAAGTGTGTTCACACGCGGAAAAAACCTGTGTCTAGTCACAGGGAAAAAGTGCCCGTGAGTAAGCTGGGTTCACACCTGAACTAGCCGGGAGTGGACATGACCAACAACTAATACTGTTACAAAGTTGCATTGATTACGATGCGCCAGCTTGTCATGATGCACTACAGTGCAGAGTGCATGTGGCATTCCCTCCTGCTTAGCTTGGCGGTAGGTTCATGGCTTCCAAGTAGTCCGCCAACAACTGGAGGTACTCTTGAAAGAATTCCTCGTCTAGCCATATGGCTTCGTGGGTACCTCGATCTCAGAATTTCGTATAGAACTCACGTATCCGTCGACCGGAACCATGCTTCCAACGATGAAGAAGGATCTCCTCGGGACTTCTGCTCCATCTACCACGTTTGGCTGCTGTTCATCTAAAACATCAAACACTTCTGGTCCAACATATGGTTTTAGCCAAGAAACATGGAAAACATCATGCATTGTCCAACTAGTAGGCAATTTTAACTTCATGGAGACATCACTTAACTTTTTGACTATTGGAAAAGGTCCAAAACTACGGAATGAAAGCTTGGGACAACGTTTGCCCACTTGTTTCAATCTTTGTTTCATGATACGCAAATAGACCCAATCCCCTTCCTTGAAGTGGACATCTCGTCTAGACTTATTCGCCTGTCTGTTATATGCTTCCTGCGCTTTGGTCAAGCGGTCCTTGACTGACTCAATGATCTCGGAAAATGCTTCCGTGGTTTTATTAGCCTCTAGAGATGGAGACACCAATCTCGTCAAAAGAGAAGAGAAATGGCGACCAAAGGCTGCTTCATATGGAGTCCGTCCGACACTAGATGAATCAGTGTCGTTCAAGATAGCTTGGACCAATGGAAGTTAATGTTCCCATTTGGACTGCTGGTCATGACAATATGACTTGAGAACATCAAAGGCCAACTGGATATAAATTTCTGTTTGGCCGTCTGTTTGTGAATGGAATGCACTAGACAACTACAACCATAGTAACCTGGACCGGCAGAAACGGTCGGTTCGGACCGGGTTGGAAACGGTGTTTCCGAGTTTCCGCAAGGTCGGAAACAACAAGAAACGGAGTTTCTTTTGAATTTATTTTAGACATGTAAAAAACATGCATAGAGACTTGAAAGCACTTGCCCTTGAGAACACTTGTTCTTGGAGGCTTGGGCTTGAGCCTTGAAGCCTTGAAGAATGGGCTGCCCGGCAGCCACCTGTGAGACTGGAGAGCAGGCTGCTGCAGAGTACAGGCCTTGGGGCCTTGTGGGGGCAAAGGCTTGAGCCTTAGGGCCTTGGCCTTGAGCCTTGGGCCCTTGTGTGGCAATGGGTGATAGGCGCAGCGTTCGCAGAATCGCAGGAAAGGAGGAGCGAAATGAAAAAATCGCACGCGGCCCCCCGTTTAACCTGCCCAAAAAAATGTACGGAAACGGCGTTTCCGCCGGTCTGCCGTTTCCGGAAACGGCCGAACCGTTTCCAGAGGGCGGAAACGCCGTTTCTTTTTTTTTTTTCCGAGAAAAGATCCTTTCATTAGTTATATAAAAACGCCCGTAGGGCTACAAAAGATCTCTCCTGCTCCTAAGAGAGACAGAGCAGCGAATACAGCATGGCAGCCCGGGAGACTCTCCCTAGGTGCTGCAAAATACAAGCATCAGTACAAAGAACTGAGCGGCTAAATCATACAATAGGGGGGGGAAGAGCCAAACAGGTGGCCTGTAGTGCCAACGGGGGGATCCCGTGTGTAAGGTGTAGAAAGGGCCACAGCGCCAAGTGGTGTGAAAGGCCTGGCGCCGTAAGATCGCCTCATCCGAGTCTCTCCCCGGATGCGGTCGTACTGTCCTCGTAGGGTGTGGATCAACTCCTGCCAAATCCCCCGTACAGTCTCTGCTGGTGGCTCCAATCTCCCCTCAAAGGCCGTAAAGCACCGGGCCCTCCAGGTGAACCAGATGGTGAAGCTGCTGAGGAGCTCCCATCGTAAATCCCTCTCCTGTGTCCAGCTGGCGGACGAGAAATCCGGTGCCGGAACCAGGCGAGGCTGGCCCCTAATAAATCTGATGGCCTGACTGCCCTGCTCCATCTCATAGCCCATAGCAGGCCCTGACAAAGTCGACCAAGCAGCGGCACCCCACGTAAACATACCCTCTGGAGAGAGGGGGCCAGAATACGCAGCATCCGCAGCCAAATCTGTTGTGCCTGAGGGCAATCCCAAAGGCAATGTCTCTGTGTCTCCATAGGGTGGCCGCATCGGACACAGGCCGCCGGAAGACCGCTGTAAACAAGCCAAGTGCCAACTGCTGAGCCCCTGTGGGCGACCAGTCACTGAAAAGTCGAGATCCTGCGGGCCTGTCGACTAGCCCAGAGCCGAGCCCAGAAATCCTCCAGGAACTCCTGTGAGAGTCCCTGTAGTCGCCAATGCCCCGCTGCCGCTGGAGAAACCGTCCTCCTCGCCGTCAAAATATGCCGCCCTAGCCGAACAGTATACTGGAAAAAGGTGATCTCTGTGGCCTCAAGGGATGCATAAGGATCATGCGACTCGTACTCCCCGGGGTCCCACTGTAGCCGGGCCAAGGGGCGCGCTGCATATGCCCATATGCGCCAATCCGGGAGCACATCAGCAGGGTCGAGGTCAATATGCCACTTTCGAGAAGCGGCGGCCACAACCCGAATCCTCTGAAAGGTGCACTCTGCAACCAAAGGCGACTCCACCTCCACTCTCTGGAGTCTGCCCTCATCCTGAATCTCATAGTAGAGGCATCTGCCATCCTCAGTGCAAGCTCTGACAGCAATCAGGATCTCCAACTGTGTAAAGGCTCCCATCCACCGTGGGGCCACTGGCTCGAGAGGCGTGAACCACTCCTCTGTGAGTGCCTCCTGAATATCATCCCTCATAAGAAATCTAGCTCGGGCCGTCACCTCCTAGAAAGTAAAGATGTTGTCAAGGATACTGCGCTCCTTGACAAATCCTGTCTGAGTAGCATGAATCAACTCCCCCAGGAGGCTGGATCCTCAAACTCAAGGCCTTTGCTAAGACCTTGTAGACAGTATTGAGGATCGTAATAGGCCTCCAATGCCGAATGTCATCTGATACTCCCTCCCCCTTGGGGATAAGATAGATCAAGCCCTCTGAAAAGCTCTGCGGCATCACCCCAGTGTCCAAAACATGCTGAAAGCCCCTGCGGAGGCCTGGCCCCAAAAGGTCCCAATAGCGCATAAAAAAGGCCGGCGTCAGTCCGTCCTCCCCTGGGCAACTATGTCGCGGCAGGACCCTCAAGGCCTCGGCAAGCTCAATCTCTGACAAAGGCGCACCTAGAACTGTACGCATATGGTCTGTGACCCTCCTCTGCACATGGGCCCACACAGTCTGTCTGCAAACATCTCGATCCTCAGTGGGGCTGGCTCCGCTGAAAGCAAGTCACTATAAAATGCAGTGGCAATGGCTCTGATCTCCCCGAGCTCAGTAGCTACCGATCCATCCGGTCTACCAAGCTGGCGGACTCCTGCTCGCGCATGATGGGGTCCAGTGATCTCAAAAAACTCTCCAGTCACTCTATCACCAAGCTGCGTCCACTGAGAGGCCTGACGACGATACTAAAACTCATGTCTCTGCTCCTCTACCTCTCTAACCTCCTGGCGTGCCTGGCTCAGCTGGGACGCCACCCACTCACATGCAGGCTGCTGCTCCTGAAGGCGCTGTAGCGAAGCAAGGCTGCGTCTCAGCCGTTGCTCCCGCTCTCGAATCTCTCCCAGTCGTGTCAAAGCTGCAGCGTGTAGAAAAGAGCTAAGATCAATGAGTCCCTGGGCACACTGGCCCGCTGCATCCTGGTCAGAGCACTGACTATCATGCCAGATCCTCTCAATGTCCTCAGCGAGACTGGGATCTGTAAGTACCCTCTCTGGGATCCTCAACTGCAAGCTGGGCTCCCGTGTCCCCTCCTCCAATGTCAATATAACTGGCGCATGATCTGAAAATGAGGTGCCAGCGAGAATGCCGACGGAGCCCCCTCGCTCCCCTAACCAGTCGCCCACATAAAAGCGATCAATCCGTGATAGATTAGTCCCTCCCTGCCGGCGATCCGACCGAGAGAAACTAAGACTGTCCTGAGACCGGGAGAAAGCCCCATGCTGCCATGCATCGGTGATCCTCAGTGACATGCAAAACCGGTCCCAAGCTGCAAGCTCCGTGCCGTGCACTGTAACATGACTGCCTCCCACCCTATCTGCCGGGTCCTCAAGCATGTTGAAGTCTCCCCCAACACACCAATGTGCGGCCTCTGGCAATGCATCTGTAACCCGAGTCCAGAACTCTGCTCTGGCACTAGCATGATTGGGCGCATAGATGTTGAGCACACCCAATAGCTCATCATGCATCCTCAGAATGACATACTGTGCTCTACCAGGCACAATGATCCCTCGATCCACAATGGCCTGCCGCCATACATCTGCAATGACCATGCATACTCCTCCCTGTCCACCCAAAGGACCAAACCCTGCAGACCAAAAAGTGTCCCATCTACCAGGCATCACCGAACCATATCTCCGGATCCTGCTCTCACCCAAGTGGTGCTCCTGCATCATCAAAATATCAATGCTGCCACCAACCAGGCATCTCTGAAGCTCCTGCCTCAAGCAACCACGATAGCGTATAAAGTGTGCTCCGCCAAGGCCCTGTACATTCCATGAGATGATCCTCATGGATGCCCTGCTGAGGTGGATGCTGTCTCAGCCGTACGGCGGGCCTTCGCAAGCGGCTTGGATGGAGAGTAGTCCCCATCCGAACGGCTGCGAATCTGCCCCACCGGTGTACTGCAAGAATCCCGGATCAGGCGCCAGTGGCTGTGGCCCATGGCGACTGCCTCCCGCTCTGACAGAGCAACCTCGTGTATACACACATATCCAGGGTCGCGTGCTAAGTCTGCCACTATGCGCACGACCAAATGCCGAATCCCTGAGGTATCCACACTCCCGGGATCCAAGAAAAAATGAGCCAACTCCCAAAGTCGGCCTATCACATCTGTCACCTCCAGATCGCTCATGTGATGAGAAAACTCAACTGCCTGAGTCTTCAAAGTGCTGAGAGCAAGCTCTAGAGTCCACTCCCGGTCGCAAGGGCCACATAGAGGGAACGAGAAGGCCACCGCTGAGTCTAGTGCCTCCTCCCCGCGGGCCGGAGGTATCACTACATGAACTCGGATGGGTGCTGGCTCATGGGGGCCCTCTGCTCCAAAAAGCCGTGTGAAGGTATAATCAAAAGCCTCCGAGCGCTGTCTACCTAGGATAGGGGGGGGTGGATAGATCAGAGAGTGGAATTCTCGGGGCTCCCGAACCAGTGCTTCATTTGAAGGGAGGAGATGTCAGACACCAACACTCTGACCGAAGGTAGCCCAGCTGCTCTGGCCACCACTGAAGCTGCTGAGGGGCCCGTCTCTAGTACCAAGCCCACCAATGCTCCGAGCCTGGAGAGGAGCGGAAGATACTCCCGGCGGAGACCAGGGAAACAAACTGTAACATGGAAGAGGCGCTCTCCCTGCTCCGCCGCTGCTGGGTCAAATCCATGCTGCCAAGGTCTGAAGAAAGCCCAAGCACCCTTGATGTCAAGGGGACTCATGGCAAGGACCTTGGCAACGCTCTAGGCGGCCTCGAACTCGATCTGATAATGTCCCCGGCCCAGGAGCTGTACATCCAGGATCTTGCCCACATCTGCAAGAAGGCGGGCCTCAAGAAGATCCCTGATCTCCCCTCTGCTGGGGCGAGTGTCGACTATACGGCAGATGGTGGAATGAGCCTAGAGGCGTTCCACCTCTGCGGTGAGGCTCGCTTCCTCTTCCGGCGAAAGAGAAAGCCTGATGGGGGTGACCTCAGGGGGGGCGGGCGGCAAACCACAAATTGGGTACCAATGCTTGAGAAACAGACGAGCTACGTCCTCGGCTGTGGCCGTATGCTTGCATGGGATGAGCATGCAGAATTTACTAAAGCGATCCACAATGGTGAAACACTGAGTGTTATGGGATCCGGTGGATGTTGGTAGAGGCCCTACAAAGTCCATAGATATGTCGATGAAAGGTCCGACGAGGATAGGCAAAGGTTGAAGTAAACTAGCCTTCTTTGTATGTGGAACCTTTACTTTTTGACAAATCTTACAGGCTTGAACATGTGAATAGACATCACGCCTCATCTTTGGCCAATAAAAGGACCGTTCTAATTTCTCGAGGGTTCTGTTGATACCCCTATGTCCTCCAACTAAGGAGTCATGAGCATCATGGAGAAGAGCTGACCGCTTTTCTCGAATGACACAAAGACGGTTCTTGTAGAACAACCAACCGTTCTGTACTGAATAGTGGCCCTGCTCAAAATTGAGGGCCAAATTATACTGAGTACCAAACTCAAGGGAATCGACATATTGGTCTTTCATGCTATCTAAGTCCTTTCCCGTGATTTCGAGAATGGTAGATTCCTGGATTGCCTGGATGCTGGCCTTTTGACTATGAGCATCTACTACTGGGTTATGCTTACCAGGGATGTATTCAATCATTCCTCCAAACTGTTGGAAGAGTTGACTCCACCTGGCCTGCCGATCACTCCACTGGGCACTTGGCATGGTTTGAAGCCACTTAAGTGCTTAGTGGTCTGTTTTTACTGTGAAAACCTGTCTACAAAGAAAAGGCTTCCAATGTTTGAGTGCTGTGATCACACCCAAAATTTCTTTGTCATATACCGAATAATTCTTTTCGGCGACATCCAACTTTCTATTGTAGTATGCCACGGGTCTATTGTCATGATGGAGAACTACACCTATGGCTACATTGCTTGCATCGGTAATGACCTCGAAAGGTTCGTCCCAAGATGCTAACTTTAATACAGGCGCTTCTGAGGCGGCAAACTGGAGTGCACGGAATGCATCAAGTGTCTTGCCTGTAACTGAGACTTTCTGCTTGCGAGTCTTCACCCCCTTGAGCAAGTCGGTAAGAGGTGCTGCGAGGTTGGAAAACTCATGGACATGGGTACTATAGGCTTGACAAAGACCTACGAATGAGCGGATTTTTTGGGAGGTCTTAGGAATGTCCCAATCTAAGATTTCTTGAACCTTTGATGGATCCAGTCTAATCCCATCGGAACCGATGATATAACCCAAATACTAAACTTCCTTAACACCAAAGATAGACTTTTTGGCGTTTATGTAAAGCTCATTATCTCGCAAAAGTTGCAAGACTTTCTCCACATCTTTCTCATGCTACTCCACAATGGCTGAGAAGACTAGTATGTCATCAAGGAAAATGAACACACACTTCCCAATGTGGACTACGAAAATCCTAGACATCATTTTATTGAAGGTTGCGGGTGCATTTGTAAGCCCAAAAGGCATGACTATGAACTCGTAGTGACCACGCTCTATCCGGAAAGCTGTTTTTGGAATGTCAACGTAAAAAATGCAGACCTGATGGTAACCACTCTTGAGGTCAATCTTAGTGAAAAATTTAGCACCATCTAAATGCTCCAAAATGTACTCAATCCTTGGCATAGGAAACTTATTCTTAATGGTGAGTTTATTTAATGCCATGTAATCTACACAAAGGCTTGCAGACTTGTCCTTCTTTTGGACAAATAGGATGGGTGCAACAAATGGTGAGGAAGAAGGCCGAATAAATCCAGCTCGTAGAAGCTCAGATAACTGTTTTTCTAACTCGCCCTCTAAAGTCTTGGAAAGACGATAGGGAAACCTACTAGGAGAATCTGATCCAGGGACCAAATCAATATGATGGTCCTCAGGACGAGAGGGTGGGAGATCGTCCCTAAGCATAATGTCGTGATGTTTGGACAGGAGGTCTGCTAACTGAGGGACTGAAGATGAGATGGATGCTACCGATGAGATAGAGTCTGTTTGAGCACGAACATAAAGTAGTGCTCCTTTTGCTTCCTTGCGAATAGCTCGTTGGGCTTGGAGATGCGAAATCAATGGGATACCAAAAATGCTTCTATCCCCACGAATCATGACAGGCTCAGGAAAACCTTTACAGATAGTAAAAGTATCCTGTCCCCAATCGGGAATAGGCTCATACGGACGGAACCACTGAATTCCTAAGATCATGTCACACCCCATCAGAGCCAAGACGATGAAATCTCGTTGGAATGAGGCCTTCTGAATGTCAAAGGCAAATTGTTGTGCCTTCTGAGAAATGTGGGTGCGGAGACCAAGTGTAAACCCGTCCACATCCAGATGATATGGAACTAATGTGCAGCTCATTTTGTTAGCCAACTAGGGAGAGATAGCGTCTTCATAACTGCCCATATCGAAAACGACTACAAACTGTAGGCCCTTAGCGGAGCCATAAGCTCGGATGAGGCTTTTTTGTGCAGCATTGCTCTCACCCTCCTGCTTAGCATCAAATACCACAGATGGCATAGGATGCATAGAAGGTAAAAGTTGAACCGCATTGGTGGTAGTAGGCGGGGCTGAAGGAGCTAGGGAGGCTGCGGCAACTATGGCAGAAGGGGCTTTAGCGGCTTGTTCCGCTTGCCATTTGTGGCAATCCTTCTTACCATGCCCTATGATGTGACAGAAAAAACATCTGTTTCCTGACTAATACTTCTTTTGCTTCTCTGGAGGAAGATAACCTCCAGTAATGCCTCCTTTAGCCTTTTCATCGAGGATTTTCTTAGGCTTAGATTCTTTATCTTTCTTACCCCCTGAACTGGAGCTATTACTGCCATCCTTCTTAGCATCTTTAGAAGATGCATTACCTTTCCCTGGCTGTGCAGTGGATTGCTGCTGCTGGGGTTTGGTACTGGACTCGGATGACTGCTTGGGCTTGCCTCCGTTCATCTTCATTTCTTTATTCAAAGCAAGAGTCAAAGCCTGGTCATATTGTGATATGCAGCGGAAGTCTTCATATTGGAGGATCCTGTCACACAAATGTTCACACCGTCTTCTGTATCCTAAGTTTTGTGAGTTTAGCAATCCACTTTAATACTACAAACTTTAAAGAGATATGAGAACTGTACACCAGATTGGGTCCCAAATTACCCACTGAAGGACCCCCTATCCCGATAACGAGATAGTATTTGCTTTATTACTTTAGAGAGAATGACTGTGGTCTGTAGATAAGCCAAACGCAAGATCTCGGAGGATCGGAAGCCTGGCTGAACTGTACACGGCTGTAGAAACACCTCAATGAACTGATCTCGAGCCTATGCACTTTTCCCAAGGGCATGAGGAAGGGCTGCACACCTGAGGTTGAGAAAGGATTGCCAAGGACTATTCTAAGCTAAGTAACTATGCTGAAAATGCTTATGAATGATATGTTACCTTCACCAGATGACTGTAGCATGTATGGATGATGCACAGAAGGCGGAGGCACTGCTGTAGGGCTGAATACTGTTGTAGAACTGATGCTGGACTGAAACACAGACTGTATGACTGCTGTGGAACTGTAAACGCAGGGCTGAACTGAACTGAACTGCAGGCGGCTGTGATGTATGCAAAACACAGAGATATATGCTGTTTTGGGACCTGTGGAAGTGCTGAATGGCTGCGCCTATGATCTGCAAGGACTGCTGAGCTGCTGAATGTCTACTGGACTACTGCGTTGATGTACAAGTACTGTTGTACGGCTGATTGAAGCAAAACGCAGGTTCTCAAGGCTGGAGAAGCAAACGCAGAAGCTCCAAGGGCTGGATGAGACTATGGCTGCAGGCGGGGATGCTCTTGGGACTAAGGATATGAGGGTACCTAGCTTCTGAAGACTGAATGATGAACTAAGCCCTATGCAAGCCTATTATACTAGATAGGGGCTGGTCAAGTTGGCTGGTCATTTATTTAATAAAGTTTATATTTATAAATGACAATAAATGCTAAATAAATACCATAAAATATGGGAAAAATACCAGATAAATCCTAGTAAATTCCCTAAGGTTTTTGGGCTGTTCTAAATGATGCACAGACATATGAATGCATATTATGCAGGATGCAAAGTGCTTTTTGATGCAAACCCTAAGGCTTCTACTGACTCTACATGCATGAATGATTCTCTCCAAGTGGGTTAAGGGACTTGACTGACTGACTGACCCGCTAAGGCTGAGGATCTCTACGTAACTCGTGCCTGACTTATCTTGGACTGAGGATATACAATGGGGTCACGGCGTACGACAAATATCATCTTGCTGGGTTCTAATAATGTACATACATCAGAACTTGTGCTTCATGGTAACTCGGGCCAGTTCTGGTGGACAGAAGGAACATCTGGCCGAAAGATGTGGAGAAGCAACAAAATCTATCGACTATTGAACTGATTCCAAATTCGATCTCAATTCAGCCCTTGATTTAGGTTGTTGGATATTGAGGAGATTTGGTAGTTGGACAATTAGAATGAAATCATTTGAGATTTCAATGTTGACTATTGAGATTTGGTGCTTGTTAAGTACCAAATGTAGTACAACGCAAACGGGCCTTGAGGGTAGGACAATGGTGGGAACCTGTCCCATGCACGGAAGCATGTACCTTGTGTATTGCCAACATTGCTTTGAGAGAAAGATGTTGCCGGACAACATAGTACAATGTGTAGTTTGTGCAAGCGATTGCAAGGTTCATATATTAATACGAGACTTGTGGCAGTATTGGTATGGGTATTGCACACAGTGAAGATGGTCAAGGTGGATTTGAATTCGCATGACTTTGGTTGAAGAGTGGCTGCATGAGTGATGCTTATCACTGCATGATCTTAAGTTTACATGAGACATGTATTGACTATCTTGTTTACCCATGGCATGACGTATGTAAGTACTCATATAGGGAGCGAATCATATATTTATTTACCGATTTTGATGCCATCTCTTGGATGTTGGATCGTAATGGGTATTTTATTGCCAGTTGACTTGGGGGAACTCACCTACCGTGGTGAGTAAGTTTACGGGAGTAGCTTCTTATGATGTAAGTTCCCACAGTATTGGGGTGGAGACCCAATTCCCGTGTGGAGATCCAATTCGCAATTCGAAAGACTAATAGATCGAATAGTGGGCTAGACAAGGAACCATTACGGGAATTTTGATTCTACTCTTAGGGAATCAGATAAGTTGATGAGTAACCTCTTGGGGATTCTGTAATTCCAGTAGCCTAGATCTAGTAGAGGAGTTCCAAGTTGGCTTAGGTTGTCAGAATATGCAGCGGAGATGACGACAAAATCTGAAAACTCAAGAGCAAGTGCACTGCAGAAAAACACAGCAATAGAGAAGGAGAGAGAGAGGCGTGTAACTATGCTATATATACACAAGAAAATCCCGGAAACTGAATACAACATGTGTGGGGGCAAGGGGCCATTTTATATGGCCCCTATGATCCAGTCGGCCAGTAGCAAGGACAGCTGACAGCATCAAAAAGACACCCGACCTGCAGAAATCCTAGTCGGCCTGCACACGTGTGCAGTCAGCCAGCTACAGACAGAGACGGGGAGCAGCAGGAGCAGTCGGCTATCAACTAGATCAATCCCAGAACCACAAGGCAGCCTCCCACACCTGGTAAAAATAGATAAAAATAGGGAAAAAATATGGAGAGTGGGGAAAAATGAGAAAACACCTAAATCGGGCGGGCACACCCACAACAGAGGCTCTGGTGTAAATATACAGACAGGAGATGACTGCTAACACCCCCTCTCAGCTCCTGGATGTGGAACCAACCCCAGTGAGCTGGAGTGCCGCCGGAGTATAGCCTTAGATAGAGACTTCGTGAAGAGGTCCACCGCACTGTCCTCCGTCGAACAGAACTCTAGCAAGATGTCATCAGCAACGATCTTTTCACGAACAAAATGCCTCTGGATGACCGTGGGTTCCACTAGTGGAAACCCAACCCTGCCAAGTAAGCTCTGCAACCTCACCACCTCGCAAGCAACACCACAAGTAGCCCGGTACTATGCCCCTGTCGACGTCAGGGCAATAGATGGCTGCCTCTTACTGCTCCATGAAACTGCTCCCGAGCCAAGGGAAAAACTAGAGCCTGATGTCAGGGTCCTTGTGTCTGGCTCTCCTCCCCAATCTGAGTCATTCCATCCGTGGAGTCTGACTCCATCTATCAATCCCCCTCCTGTGTAAAAGAGTCCAAGATCCTTCGCAATGTTGCAGAAACCACAAGATACGCAATCTTGCCTCCCAAAGAGTCCTCTGCAAACATGAGCTCAACAGCCTCATCAGGAAGCTCCCGTCCAATTTGGTATGCATCAACCAAATCAATGAACCATTCTGCTTCCGAGTCAAGGAGGCATCATACTGCTCACAAGGATCAACAACTGTTACGGTGGGATGCCAAGTCCTGGAAACCTGCTAAAGACCATTCAAGGCCTTTGAAAACCTGTAAACCACTCCCTCTGAATCCGGAACCACAAAGACTGGAGAATGTGCAACATCCACCTCCACCTGCAAGTAATCAACTGCCACCTGCCTGGCTTTCCAATAGGTCCCTGTGGAAAGAACTTCCTTATCGACAGGAGTTTCTTTGTCCCGAATGCTACGAGACATTAGAGCATAGGTTACCTGTAAAGTTTCCTCTGACTGAGGAACACAAGAACTACCAACATCTGTACTGGAAAGTTCCTACCAACTGTTGCCATCAACTGGCAAGCCATCCACCATCTGGTCCGGGAAGCCTACTCCTGTAGCGTATCCACATTTAAGTGGCCATTACCAGACTGCCACTCATCACAAAACTGAGGACTTGGGAGAGTGAGTGTTGAAAGTTTGTAAACTCCATTCTCCACTCCGTCTTCCCAAACGACTTGGCCTGTTGCCTTGTCCCGGAGAGCATTAAATGCTTATCAAACTCCACCCGCACGCCAGTCTTGCAAACCTAATGCACTGACAACAGATGAAAACCAAGTGATGGAATATACAACACCTGGGAGGAATGCTTCCCCCCTCTACCATCGGGAACTATCTTCAACTTGCCCTCACTGGGATAGTGGATGTATCCCCAGTAAAAATGTGACCAAAATACTTGCAGAGATCCTGTAAATCCGAACGGGACGGAGTCATGTGCCTGGAAGCACCTCTGTCTAGAATCCACTCCCAAGTATCCGTAGCGGAGAGTCCTCCAACCTCCTCCCTGCATGAAGGAAATGAAACATCGGTGTCCATAACCTCCATGTGCACAAAAGCTGGAGTCTTCACGGTTGCTGCCGAGGATTCTGCACCCTTCTCGGTGCTCCGCTTGGGACACTGCCTCCAATAGTGGCCTTTCTCGCCACAATCATTACAAGTCCTCTCTGCCTTCAGTTTCTCGCGGTCTGAGTCGGACTTCTTCTCAGAAGACTTCTTCGATGAAGCCTTCCCTTTGCCCTTGTTATTACGGCCTTTTGACTGTTGGCCAGTTAAGGCCTTTTGACTGTTGGCCAGTTAAGGCCTTCGAACCTCTGCCTTGTGGAGGGTTTAAGAATCTTTCCTCTTGGTCCAAGACAATGATGAGGAAATTGTTGAAGAATTGTGGGATACCATCCACAGGAGGTATCACCATGAGAATTCTGGTCAGAAGGTAACCTTGGAGACTCAGCTTTCCAACGTAAAGATTGCTAATACTGCTAACATCATGGATTTTGTTACGGAGTTCATAACCATTGAGAAACAGTTGGTCTCTTTGGGGCGCAAAGCTACTGACGAGGACTTTATCGATCAGCTTCTCGCCATTGCCCGAGACTTTCTTTGCTTTTTGTGATGCAATATCACTTCTTCCTTCTCCTCCTGATCTACATACCATTGTTGGCATGCTTTAGGTTAGGGCCATGAGAAAGAAGACTGGTGAGGGTACCCTTCTTCAATCTAAGGGTAAAAGCAAATGGCAGTCCAAGGTTTCCACGAGCAACAAAGGTGACCATAAACCTGCCAACAATCCCGCTCATAAGGAGCTTATTTGTCATTATTGTGGTCTCAAAGGTCACATTCAGTCTAATTGTCGAAAGAAGAAGAGAGACAGTGGTTTTGCTAAGAAACCCCCCAATCAAACCTTTTCATCCACCAATCAAACTCACAAATCCTCTTCCACCAAGGAGACTGTCTTCATCGGTATTGAGGATCTTCTCTCTACCTCTTTTGTTCCTTCCACCTCACGTCTTACGAATTGGGAGGTTGATAGTGGGTACATGACTCCTAATAGGATCATTCTTCATGACATTTGTCCCAGCTCTTCGACGGTGTCCATTGGTGATGCTTCCAACTTGAAGGCCTCGTCGGTTGGTAATGTGCAACTTAACTCTTCCTCGGGCCAGCCTTCTACCATTCAGGATGTGCTTCATGTTTCCAAGCTCTCCAGCATCCTAGAAACCGTCTTTTATTTCAAGGTTTTCGGTTGTGATGCCTATGTTCATATTCTTGATTCTGATATATCCAAATTTGATGCCAAGTCTAAGAAGTGCAAATTCCTTGGATATAGCTCTCATTCCAAAGCTTGCAGATTATGGGATTGGGAGTCGCGATCCTTGGTGATTTCTTGCGATGTTCACTTTGTTGAACCCTCAAATGATCTCGCTCTCATCTTGAGATCCTTGGTGATTTCTCGCGCTGTTCACTTTGTTGAACCCTTAGATGATTCTTGCTCTCATCCTAAGCCACTTCAACTTCACCACCATGAACTTTTTTACCCCTTGCCTCTCCACCCCCACTTCCTCCTTCCATGGCTTCTCCTACTCCTGCTTTTGTGCAAGAGAGGATTGCCCCTAAGATTCCACGATGGCTGGAAACCATTGTTCGTGATTCTCATCTCTCCGATATGGAACTTCATCAGCTTGCTGATTCTTCAGCACAATCTTTTTTTTTTTTTCCGAGAAAAGATCCTTTCATTAGTTATGTAAAAAAAAACGCCCGTAGGGCTACAAAAGAGATCTCTCCTGCTCCTAACAGAGAGAAGAGCAGTGAATACATCATGGCAGCCCGGGAGACTCTCCCTAGGTGCTGCAAAATACAAACATCAGTCTAAAGGACTGAACGGCTAAATCATACAATGGGGGGGGGGAAGAGCCAAACAGGTGGCCTGTAGTGCCAACGGGGGGATCCCGTGTGTAGGGTGTAGAACGGGCCGCAGCGCCAAGTGGTATGAAAGGCCTGGCGCCGTAAGATCGCCTCATCCGAGTCTCCCCGGATGCGGTCGTACTGTCCTCGCAGGGTGTGGATCAACTCCTGCCAAATCCCTCGAACAGTCTCTGCTGGTGGCTCCAATCTCCCCTCAAAGGCCGTGAAGCACCGGGCCCTCCAGGTGAACCAGATGGTGAGGCTGCTGAGGAGCTCCCATCGTAAATCCCTCTCCTGTGTCCAGCTGGCGGACGAGTAATCCGGTGCCGGAACCAGGCGAGGCTGGCCCCTAATAAAGCTGATGGCCTGACTGCCCTGCTCCATCTCATAGCCCATAGCAGGCCCTGACGAAGTCGACCAAGCAGCGGCACCCCACGTAAACATACCCTCTGGAGAGAGGGGGGCCAGAATACGCAGCATCCGCAGCCAAATCTGCTGAGCCTGAGGGCAGTCCCAAAGGCAATGTCTCTGTGTCTCCATAGGGTGGCCGCATCGGACGCAGGCCGCCGGAAGACCGCTGTAAACAAGCCAAGTGCCAACTGCTGAGCCCCTGTGGGCGACCAGCCACTGAAAAGCCGAGATCCTGCGGGCCTGTCGACTAGCCCAGAGCCGAGCCCAGAAATCCTCCAGGAACTCCTGTGATAGTCCCTGCAATCGCCAATGCCCCGATGCCGCTGGAGAAACCGTCCTCCTCGCCGTCAAGATATGCCGTCCCAGCCGAACAGTATACTGGAAAAATGTGATCTCTGTGGCCTCAAGGGATGCATAAGGATCATGCCACTCGTACTCTCCGGGGTCCCACTGCAGCCGGGCCAAGGGGCGCGCTGCATATGCCCATATGCGCCAATCCGGGAGCACGTCAGCAGGGTCGGGGTCAATATGCCACTTCCGAGAAGCGGCAGCCACTACCCGAATCCTCTGAAAGGTGCACTCTGCAACCAAAGGCGACTCCACCTCCACTCTCTGGAGTCGGCCCTCATCCTGAATCTCATAATAGAGGCATCTGCCATCCTCAGTGCTAGCTCTGACAGCAATCAGGATCTCCAACTGTGTGAAGGCACCCATCCACCGTGGGGCCACTGGCTCGAGAGGTGTGAACCACTCCTCTGTAAGTGCCTCCCGAATATCATCCCTCATAATCAACCCCCCTCTGAAGTGACTCAGCCTCTCCACCTGGGTCTCCTCTGGTAGACTGCAGAAAGCCTGCCAGTCTCCAAAACTACGAGCTGGGCCTGCCGCTAAAGGTCCCCAGGCTAGACGAGGCCGAGAACCCAGCATATGACCCTGCTCTGTACGAACCGCTGGGCTCCAGATGAGCGGCTGCCTGGCCCGCTCCTCAACACAAGACGGAGGCCGCTGAGAGAGCCCCGGTCTCAGTAGCTCCCAAGCTCGCAGGATACTCAAAGCAAATCTGTCCTCCCATCCTCTACTGAGGCCTGTCCTCCTCATCTCTATGAATATCCAGCGAATCTCTGGTGCCCAAGTACCCCCTGCAGGAGGCGCCCGGGCCTGCAGTCGCTGCAAGAGGAGCTCTTTCCAAGGCTCAGCGCCTGGAAGCAACCCCCGAACAATAAGCTTCCCCAATAAGGCTCTACTCTGATCGACTGGATCTATAATGCCCAAACCGCCCTGAGCCAGCGGAAGTGTAATAACTGCCCATGCAACCTTTGCCCGGGCTGGCTGACCGTCCCGCCCAGACCACAGAAAGTTCCTGATCAGCCTCTGTACCTGGCTGATGCAAGAGCTCGAGAAAATCCAGCAAGACGTAATGTACCACATAGTCGCTAACAGCACCTGATTTGCCACCACCACCCTCCCAGCCAAGGATAGTCGAGCTGTACTCCAATACAATAGCTTCTTCCGAATGCTCAGAAGAAGCGGGGCAATCTGCTGCTCAGGTGACAAATCGAGGCCAATCTGGCATCCCAAATACCGCACTGCTGTGCCGGAAGGAATCCATCTAAAACCGGGGTCCGGACTCCATGCCGGAGTGGGAGCACTACTGATCCAAAAGGCCACTGTCTTGCGCCAATTGATCAATGCTCCCGAAGCTGCACTAAAAACCTGGAGCGACTGCTCTGCCCGAATAAGATTGGCCTCTTGGCCATGCAAAAATAAGCCCGTGTCGTCTGCAAACTCTGCATCAAGCAAATCCTCCCCCCGGACTGGGAGCTGAAGTCCTCTCAAACCAACCTCCTCTGCCGTCAAATACATACTCATAGCCTCCGCAAAGAAGAGAAAAAGGAAAGGGGCGAGAGGACACCCCTGACGGACTGATCTGGTCAGCTCAAAACTCGGCCCCCGACCTCCTGCAATCAGCACCTGGCTGCGAGCTGTGGAATACAAAGCTGCCACCCCTCTGATCCATCCTGGCTCAAAGCCCAGGCGCAGCATAGTGCCCTCTAAGAATCCCCAATCAACTCTATCGTATGCCTTCTCAAAATCGAGAAGCATCACGACCAAGTCCTCGCCAAGAAACCTAGCTCGGGCCGTCGCCTCCCAAAAAGTAAAGATGTTGTCAAGGATACTGCGCTCCTTGACAAATCCTGTCTGAGTAGCATGAATCAACTCCCCCAGGAAGGGCTGGATCCTCAAACTCAAGGCCTTTGCCAAGACCTTGTATACAGTATTGAGGATCGTAATAGGCCTCCAATGCCGAATGTCATCCGATACTCCCTCCCCCTTGGGGATAAGATAGATCAAGCCCTCTGAAAAGCTCTGCGGCATCACCCCAGTGTCCAAAACATGCTGAAAGCCCCTGCGGAGGCCTGGCCCCAAAAGGTCCCAATAGCGCATAAAAAAGGCCGGCGTCAGTCCGTCCTCCCCTGGGCAACTATGTCGCGGCAGGACCCTCAAGGCC
The DNA here is from genome assembly GCF_041138505.1 of Cibotium barometz. NCBI lineage: Eukaryota > Viridiplantae > Streptophyta > Polypodiopsida > Cyatheales > Cibotiaceae > Cibotium > Cibotium barometz. The sequence continues at coordinate 10,342,918 of NC_141060.1, read as the reverse complement.
TCGGCAAGCTCAATCTCTGACAGAGGCGCACCTAGAACTGTGCGCATATGGTCTGTGACCCTCCTCTGCACATGGGCCCACACTGTCTGTCTGCATACATCTCGATCCTCAGTGGCTGGCTCTGCTGAAAGCAAGTCACGATAAAAAGCAGTGGCAATGGCTCTGATCTCCCCGAGCTCAGTAGCTATCGATCCATCCGGTCTACCAAGCTGGCGAACCCCTGCTCGCGCATGACGGGGTCCAGTGATCTCAAAAAACTCCCCAGTCACTCTATCACCAAGCTGTGTCCACTGAGAGGCCTGTCGACGATAGTAAAACTCATGTCTCTGCTCCTCTGCCTCTCTAACCTCCTGGCGTGCCTGGCTCAGCTGGGACGCCACCCACTCACATGCAGGCTGCTGCTCCTGAAGGCGCTGTAGCGAAGCAAGGCTGCGTCTCAGCCGTTGCTCCCGCTCGCGAATCTCTCCCAGTCGTGCCAAAGCTGCAGCGTGTAGAAAAGAGCTAAGATCAATGAGTCCCTGGGCACACTGGCCCGCTGCATCCTGGTCAGAACACTGACTATCATGCCAGATCCTCTCAATGTCCTCAGCGAGACTGGGGTCTGCAAGTACCCTCTCTGGGATCCTCAACTGCAAGCTGGGCTCCCGTGTCCCCTCCTCCAAAGTCAGTATAACTGGCGCATGATCTGAAAATGAGGTGCCAGCAAGAATGCCGACGGAGCCCCCTCGCTCCCCCAACCAATCGCCCACATAAAAGCGATCAATCCGAGATAGATTAGTCCCTCCCTGCCGGCGATCCGACCGAGAGAAACTAAGACTGTCCTGAGACCGGGAGAAAGCCCCATGCTGCCATGCATCCGTGATCCTCAATGTCATACAAAACCGGTCCCAAGCTGCAAGCTCCGTGCCGTGCACTGTTACATGACTGCCTCCCACCCTATCTGCCGGGTCCTCAAGCATGTTGAAGTCTCCCCCAACACACCAATGTGCGGCCTCTGGCAATGCATCTGTAACCTGAGTCCAGAACTCTGCTCTGGCACTAGCATGATTGGGCGCATAGATGTTGAGCACACCCAATAGCTCATCATGCATCCTCAGAATGACATACTGTGCTCTACCAGGCACAATGATCCCTCGATCCACAATGGCCTGCCGCCATGCATCTGCAATAACCATGCATACTCCTCCCTGTCCTCCCAAAGGACCAAACCCTGCAGACCAGAAAGTATCCCATCTACCAGGCATCACCGAACCATATCTCCGGATCCTGCTCTCACCCAAGTGATGCTCCTGCATCATCAGAATGTCAATGCTGCCACCAACCAGGCATCTCTGTAGCTCCTGCCTCAAGCAGCCTCGATAGCGTATAAAGTGTGCTCCGCCAAGGCCCTGTACATTCCATGAGATGATCCTCATGGATGTCCTACTGAGGTGGAGGCTGTCTCAGCCGTGCGGCGGGCCTTCGCAAGCGGCTTGGATGGAGAGTAGTCCCCATCCGAACGGCTGCGAGTCTGCCCACCCGGTGTACTGCAAATATCCCGGATCAGGCGCCAGTGGCTGTGACCCATGACGACTGCCTCCTGCTCGGACATAGTAACCTCGTGAATACTCACATATCCTGGGTCGCGTGCCAAATCTGCAACAATGCGCACGACCAAATGCCGAACCCCGGATGTATCCACTCCCTCGGGATCCAAGACAAAATGAGCCAACTCCCAAAGTCGGCCTAGCACATCTGTAACCTCCAAGTCGCTCATGTGATGAGAAAACTCAACTGCCTGAGTCTTCAACGTGCTGAGAGCGAGCTCTAGAGTCCACTCCCGATCACAAGGTCCACATAGAGGGAACGAGAAGGCCACCGCTGAGTCTAGTGCCTCCTCCCCGCGGGCCGGGGGTATCACTACATGCACTCGGATGGGTGCTGGCTCATGGGGGCCCTCTGCTCCAAAAAGCCGTGTGAAGGTATAATCAAACGCCGCCGAGCGCTGTCGAATGCCGAGACGACTCAGCCGACTGCGGATAGATGAAATCCGTGAAGCCCTAATCGGCATAGGTCTCCTCTGTGATGCTCGAGCGAGGTCAGTGCTCAGCGCCCTCCGGACTGCAGGTGAGCGCCAGGGAGCTGCCAGAACCTCCCGGGAAGGCGAGGCGGGCGGAGGGGGAGGAGGGGGAGGCGAGGGAGGAGGAGAGGGAGCCGCTGCCGAGGCCGGAGCGGGGACGGGAGGAGGCGAAGGTGGAAGCGAGGCGGAGGGAGGGGATGGGTGTGGGGGAGGTGAAGGAGGGGGAGCTGGCATCTCCTGGTCCTCGGTCGCTGCAGGGGTCTCCTCCTGAAGGGGAGCAAATCTGTTCCTCACGGGAACCCAGTGAGGCTGAGACTGTTGCTGCTGCTGCAGCGGTACCTGGGCGTGCTGCTGTGGCTGTCTCCCTCGACGGCGCCCCTGTCCAGGCTGCCACTCCGAGGTCTCTGTGGCCTGAGCAGGTGTCCCTGAGGCAGCCTGCCGAGCCGAATCTGTGGGCGGGCCATCCGTGGCCTGCTGCTGTGGTGAGGGCCGAGGTCTCCTGCGAGGGCAGGCCTTGGCCAAATGACCGACCTGCCTGCAAATGAAGCACTGGTTCGGGAGCCCCGAGAACTCCACTCTCTGATCTATCCACCCCCCCCCTATCCTAGGTAGCTGAATGACCTTAGGAAGGGAGGAGATGTCAGATACCAACACTCTGACCGAAGGTAGCCCAGCTGCTCTGGCCACCACTGAAGCTGCTGAGGGGCCCGTCTCAAGAACCGAGCCCACCAATGCTCCGAGCCTGGAGAGGAGCGGAAGATACTCCCGGCGGAGACCAGGGAAACAAACTGTAATATGGAAGAGGCGCTCTCCCTGCTCCGCCGCAGCTGGGTCAAATCCATGCTGCCAAGGCCTGAAGAAAGCCCGAGCACCCCTGATATCCAGAGGACTCATGGCAAGGACCTTGGCAACGCTCTGGGCGGCCTCGAACTCGATCTGATAATGTCCCCGGCCCAAGAGCTGTACATCAAGGATCTTGCCCACATCTGCAAGAAGGCGAGCCTGAAGTAGATCCCTGATCTCCCCTCTGCTGGGGCGAGTGCCGACTATACGGCAGATGGTGGAGTGAGCCTGAAGGCGTTCCACCTCTGCGGTGAGGCTCGCTTCCTCTTCCGGCGAAAGAGAAAGCCTGATGGGGATGACCTCGGGGGCGGGCGAGGGGGCTGCGGAAGAGTCCCTCTGAGGCGAGGCGGGAGGAGTCTCCATCAGAGTCTGAAGCTCAAGCGAAGGCGAGGCGAAAGCGAAAAACCCCAGCAAGAAGCGGGCTGCACACCAAGAGACGGAAGACGGATGACGAAAACCACAAACCCCCAAGGGGGGAAGGCAGCGCGACAGAGGAGGGAAGGGGGGGGGGGCGGCGAACGCGAGAAGGAGAGGGGGGGGGGGGGCGCTGCTGAATGGAGGCGGCGAGATGAGAGCGAGGCGGCGGGGGGGCCAGCAGGCGGAAGCGGGGGGGGGATGGCGAGCAGGTGGAAGCGGGGGTGAAGGCGAAAAGGCGGCAGCGGGGGGAACAGGCGGAAGCGGGGGGGGGATGGCGAGCAGGCAGCAGCGGGGGGGGCAGGCGCAATGGCGCAGAGGGGAGGGGGCGAAACAGGCGAAAAGGGGGGGGGGGGCGGCGCAGCAGCGAGGCAGGAGAGGGGGGGCGCAGCGGCAAAAAGGGGGGGGGAGCGAAGGTGCGCAGAGCTGGGGGGGGGGGGCGGGAGCTTCAGCGAGCGAAAAAATTGTGTTTTTGACTACTTCCTCTTCAGCACAATCTTTGACATGGGCATGGAGATTATAGCAGCTTCGCCATTCTTGTAACCTCACCTTGATGAGTACAATGATACAGTCATATGAGCCTACTATAGCTAAAGAGGCTTTTGCTCTTCCTAAGTGGCAAGCAGTCATGGGGGCCGAGATTGATTCCATTGAGAGTAATTGTACATGGGAGCTTGTGGACTGGCCTTTGCATCGACAGGTGTGGGTCTTTAAGACCAAGTTTCATGTTGATGGATCTCTAGACAAACACAAAGCTAGATTGGTTGCAAAGGGGTACTCTTTGATTGAAGGTGTGGCAAGATACACCACCATCCGGACAGCTCTTGCTCTTTGTGCTCATGAGCACTGGCCGATTTACCAAATGGATGTCAAGTCTGTCTTTCTTAATGGCGACTTACATGAGGAGGTGTATGCTAAACAACCTCAAGGTTTTCAAGTTCCCAGATTTGAGGGTAAGGTGTACAGATTGCACAAAGCCCTTTATGATTTGAAACAAAAGCAACTCATGAACATATCGCTGCTAAGAGACAAGGAACCCCCTTTGGGTCTGCCAGATCTCCAATCCCAAGAAGAAGTGGAGTAAGTCTAAGTCGGTCATCTCAAACCCCTTTGACAAGGCAGTCTTCGTCACTGCAATGTGCTCCACATGACCGCCAGTGAGAATGAGGTCATCCATATAAAGGATGATCAACGTGACCAAACCATGTTCCCGAAAGAGATACAAGTTAGGATCTGCAACTGATCTCTGAAATCCAGTCCGTACAAATAAGGAATCAATCTTCTGATTGCAAGCCTTGGGAGCTTGCTTAAAACCATACAAGGCCTTCCGCAACTTGTAAACCATCCCCTTTGATCCTGGAACCTCAAAGCCTAGAGGCTGCTCAATATACACCTCCTCCTGTAAGTCACCATTAAGGAACGCGGATTTCACATCCATCTAATATACGGGCCACCGCTGAGAAGAGGCAAGGGCAAGAACGCTCCGAATCGTTGTCATCCTCACTGTCGGTGCAAATGTATCCTCATAGTTGATGCCAGGCCATTGAGCATAACCCGTAGCCACCAGGCTGGCTTTGTGTTTGTCCATCGACCCATTTGACATATACTTGGTCTTAAAGACCCACTTGACACCAATGACTCACCGTTTCGACGGCCTCGGAACCAACTCCCAAGTTTTATTCTTCTCTATGGCATCCAGTTCCACCTGCATGGCTTTCCTCCAAAGTATCCTGTGAAAGGGCTTCCTTTACGAAAGTGGGCTCTTTGTCCCGCATGATACGAGACATCAAAGCATAGTTTACCTGTAAGAGCTCCGCTGAATGACTTTTGTCACGAACTCTATGCGATCTTCGAGGTCCGTCCTCTGTGGTCCACTCGGAGGGAAGCTCTGTAACACTTAACTCCCGAAGGGTGTCTAACAACCACCTGGGTACTCGAACAGAACGCGGAGCCTCCTGCTGTTGCGGGGGCTCATCTCCAATTGCGGGTCAACCTCCTCAACTGACTGAGGCTGCCGAGCTGGAACAATCGACTGGGAATCATCATCAGACTCATCTTGGTCTCCAAAAAGTGGCGACTCATCAACAGTGGAAGCTGGAACATGCTCATCAAAAACAACATCGATGTTGACAACAACCTCGTTCCGCTCCAGGTCATACAGCTTGTATCCTTTGGAAAGAGAGTTATATCCTATAGAGCCAAGCTTCTGGGACTTCGAGTCAAGCTTCCCCTTCTGCTTCTTTGGAATGTGAACATAGGCATCATTCAAAAACACACGGAAATGGAAGACATCTGGTTTACTACCAAAATAAGCCTCAAAGGGAGTCATCTTTGGTACTAAAGCCGTCGGAGATCGGTTGACGATATGGACAGCTGTAGCCACAGCCTCTCTTCAAAGTGGACGAGGAAGATCACGATGCTCCAACATCGTCCTCGCCATCTCCACCAGAGTCCGGTTGTTTCGCTCAACTACTCCTTTCTCTGAAGGCAAACTTGTATTGGCCAGCTCCCACTTGATGCCATGTTCCGCACAAAACTGCACAAATGCATTGGAAGAAAACTCTCCTCCTTTGTCAGCCGGAAGAGTCTGTATCTACAAGCCAGATTCTTTCTCCACCATCACATGCCACTCCTTGAACCGAGCAAAAGCTTGGTCCTTTTGGGAAAGGAAATAAACCCATGTGAATCTGCTACAATCATCAAGTAGTAGCATAAAATAAAAAGAACCTCCCAAGGATGGGGTTTGCATAGGTCCACACAAGTTAGTGTGTACCAACTCCAAAGGTTTCGAAGCCCGCCTGGAAGCCTGCTTCAGAAAAGATTCCATGTACTGCTTAGCACGAATGCAAGAATTACAGCGTCCTTGCTTGTTGCCAACATCTGGCAAGTCAACCACCATTTGGTCCCGAAAAGCCCACTGCAGTGCATCCACATTCAAGTGGCCAAACCGAAAGTGCTACAAGTCATCGATCTGAGTGCCTGTCAGAGAGGAGAGTGCTGAGAGTTTGTAGATACCGTTCTCCACTCCGCCTTCCCATACAACTTGGTCTGTTTCTCTGTCCCGTAGAGCAACAGAATGCTCCTCAAACTCCACCTGGCTGGAGTCTTTGTATCTGAAGCTGAAGAATCAGCACTCTTCCTGGTATTCCGCTTGGGTCACTTCGTCCACTAGTTGCCACATGCACTCTGCATTGTAGTGCATGGTGACAAGCTGGCTCATCATCATCAGTGCAACTTTGTAACAGTATTAGTACCATTCAGGATGATATTTGTCGTACGCTGTGACCCCATTGTAATCCTCAGTCCAGGATAAGTCAGGCACAAGCTACGTAGGTCATTCTCAGCCATAGCAAGCCAGTCAGTCGGTCTAAGTCCCTTAACCCATTTAAAGAGACGCATTCATGCATATACAGTCAGTAAAAACCTTAGGATTTGCATCAGAAAGCATTCTGCATATTGCACATCATTCATCCATTGCATCTAGACCATGGCAAACACCCCAGATATCATCTAGTATTTATCAGGATATTTACTAGGATTTTTTTGGGTATTTTTCCCATCATTTTGAGCATTTTACACATCATTTAGGCATTTATGGTGGACATGAGCAGTCGGCCAGCTCAGTAGCCAGCCGACTCTTGGTCTTCAGAGGTCTTGCGTTTGGCTTATTGTCAGTCACACCGTCAGTCTCTTTAAAGATAATAAAGCAAATACTATCTCGGTAACGGGATAGGGGGCCTTTCAGTGGGTAATTCGGGACCCCATACGGTTTACAGTTCTCATCTCTCTTTCATATCTCTTTAAAGTTTGAAGTCATTAAAGTGGATTGCTAAACTCGTGAAACTACTCAGGATACAGAAGACGGTGTGAGGATTTGTGTGATAGGATCCTCCAATACGAATACTTCCACTGCATGTTACATTGGTATCAGATTCAGCTTGTCCACACACACTGTATCCTAGTGTGAGGGCATCCTTGGATGGTCAGATTGCGTTCCGGCACGACCACTGACTTCAGCATCATGTCTACAGAGGAGAGTACCCATCAGGCGGAAGAAGTCTCCCGCGAAGGAGACCTTGCTCTTCCGACTACAGGAGACACCATAGCTCTTCTTAGAGCTCAGAACCAGTTGCTCATGGAACGTCTCCGACTCTTGGAGGCAGCAGCAACATGTCCTCCTCCGCCTCTAGCAGCCCCCGACTACATCTCCCTCTTCTTTCAGATGGAACAACAAAGGAGAGAAGACGAGGCCCGAAGGAGAGAAGAAAAAGCAGAAGCAGAATTAAGAAAGCAATAAGAAAAAGGAGAAAGACGGGACTATGAGGAAGCCCAACGCAGGATCGACGAAGACCGACGTCAGGTTGAACCCGCCGCTCGGGAGCACCAACGAGAGCTCGATCGAGAACGTATGTTACTCGAGCACCAAAGGGAAAAGGAGGACATTCATCTTAGATACCAGCACCTCTCTTCAGCATCCCCCGCCTCAGGTGGCACCAGCCAGCAGTCCGCAGCATCAACTACCGTCATTCGTAGTCAACCAAATTTCAATAAGTATGATGGTAAGTGTGATCATTTAGCAGTTAATCAGTTCATTCATCAATTTACTGCTCATTTTCCATTAGCTAGGATCACAGATCCTCAGGATAGAGTCCACGTAGCGGCTCCCCATCTCACTGGTGAGGCAGTCACTTGGTGACAGCATTGGTCTAATCATTATACAGACCAGACCACAGGTGTCACAGACTTTTAGCTGGGATACATTTGTCCATGACCTGAAGACCAAATTCCTCCCGCCCCAGTACATGACTAGTCTTGCAAATGAGTTCTATGGACTCAGACAAAACGGATCCCCAATGCTTCAGTTTTCCGGCAAGGTTATTACTTTAGCACAGCAGTTAGGGCTATCTACGCAGGCCAAGATGGAGCAAATTCATAGGTGGATTAGATCCTAACATTCGGTTCACAATTCGTAACTTTGAACCCAGTACATATGTGTCACATGCACTAATGAAGTCTCTCCCAACCCACCCCCCACCCCCCCCCCTTCCTTGGCAATAAAGATGTGAAAAGTAATCAATCTCTGATCAAGTCTCTCAGAAAAAAATCCCAACTCGCTTCTGGGACCAAGCCTTAGCTGTCAACCTTCTATTCTTGTCTGGATCTCCTCTCTTTCACCAAAATCTGTCCTCGAATAGAATCTGCTCCTATGGAAGTCTCCAGCGGAGATCACTCAACATAAATTGGAAATCTCAAACTCCAAACCCCTCATGAAGCTCGACTTCTATCTCAGATTTCTTCCATTCTACCTCTGAGCTCACTACTCGTAGAAGAGGATTCCCAACCAAAGCAAATTGTTCCTCGAGAGCAAACATTCTCTCAAGAGTCAAGATACATTCATATCCTAGCTAGAATGGCCTGACTCCTCGGGTCATCACGCATTTCCAAAGCAATCTACAATGAAGGCAGTATGCCGTTCTGGATCTACCTTGCTCTCCATAGACAAGCCGGTTGTTCAAGCTACTCTCCACCCCCGAAATTGGGTGTGAACTAAAGGCAGGCTTTTCAACATAAACTTCCTCATATCACTGGTTAATGGAATCTCAACGACACCACAAGTCACAAAATCAAAGAGATTCTATCAACCAGTTCTTACAGATGTTCTCCTTCAGGACGCAACTATTGAATCTCTGGGACTACAAAAGATCTTACTCACAAAAGCAAAAAATTCAATTAGCCAAAGGTTTAACCTTCAGCAAACATTCTCTCAAGATCCATTCATATCCTAGCTAGAATGGCCTGACTCCTCGGGTCATCACGCATTTCCAAAGCAATCTACAATGAAGGCAGTAAGCAGTTCTGGATCTACCTTGCTCTCCAAATGCAAACCATAGACAGACTAGTTGTTCAAGCTACTCTCCACCCCCCAAATTGGGTGTGAACTAAAGGCAAGCTTTTCAACATAACTTCCTCATATCACTCGTTAACGGAATCTCAACGACACTCGGAGACTCCCCAAGACAATACCACAAGTCCCAAAATCAAAGAGATTTCTATCAACCAGTTCTAACAGATATTCTCCTTCAGGATGGAACTGATTGAATCTCTGGGACTACAAAAGATCTTACTCACAAAAGCAAGAAATTCAATTAGCCAAAGGTTTAACCTTCAGCCTAACTCTAGGGTGAGTATACAACTCCACTCCCAATCCACTGTGTCCTCACATGTCTTTGTGAAGAGAAACACACAACCTCCTCAACAAGAGGTTTACTTCCACCCCATATCCATGGTGTGCACCCCATAAGATAGGTGGATTTCCCTTGACTACTAGAATCAAGGGACTAGGTGCCTCAATGGATTTCCATCCACCTATGGAGCAACAGATACATCCATGGAACTACACCTTCCTCGGAGCATCAATGAACTTTGTGGGATCCTCACACACAAAGTCAATAAATCATTACTGTCCCAAAACCTAGGACACAACTAAATGGTCTTTGACCCAAGGTCTCCGACCCATAAGTTCTCAAATTTCTCATCTCTTTTATATACAACTGAGGCTGCTCTTTGTACACAAGGTACAAGCTTTTACAACAGTTTGACCATATCACGAAGGCTCCATTCTAGGGCCACCCCTAAGCCTCACGTTGAATTGCCGTGAGTCGGCCAAGCTCTGATAGTCACACTCATCCACTTCCAGTGGATCTAACAGGCTCTGTAGACTCGAGTCCCACATACTTGCGCAACAGGCTTACATGGACTGCATTGTGAATTTTCCAATGATCCAGCAAAAAATCCACTTCATTGACCTCCTCAATGACTTTGAATGGTAGTAGAGAGCTTAGGACACATCCCCTCTTTTCTAGGCCTCTTCCTGAGTCTCGCTTTCTCGAATATCAGCGATACCCAATCATTTTCTTTCATGTCCAATTGCCTTTTCTATGCTTATCTACAGCCTTTTTATGCTTCTATTCAAGTCAAGATCTTACCTTATCCTTGCTGAATCATGTTTCGGGTCTTGCCTTTGAGACGCAATGCAACTCACCGATGTGCGTGTACTAGCTCTCCGTTGTCACACCGGAATGCTCCTTTGGTAAGAGGCTGAAGGTAGGGAGTAGTACAGTGGAATACTTGATTGGATCCCCAACCTTCACATCCCATCCATACCTCAAAACAGTTAGTATGATGAAGAATGTAAAGCCTACCACTTGCAACTCCGCCAAGATCAAGCAAGGGGAATCATCACGGCATGTCAAGTGCAAAGGTCTCAACGGTTTACCCGGCACAAGAAGAGGGCTTTCTTGGCCGAGCGGGAGGAGTTTGACAAATTGTTTCTAAGTGCAGATAGTTCCAAGGCATGGCAGATGTAGGAGGAGAAGAGGTCTCCCACTCCCATCACAGACCCAGCTACCTCTATGATGTCCCAGCCCAACCCACCTTTGACACATCTTAGATGCCCCAATCATAGTTCATATCATACGTTTCATACTGCCATACGTCAGGGAGAATGATATGCAAAGAATAAATTGTGGCTCGTCAGCTGGCTGAAAGCTGGTTGCCTGGTCGGACATGTCCACAACTCTATAAAGTGCACAAATGCTGTCTACACCTATTTTGACCATGGGTGCATGGCTGCCACTGTCCAGGTGTCTAAAAAGCTATCCATCTCATCCAAACACGCCTTCGAAACTTACTCTTTAGGCAACTGCAACTGAAGAACATGTTCATGTTCATGTGCAAGTGCATTGACGGATGCACATGACATATTTAGGCTTTGGGCTGAAAATACGGCAAGAAAGCGCACTTATCAATAAATATAACTAACTATAGCTTTTCACGTTAATCACAAAGTCACTTATTCCCTCTCTGACCCATCCACAGCCAGGCCTAGCCTCAAAGTACATGCCAACCACGTTATGTCCTTCGTGGCCATAATAAAAATCCCCTATGAGATCCTTTGTTGACATCATGATCAAATTCGGACATCATGTCAATAAAATACAACTAAACTTAAAAAACATCCACTTGCAAAGTTTAACCTTCTTTCTAAGAAACAACAAGGCAGTTAACCTCACCATCCATTTGAAGAATCGGTGATGTCAACATAAACAGCCTCTAGCGGCAACCTTCTCTGCAATTAGAATCAGTAAGAGCAAGCTTTAGAATAGTAAGACAAAATCTTCAATGTACACAGCATTGACACCCTTTAAACATTTACAAATTAATTTTCAAAACACATAAAGCTACATATGCATCACTCATCATGACAATGCTCCAGATGCACCTATACACTGGATTATATAGGAAGAGAGAGACGTACACCATAAACCTTTTCTCCATCTTGTCTATAGGCTCAGCTTGAAGGCCGAAACATAGGCACCAAAAAACGCGTTTTGATCTCATGAAACTTGTGAAACGTTTTGTGACAAAACGTTTCTACAAAACCTTCAAAACCTTTGACAAAACGTTTTGTTCACTTTTAAAAAGTCATTTTTTCCCATTTTTTCTCTCCCAAAAAACGCGTGCGACCGTCGATGTCGATTGCCCCCAATCTGCCCGTTGCGCGCTTCTGTCACCACCTCACCTTCACGCGAGTCTACTGCTAGTCTCCACGCTGCTGCACCCAGGCCCCACATTTGCCCACGCTGAAGACTCCCCATGTGCCCACGTTGGAGACCCCAGCGCCCCACATATGCGCCCACATTGCCGACTGCTGCCCCCTGTGCCCTCTAAGTAGTGAGCACTTGCCACTACTGCCCCTACTTGCCATGAGTTCTAACCATATCATAGTCATCTCTATGATGATTGAAATTTTATGATGATGCTTTGAAGTTTGATATTTGAATTGTGATTTATCATTTGTCACTCGTGAAGTCTCTTAAAAGTTAAAGTTTTAATTTGTATGTGTACAATACTACAATGTACTACTATGTATATATAAATTAAAATTTCATATATATATATATATCCAAAACCTACGGTTTTGTAGATGACGGACGAAACCTTTCGAAAAAAAACCTTCAAAACTCAGAAACGTTTCTGGTGACTATGACCGTTGAAACCTCGTCGATGTAGAGGCCACAGAGAGTGGGAGACAGTGGGCATCCTTGCTTCACTCCAATGGTACTGGAGATCTCCTCTGATAATCCTCCTAGGCATCTCACCCGTCCTATGACCAACTCATATAATGCCATGATCCCCCAAATCATGTCTGATGGTACCCCCAAATCTTGGAGTCTTTGCAGTAGTCTGGCTCAAGACACTGTATCAAATGCTTTGTGGAAATCCACAAAGCAACAGTAAACCCGTTGGTGTCATGCTCTAGCCTTTGCTATGATGGCTCGGAATGACCTACGGAAGCCTACCTGCCCCAACGCTCTATGCCCATGTCTCTCTGCTAGTGTGTTGAGCTCAAGCTCAAGTACTGACCCATAAAGTTTGGCCAATCATATTAGTCCTGTAGTTGTTGGGGCGAGAGAGAGAGAGAGAGCACAACTCAATGATTGCCTCTATTGATGTGATAACCTTCACTAAGTATCAATGCTTTTATAGGCATGTAGCCTTATCTTTTGACCCATAGAAATTACACACACACTAGACAAGTGACACATGGCACACTTATCCTATCTGTTGCATGCGCCAAAGCTTTACTGTACTCCTAAGCCTGATTAAGAACAAGATGCTGATTTAAACATGATTAAGACAGAGGAGAGAGAAGAAGAGAGAGAGATTGGTGTTAAGTTTTTTTTTTGTATTTCATATGGTACAAAAAGGTGGCTGACTGACTTTATATGGTTTAGGGGTGACCTCTAGCCCTACATGACTTCTACTGATGAAATGATGAATGAACTGCTTGAGAATGCTGAATTATGAGTGATGCTTATAGATATGCTGAGAGGAGCTGGTCGGCCAGCAACAGATGCTGTCGGCCAGGTCTGTGAACATGAATAAATGCATAAAATGCCATAAAATCTGCACTTTGCTTAATGCTCGCCCACACATAGCTGGCCTTCAACTGGATGCTGCCCCGCCTGCTGGTTGCCGACTGCTGCCTAAAGGCATATATGGCTGTTGATTGGTTCCGTAATCCCTCCATGCTGGTTATGCTGCTGATGGTGATGCTGAAGATGATGATGATGCTAATGGAGATGGAGATGCTGTTGATGATGGTACTGCTGATTTTTATGCTGAGGATGATACTGATGCTAATGCTACTGCTGATTACACTGATAATGGTAATGATGATGATGCTACTGATGCTAATGATGCTCTAAATGCTGTCCTAACTACTGTCCTAATCAGGGATTATGATGTTCCTGCTGTTCGGAGTGACAGTAGAGATGCTTGACAAAACCTTCCACAATCATAATGAGTTGGCCTCTAGACTGTACCATGTACTTCACTGCAGCAAGAACAGGGCATGTTCTCCACTGAGGCTCGGCAATGAGCATGGCACAGAGCCTCACATATGAGCATGGCTTAGGGGCTCACAAAAGCATGGTCTTTGCGAAAGCTTCATAGACCAAGGTTTGCTTCACGGAGACAGTGGCACCAACACCCATACTCTCATGTTGGGCCTGATATTGGAACTTGACCAGAAATGACAGCCTACATTAATGTTGGACCGTGTTCATCTCCAGTATTTATCCCATTTAGTGCACCATTTATGGAGCATATTTATCTGATGTATTTTGCTCAGTCGTGGGTACTTTTTCCCACATTTTTAGGCACTTTTTCCTAGTCGTAGGTATTTTTCACCAACTGTGGGTTTCCTCTACTGACCAACTTGGCTATTTGTGTTGTATATATGAACAGGCTTTTTGCCATTTAATTCATTCACTCTGTTGAACCCGTGTCTGATGAGAAGAAGTCCTTAGTGATTTCCCGCGATGTTCACTTTGTTGAACCCTTGTCTGATGATTCCCGATCTCACCGCGAGCTTACCATAGAGGTTCCTCATCCCCCACCCCCCTCAGCTTCTCTGCCTCCAACTTCTCCACCCCAAGTTTCTCCACCCTCAGCTTCTCCTACTCGTCCTACTTCTATGCCACGGAGGGTTGCCTCTAGGATTCCCCGATGGCTGGAAGCCACTACTCATGATTCTCATCTCTCAGATGTTGATCTTCATCAGCTTGCCGACTCCTCAGCAACACCCTTGACACGGGCACAAAGATTACAACAACTTCGTCGTTCCTATAACCTCGCCTTGATGAGTAAAGTGGTGCAGTCATATGAGCCTACTACAGCTAAAGAGGTGGCAGGAAGCCATGGAGACCGAGATCGATTCCATCGAAAGGAATGGTACATGGGAGCTTGTGGACCAGCCTTTGCATAGGTAGGTCATTGGGGTCAAGTGGGTCTTTAAGACCAAGTTTCATGCCGATGGTTCTCTGGACAAACACAAAGCCAGATTGGTTGCAAAGGGGTATTCTCACATTGAGGATATTGACAATGAGGAAACTTTTGCCCCTACATCAAGATACACCACTATCCAAACAATTCTTGTTCACTCCGCTCATCCTCACTGGCCGGTTTATCAGATGGATGTCAAGGTCTATGTTGAACTGCCTCCATGTTTTCAAGTTCCTAGACATGAGGGTAAAGTGTACAGATTGCACAAAGCCCTTTATGGTTTGACATAGGCACGATTGATGCGTTCTTTCTTTCCCTTGGCTTCTATAGATGCTTTGCAGACAACAATCTCTATGTCTTTGCTCAAGATACTTTGATCTGTTTGATCGGCTTATATGTTGATGATTTGTTGATCACTAGCTCTCATCTTGCCAAGATTGAACAACTCCAATCGAATTTAGCTCACTTTTGAGATGACTAATTTAGGACTTCTCCATTACTTTCTTGGTATGGGGCTCTATCATAATCGTGATGGAGTTTTCCCTAGCCAGTACAGATATCTACAGCAACTCCTGGAGACATTTGGCATAACAAAGTCTCTTCCTCTTTCCTATCCGATGGATCCTAACTCCAAGCTTTCCTGAGAAGATTCTACTCCCATCTTTGAGGACAGTGCACGGTACCAGAGGGAGGCAATGGCACTGTAACACGCGGAAGCTCTGGGAGTCTTCTTTCAGCCCTAAACACTACTTGAAACATGCTGATGCAAAACACAGACATGAAGAGAGAGTGGAGAGAGAGAGATATGCTAGAAATTCAGTATATTCATACACTACAAAAAGGTACTCCTAATCTACAGCCCTTTTCAATAAACACTTGGCCCGGTCTCCAAAACCACTCTGTCTCGGATTAAGATCTATGCATCTGTTCCGTCTAGTCCACAATCCATTCCTGCCCTGACTCTGAACACTGTCTTGGTCTTCATTCCTGAGAAATGAGTCTGGCACTCGCACATCACCCCTTGGAGGATAATCCTCCCTTGGGACCGTTGCCCGAGAACCTATCTGGCTCACAGGACTGCCATCCCCTCTGGCTTTGTGAAACACCGCCAACAAACCTCCTCGGAGCTCTTCCCGATTCTCTGTTCCTTGCCCTAGGCTTCTTATCCGTGTACTTTCCTGTACCTTGGACTTGTACCCCGTGTACTTTCCTGTACCTTAGACTTGTACACCATCATATGGGACTGATTCAGTGTTTAGCTTTGCTGAGCCTGATGCTCTGATACCAATGTAACACGCGGAAGCTCTAGGAGTCTTCTTTCAGCCCTAAACACTACTGGAAACATGCTCATGCAAAACGCAGACATGAAGAGAGAGTGGAGAGAGAGAGAGAGATGCTGGAAATTCAGTATATTCATACAGTACAAAAAGGTACTCCTAATCTACAGCCCTTGGCTACCTTCATAAAAAGGTGGGAAACACCCAAAATCTGGTCCTAATGCTGGACCCTAAGGACCCATTCTCTAGAGGAATGAATGACTAACACAATGAGCATCTTATGCTATTTATAGTCTCTTGAAATAATGGAGGAGCTGGCCGATTGGTGCTTGGACCCCAATAAATCCTGGTTGGGCTGCGCCTCTTCATGACCTGAATCGCCTGCTGCTGCAGCCGCCATGTTCTGGTACAGCCGACAGGCTCTTGTCTTCAGCCGACATCTTTTGGGTGCAGCACACTCTCCCATACTGGCCACTTTAGCACCCTATGCTCCATCTTCTAGTTCTACTGCTCTTTTGGCTCCATCTTCTAGTTCTACTGCTCTTTTGCTGGTTGCCCCTTCTAGATTAGCCTTGAGAAGGTACATGAGCATGTCATGCACGCACACCCATACTCTCATGTTGGGCCTGATATTGGAACTTGACCAGCAAATGACACCTTACATCAACTCACCAGGACAAACCCCCTAGGCCTAAACAGGGGTAAGACACGAATGATGGAGCCTTTTATAACAAGAGGGCATTACAAAGACAACACACACACAAGGATTATTTAATTCAATTTTTGGGAGACTTCCCGGGTAGAGAACCCTTGACTCACTAATAAATGAGATAATTTTGGAGTTTAAAACTCCCCCTCGAGCATATGTGGGTGAAGAGTGGTCTCTTTCGGCACCGTTTTTCCATGCCCGTGCCGCTGACAACATGTTGAAGGTGCTCACAAGACGATACAAGCAGCAAAGCACAAGTGGTGGCGGTGACGAATAGTGGCGGAGGTGGTTGTCGGTGGTAGCAATAGTCAGGAAGACAACGGTGGCAGTTGGACGGCGGCGACAATCGGACGGACGGTGTGGCCAGTCGGACAAAGGCAACGGATTGGTGAGCATGGGCAATTGTGGGCAATAAATGATGTTGGTGGGCTATGCAGGTGGTGATAGGCAATGTACGTGGACTTGGCTACGAGATCGAGACGCGGGTAGACGTGTAGGCAAAGTCAGCAAAACGGCAGACTTCAAAGATGGTAGGTGGATATCGAAGAGCTGCCAGATGAGACGGGCGCTGAGTACAGCAAGCGCAAAGGTGAAACGAGGCTCTGAAACCATTTGATAGTACTTGGTTCTCTTGAAAGGCTATCGTGGATGGAAGATATTCTTGGTGTATGTGTGTAAGAAAGGAAGTGTCACATGCACACTCTCCCAAGTGTGATGTGGACATGCTTCTACCCATTGGCCAGCTCAGAGACACTAGACACTATAAATAGGAGTCTAGGCCTTACCCACCCTTTCTCCATCGCACAAGGATGACACCTTCGCTTAGTCCTTGACCACAAAGGTGTGTTATTTTTCTTTGCATACATCTACAGCACGTACATGTGTATAGACCATGGAGTTTCGGCAAATGTCACAAAGCTCTTTGGTTTCTTGGGAGAAACATGGTCCACCAACATCAATCTCTACAAGAGCATAGTGGAACCATATAGGATAGAGAGGCGTGAGGAGATTATCCAGCAGTTGGAGAGCAACTTGGCAGCTTGCCAAGAAGAGATCCAAGCAAGAAAGGCAACGCATACAGTGGTAAGTCCATCCATAGATGAAGCTCAACACGAGGGAGTGTCTAAGGATGCCGGAAAGCTTTCAAGAGAGGAAGTGGTATTGGTGACAGAGTTCCCCAGTAAGGAGTAGATTCTAGACGAGGAGCCCAAGGTGCAGACACTACCAAGCTTGGAGGTGATCTAGATAGATGGAGGACAACCCATTCCAAAGTCCATTCCACTTTTCGAGGACACGGAGGAGTCAACAAGCAAGTTGCAGACTTTTCTCTTCAAATCCATTGAGGAGGAGGATGAGATGAGCAATTCCTCAGTGGTGTCAACCATGCTAGATGAGCATCTAGAGCATAGTAACAAGAAACGGCCGTTTCCTAGCCTATTGTACACACAAGGTCTATAGTACATTGACCCTGTCTATCCTTTCGGTAGCTAATCTATAGTACATTGACCCTATCTATCCTTTCAAAACAGAAGCTAGAATCCCGTCATCAAGTTTAGCAGAGGGGGAGGATGACATTGGTAGAACCCACGAGGTTGTCGGCCAACATTTATGGAGATTGATCTGAGTCAGCTGCCGCAAAGAAGGGGATTTGTCCACGGACTTGGCCGACAGCAGGTCAACCAATCCATTTGGGTTTTTCCATGGCTTATAAATAGCAAAGTGCTAAGTTCTTGTTGATCACTCACTCCTCTAGGGAGTAGGGTCCTTAGACTACATTTAGATTAGGTGTTTACCACCTTTTGACGGCAGGCCAAGATCTATACACCCTTTTTGTACTACAAAATATAGTGAATACTCAGCTCTCTCTCTCTCTCTCTCTCTCTCTCTCTCTCTCTCTCTCCTCTCTATCTTCTGTTAGCGTTTTGCATCAAGAATGTTCCAGGATGGTATTTAAGGCTGAAAGAAGACTCCCAATTTCCGCAGAAGACATTGGTATCACAGCATCATGCTCAGCAAGGCTAAACACTGATTCAGTCCCAGATGAAGGTGCACAATCCAAGGAGAGGAACACAAGACATGCAATAAGTTCCTAGGAGGTTGGTTGGTGGTGTTCCACAAGAACCAAGGGGAATAGCAGTCCTGTGAGTCGGGTGCCACTTGGGGCACACCAAGAAAGGCTTCAAGGCAACAGTTCCAAGGGAGGATGATCCTCCAAGGGGTGGAGTGAGAGTGCCAGACTCAATACACAGGAAAAGAAGACCAAAGAAAGTGTTCAGGGATAGGGGACAGGATGGAACAGATGCATGGATCTTCAACAGATTTGGAGTTGGATTTGGAGACCCAGCAAGGTTTTCAGTGAAAAGGTTGCCAGGAGAATGATAGGATTGGGACTCTAGAAAAACACAAAGGGATGATGACAGTCATCCAAGAACAGAAGTTGGAATCCCGTCATCAAGTTTTTAGCAAAGGGGGATGTCATATGCATGCTCATGTACATGCTAATCCCAGGGCTGATCCTTTAAGGGCAACAGATAAAGTCCAGTTAAGAACCAGATGCTACAGCAACTAGGTGTGGGTAGGGAAGACATTGGTAGAACCCAGGAGGTTGTCAACCAGCATTTATGGAGATTGATCTGAGTCGGCTGCAGCAAAGGGGGTTTGTCCAGGGACCTGGCCAACAGCAGATCAGCCAATCCATATGGGTTTTTCCATGGCTTATAAATAGCAAAGTGCTGAGTTCTTGTTGATACTCACTCCTCTAGGGAGTAGGGTCCTTAGACTAGATTTAGATTAGGTGTTTACCACCTGCTGGTGATGTCATTTGCAGAAACTTTGGGAGTCTTCTTTCAGCCCGAAACACCAGCCTAGAACATGCTTGATGCAAAATGCTAACAGAAGATAGAGAGGAGAGAGAGAGAGAGAGAGAGAGAGAGAGAGAGCTGAGTATTCAGTATATTCTATAGTACAAAAAGGTGTACAAGTCTTGGCTCGCCCATGACTGCCCCATCAAAAGGTGTACTTCATGTAGTCTAAAGTCTAATCTATGACTCAGCCCATGGAAGGACTGAATCAGAAAAACAATGAGCAAACAATGCCTTAAATAGGCCTTGGGAATCCCAATGGACTGGCCAACCTCCTGTCGGCCAGGTCCTGGACAAGTCCTTGTCTAATTGCTGCAGCCGACAGGTCATAAAACCCTCCATGCGCTGGCCAGCAGCCTCATAAATCCTCCACCAGGCTTCCCTGCCCACACAAGCAGTACATGCTCCTGAATCTGGTCCAAAACCTTGTCTTTATCTGTTGCCCTTCAAGGATCAGCCCTGGGATCAGCATGTACATGTGCATGCACCCTCATATGGGATGACATCAGCAGTCCATATGCAGTTCTGCACACAGATTTAGTAGTGCACGTGTAAAATTCAGCAGGTACAGCAGCATACACAGGTTCACCAGGTGCGGATGTGTGACATCAGCAGGTACGGCTGCAGCAGGAGGGCTGTATGGCCTGTTCTCACTGTACAGATGGAAGCAGCACCATTTTTCTACTCCTTGCATGTGCTTTTCCCTTGTTCAATGTAGAGAGAGAGAGAGAGAGGCGCCTAGGTGGTTGGTGGTGGGTGGCCATGCACCCACTTGGTGCCAAGTGTTGGGCCACTCCACACCTGGCCTCAATTACCTTAATAGGTAGTGGGTGCCCACACACACAAAGGCCCGCACCACAATATTAGAGGGGCGCCCTTCATGCCTTGACCAGCCACTTTATAAAAGGACTGGCCTCTTAATAAAAGTGTCTGCCCACTTTATTAATGAATGTGAACCTGCAAGGCACGTTATACCATAACAAAGCTTTCAAAATATGCCAAGTGTAAAAACCATACTTATCACCTCTTCACAGGCCCACGAGCTACATCACCAACAAACAACTTCATGTGCATGGTTCACGAGCGGGCATCCCCAACCTGTGAACTAGACAGGTAGGCCAAGCAAGCAAACTAAAACAATTCACGTGAAAACATTTGACAAGCACACAAAAATGTGATCCAATGCACATCTTATAATGGGCATTCTCCCATTCATGTAGCTTGTATCCAACGACCATTCGGAGTGGAGAGAACGAGCCCCCTGGCCTGCTGGAATGTCATGTCCAGGATCTAGGTGCAGGCTGAGTCCTCAGCCTCACAAACCCAATCCAGGCTCCAGGCTCCAGGCTCAACACATAAGTCCTAATTACCACTCCAGAGCCCAAAGACATAAGTCCTAGTTACATACACCAGGCTCAAGACATAAGTGCTAGTTACATACAGATGCCAGTCCAGAGCCCACAGGCTCGAGTCACGGGAGGCCATTTGGGCGCCCAAATGGTGACAGCCGAGTCAACCGCGTCGTGACACTTGGTATATATATATATATATATATATATATATATATATATATATATATATATATATATATATATATATATGTGTGTGTGTGTGTGTGTGTGTGTGTGTGTGTGTGTATATATACAGATATATATATATACATATATATATATATGTGTGTATATATACATGTATATATATACAGATATATATATATATATATATGTGTGTATATATATACATGTATATATATACAGATATATATATATATACAGATATGTATATATACATATATGTATATATACATATATGTATATATATATACATATATACCAAGTTATATAGTGAGACTGCAGGATGGGGAGAGAGACTTTTTCAACAACTTGTAAACCTTGCAAAAATCAACCATAAAAACACCTCAAAACGCTTTTTTTTTTCAGTTTGCCCTTGTTTGCACACCGTTAGGATTTTTGAACACCAAATAAATGCATAAAACGCATCCCATTAGGCAATCAAAATGCCTTCTCCTCCTTGCAATTACTTCTCAAGGAGTGGATCTTGTCATCAAATTTAAACATTATGACATTGCCAAGCCCGCTCTTTCTCAAATCATATTCATCCAATCAATGTGCATGAGCTTGGGTTTCAAAGTTTTACATAACCTTTGAAGTTCTACCTCATCACGATGATACATGGTGGGCACTTCAAGAACTCCATAACAGCATTGTCTGGCCGGAAGAGCTTGAGATTCATTGCATTGTTAACAACTACACTCAAACCCTAGCTTTATCATGAAACTCACAAGATTATGGTGGCCTTTCATAATAGATCGTTTGCCTCAGTCTTACACACATCTCTAAAAGCCTTGCACAGTGTAAGGTAGCGATTAATTTCACAAATTTCTATCTTATGCTCCGAAAGATAGACTAAAACAGAGGTTTACATCTTGGAAAAAAAATCACACAGAGGTTTACATGCCCAAAACATCAAGGGTGAAGGACTGCAGCACCCAATTTCGAATTTAGGGTGCAAACTGCTGTGCTGATTACCATTTTCTAGAGCAAATGTGAGCACTGATTTGCAATCAAAGCAAGAAAAAGGGCCCGGTCTTTGGCAAAATGAAAGAGCCTTACCTGATCAAGAAGCTGGAGGTGACCACGCGTGTAACGGATTGCTTGCAGTGCGTTTTCTGCGCTGGAGTCCATGGCCGAGAGACCCAAAGCAAAAAGCAGAAAAGCAAAATGCAAGGTTTAAGGCACTTGTGAGCAGAGCGAAGCCATTTGTACTACTGTCTTAGATTTTCCAGAGATGCCAGAAAGGGGTATAAGTTCTGAAATTTGCAAGCGAAGGCTATGGCTGTGGCGATGGTGGAGGGTATATTTTGAAGGGTATGGGCACTCCCTTTACCCATAGGCACAATCTATCATCTCACTTTCATATATCCTTTCTAACATGGTGCAATCACGAAGGTGCCCACACCATAATAATAATAATAATATCAGTGTCTGAAAAAAACCACCCTCCACTGAAATTTTCATTCACAAAAACCATTTGTAATTTTGCCTAGCCTTTATTTTAAAGATTCACATTTCGAAATTTTAATTATTAACCCCATTCACCTATGCATTTTTTCAATAAACTCCGGTTGAGCTTAAAGGTCATCCCTTTTTTATTTCTGACATTGCCCCATATGCCCACCATTTCAGAGTGTATTTTTCCCGATTAGAATTGAAAGATCTAGTTTAAATCTGACATTGCCTTTATTTTCAAGGAACAAAAACATTTACTTCAATTTATAATCCTAGTATTTTCTATTTTACTCTCAAGCATTATCTTTATTTTTGACTGGTTGTCTAGCACTAATGCCCATCACAGTGTGCCAAAAAAGCGCTTATATTTTCCCTTTATTTTTTTGTGATTTGATGTGATATACAACAGTGTTGTGAGCATTGGATGAGCTTCTAGCATTGGATGAGCTTCTAGCATGGTGAGATTCGATCTTGGGCAAGCACATAAGTAAGTGGAACCTGATGTTGGTGTGTTTCATTTGGTATCAAAGCCCATATATTGTTTAAAAGAATGGCTTTCTTATTTATGTGTTGAATGGAAGATGATTTCTTTTTGTATGTGAGAGAGATGGTTATCCATTTAACAAAAATGTTCATTGTATAGTAACCACTCCGATAAGGAGAGAAATGAATATATGTTTTTCTTTATGCTTGGCCAGAAATTTTGAGCGTAGTTTTTGGGTTTGGAGAAACATTAAACCTTTTTTGGTTAAGGTTTGATATGCTTAAGTATATGATGAAACCTACTTATGTGCCTATTGGCGACGACCATAGAAGCTTTGTTTTGATTATTATATGTTGGTTTCTTTTTTCCCAACAATGACAATAGATAATTCTTTGTAATGTTTACCAACTAGGAGGCAGTCGATGACTAGTGTCTTTGGCTATCAATGACGACTAATGTATTTTTTGCTCCAATTATTGTCTTTGACAACACTATGTACAGCCAAAGTATTATGGCTACTAGCAACGCCTATAGTTAGACTTCAGTTCTCTTAACTATCATATCACCATCGTCTACAATAGTCAGTTCTATGCCATGATAATTGTTACCTTGGTGTCATTGGCAAGAGCCACCACATTATTGTTGACCTTGCTAAGCATGACGTTGCATGTTCCGTGGACCATCATGTTGGCACATGCTAGGTGTAGCTTGCAAATCTATTACTCAACCATGTTGATTACGTGTGGATTGAGTTGTAAACTACACATCATCTTATAATAAATTTTTGCCACCCACGACCAAAACACTGAAGACCCCTATGTACACATGTTTATTTTTTGACATGTGTAAAATTCTTTTGGGCACCCCATATTTTTTGCCAAAACACTGAAGACCCCATATGTACACATATTTATTTTTTGACATGTGTAAAGTTCTTTTAGGCAACTGTAGATTTTATTTTATCCGTCTTTCTAGTTGGCAAAAAGCAACGCTTCATTTCTTTAACTGAGATTCATCTCTTTAAAACAAAGAAGTGAAATATTTTCCTAAAAATTCATGCATAAAATTTTTAAAAATTAATGAAGAAAACTAAAGCTTTGTTAGTTTTTATGGGTTAAAGAAAGATGATTTACACATAAATAAAAGCTAAACTTTTGGAAATGTTTGGTAGAAAACATGGAAGCTTCTCCTTCTCTGTGACCAATTTGGTCATAGACTTGCTATATGGGACAAGACACTAATGGTCCTCTCCCAAATAGTAGTTTCTCAGGCTATAGTGGGTGTGGGGTTGCCACAACCATAGAGGGTCCTCATCAATCCAAATGAGCTACAAAATTTATTCCAACAAGTTCAGGATCTATAGACTTGAGTGGCACAAAGTGAACAATGATGGACCCCCCCCACAGGTTGGGCCATTGGGTACTTTTGGGACATATCCTTCTTTTACTCCAAAGTGGTTTTCTAGGGAGAAGAAGGAATGTTATCCAGACTTTGTCAGAGCCTGGTTGAGTCATTGGGAGACACATTTTGCCATTGTTCGTTGCCCGTAGGAGCATAAAATAATGGCGGTAGAAATGTTTTTAAGAGATTGTGCCTTTTGGTGGCAGGATTTCAAGTTGAAACTCACAGCTCCTAAGACCTAGGAAAGCTTCAAGACTATATTCTTGGAAACTTTCGTTAGAGAGAACCTGATGAAACTATGGATTTTTGTCAAATTTAGAAGATATAATTGGCATGAAGGCCTTTTGAGGCTTTCATTCAAGAGTTTCGGGAGCTTATAGCTAAGTTCTTAGATCTCCCAGATCGTTACGTCCTTTTGTTCTCTTTTTTCAAGCTTCACCTCATGATTATCAAAATGAAGTAAGACAAAACATAATTAAGTCTTAAGAATTCATTACACTTTTCACCTATCTATGATGATACAGTTTGCAAACAAATGTGTGAGAGGAGGGACAATACACGTCCTTCTAACTAGAGAAGTAAGGATGCATTGCACTTTGCACGTATCTATGATGATACAGTTTGTAGCTATGAGAGGAAGGACACTACATGTCCTTCTGCTGACTAAAGAAGTGCAGTAAAGAAGACAAAATGTAATGTCCTAAGGATGCGTTGCACTTTGCACGTGTCAGTGTCTGGTCTAGACCCGGCACCTGAGTGGTTCCAAACCACATAGTCAGCTCCGGAGGAGTCTGGAGGAGACGCAACTAATACAAATGTGCCCAACATGATAAGTTAATGCTAGCACATTGTGCCGCCGATCTGCCTACACCAAGGGAGTTAGTTACAATAGAGACTTAACTCAAAGTACAATGCCCTAGTCCACGGTTGACACTCCCTATTCTTTCCTATCACGATAGTGTTTCTTTTACCTTTTTCATCACCCTGGGTACTACCCATTGGCAAGATTCAGTTACAAGGTTGTTATAAGAAAGTTGTTGCTCAACAGATACACAAGACAATGACATTGGGCGGCGGCCGGTGGTTGGATGATCCCCAACGCTTAGCGATCATGGTGGACGTTGTGTTAGCAGCGAAGCGCACATGGTTTCCTATTATTTTCTCCCGGCTTCTTCCATCCTTTGAAAATTCAAAACGTTATTTTTGGAATCCGGATCCAATTCCTAAGGCCTATTCCAACCCCCTTCTTCTGGTCGTTCTTATGTGGCAAGGCCCCCAAATATAAATTTAATTGGTTTGTCCTGGGCATACCTGGACTCATAAGCCCTCTTCGTGTTGCCTACTCTTGCATGGCTGACCCCCATTCTTTCATCCACCCTTCGGAACTGTATGTTGATGGGCTTCGCGTAGGGGTACTTCTTCCTGGTCCTTTCCATTACCTTGATGGCCATCCCCGCAGCAAAAATGTGTGGCTCATTTAGCTCTGGGAGAATGGTAGCATTCTCGAATACTAGCTGCTCAAGCTCTCTTGACCTCCTTCTTCCCCCTTGCCTCCACTTCCACCCATAGGGTGGTTTAGAGTCCATTGGCAAGGCGCAATGGTAGTCCTGCTCGGTGCATGAGCTATTGCCTCCTCACCAAGGTTCGCAAGTCATGAGATTCCACCACTTCCCCGAACAACCCGAGATCCAAATGAGGGGCTTCTTCTGTATGCCGATTCCCATGCATGCGAGCTGCACTGGCCTTGTTTCTCCATGCTTTTGTCCAACTAGTTCATGAAACATGCGATTTCATTCTAGTTGGATGGTTGTACGGCCCCCACTTGTTTAGCCACATGAATTACACTCCTCATGTGTTCGAGGGTCGCCTCTTTGCAGAACTCCGTGTTTCCTTGCTTCCTCTCTTCCTAGAGCCTTTGCTACATTTCTTCCTTTTCTGCCTTATCTCTTTTCGCCCACTCTTGGAAGTTTTCGATCGGGCTAAATTCCTTTATGATGTCCTCATCCTCTATTGCCTTAACTTCACCCTCACCTTCTTACTGGAAGCTTGAACACTTCAGCCACGTAGAGGGGATTAAAGGCTTTCTTCTCACTAGATGGGAGTGTGATGTTATCTGTTTTCTGCAGCTGCTCTGCTACCTTGTAATTCTATTGGAGCTCCTCCTAGGGTAGCTCCACGAACTCCTTGAGTCCCATCCTTTCCAGCCATTATGCATGCTTGTCAATGTCCTTGTACAGTGTTGATGGCAGGGCTTCGAACTCCAACACCATGTCTTCTTCTTCCTTAAGAATGCTAGGGATGCTTGGAAGAAAGCGGAAGCGAGAAGGGTTTAGTAGGAGGAGAGTTAGGTGCACATGGTAATTTTTCAAAAGTTGATTTGGGAACTATGCATTCGATGGAGAGGCATTCGGCCGTTGCTGCTGTGAGGTGCACCCTTCCCAAAGGCGGCCATAATTGCTTCATCTTTCCATGATTGCCCCAGATCTCCCTTGTTATTCGACCACTAGTCTCTTTTGCACTCTTTGCAAGGTTACCAATGGCCTTTACACGTCCATGCACCCCTTTTTGTGGCAGCAACCTCAACTTTTCTATTCGTGCCATGCTACTGCCACCTAGCTCCTCAGTGTCTATACACATTGTTATCATATTTACACATGGGGGATCTAATTTTTGCCTATTTTTGTTAGCATTTTTTAATCCTCTGGAATCATGTCCTTCTTCCTAATCCTATTTGGACAAAGGTTTTGGTTTCTCAATTATCTCCGGCCCAGGATTCTGAATCCCTTCTGGACACTTCGTCCCTCCGTCTGGTATCTTTCCATAATAGGGCTTCAACCTGTACCATTTACTAGTTGCTTGAGTTTTTCACCATTCAGACTCGCTAGGTTGAAATTTCCTGTTCCCAACTTCCCGACAATCCTGTATGGGCCCGTCCATCTCATTTTCAATTTTCGTGGGTGGGGTCCCATTCTTGATGTAAATAGCAGAACATCATCTCCTTCTTCAAATATCTTGAACCTTGTGTTCCTGTCCACCTGCAACTTTCTTCTCTTTTGCACAATTTCTGCTGTCCATGCGCTCCGCAGTCTTCTTTCATCAAGCTTTAGGACCTGTTCAATCATGTGCATCTCTGATTCTTCCGGAGATTCTTCCGGAGAGAGCCTTTATGCCATTGCTATCTTGAGACTCTGTGTCAAGAACTCCATGGGCACTACTACTTCTAGTCCATACACCATATTGAATGGTGTAAGTCCTGTTCCATTCTTATAAGTTGTCCGAAATGCCCATAATACCGAGTGCAGCTTCGTGTCTCAATCGTTCCTGTTCTCATTTACTATCTTGATCAAGATTCCCTTAAGGATATTACTGGTGGCCTTTACTTGCCCATTGGCCTATGGTGTGGGTAGTAGACTGTCGACTTCTTGTGTATTATCATGTGCTGATCCATCAGTTTCATGATCACTTGAAGTGAGTCCCTTGATCACTCACTTTTTCTATGGGGCATGCAAATCTTGTCATTATGGTTTTATAAAGAAACTTTGCCACAGATGATGCCTTGCAGTCTTTAAGGGCCTTGGACTCTACCCATTGTGTGCAATAATCAGTGGCCACCAAAATGTATTTGTTTCCTGTCCTGTGAGTAGGTTTGAATGCGCTGACGAAGTCGAGACTCCACTTCTGGAATGGCTCGAGTGGCAGGAATGCATTATGGGGCATTTTGTCTGCATTGCTTGGTTGCCCCATCCCCTGGCACATGCCGCACTCTTTTGAGAACTTATGGGCATCTTTTAATGAAGTTGGCCACCACATACTTGCTTGAAATACCTTTCGTTCTATGACTTCTCTGGAAAAGTTCCCACCACTTACACCTTGATGTGCTTCTGCTAACACATCCTGTTGCTCATGCTCGGGAACACACCTCTTGAGAATCTGGTTCGATGCCCATTTTGTAGAGCTGCCCAGCCACTACCATGAATGACTTACTGCGGAGAGTCAGCTTCTTTCTCTAATCTTTGGACATGTACTCCGGAAAGGACAGGTTAGACACGAATTGTAGCATTTCACCATATCATACCAGCTGCACCTTTCTCCTTCTATGAAGAAAAGCTACATCGTCTTCTACCCCTTCTAGATCTTCTCCTGTTTCCAGTTGTTGTGACATGAAGTTTGCCACTGCATGTTTGTTCCTAGGGGTGTGGCTTATGTTAAACTCAAATTCTTGTAACAAGAGCATCTATCTGACCAACTTTCCCGCTAGGTCTGGTTTGTTTATTAAGTACATGAGAGTTTTATGATCTACATGAAACTCAAACATCTTACCCAGCAAGTAGTGCCTGAACTTCTTGATGGAGTAGATCATTCCCAGTGACTCCTTCTCTGTGGTGGAGTAGTTCCTTTTTAGTCTAGACAGCCTCCTACTCGCATAGTACACTGGTCTATACCATCCCTCCTGTGCGTTCTGTATTAGAGCACTGCCAATGGCCACATCCGAGGCGTCGACAAACACATGGAACACCAGGTCATATTTGGGATGCTGGAGGATGGGCGCTATTGACAATATCTTCTTCAAATTTCAAAATGCCTCCGGACCAGACATATTCTGCATCCTTCACGTCATTAGGTTGTATAAAGGCACTACCACATTAGCTAGGAACTTCATGAATCTACTGTGCCACTTGATTAGTCCTAAGAATCTTGCAAGCTCTTTGGCATTCTTGGGGGGCTGCACCTTTACAATGATTTGCGACCTTGGCCAGACCCACCGCAAGTCCTTTCGCAGACACTATATATCCCAAGAGAGATCCACTGCTGGTTATAGTGAAAGGTACACTTGGCTAGATTTAGGTTAAATCTATCCCTTTTGCACTTTTCTAGACACATTATGAGGTGTGTGATGTGTTCTTATTTCTTCTCGAACACACTAAAGTCATCCACAAACACCCTCATGAAGGTGGTCAGGTATTCATAGAATATTTCCTGAACCATCCTCTGGAATGTAACAGGAGCATTTTTCAGCCCGAATGTCATCACTTTGGAGGCAAATGCTCCCCATTATATCACAAAAAGCACTCTTTTCTTTATCTTCATGAGCCATTCGCACTTGATTGTACCCACTAAATCCATCTAGGAAAGAATATGTTTTATGCCCCGTTACTACATCCAGCAAGGAATCAATAAAAGGCAATGGGAACGGGTTGGATATAGTGGAAGCGTTCAGCTTGTGGTAGTGGATGCACACCTTGAGATTCCCATTCTTTTTTGGAACAATAACTATCAATCACAGTCATCCTGCCCGATCCATAGGATAGATGAACCCCACCTTTAATAATTTGTTAATCTCTTCCTTCACCTGTTTGGCATAGTTTGGTGTTAAAACCCTAAGTTCTCTCTAAATAATTGTTATGTATAAACATGCATTAATCAGGCATAAACTCATACACCCGACCACCCCCAAGCCCAAGGGATGCACACATGAATTATAATGAAATACATCATACCTTTACCTTGATGTCCCATATCATGAAGAGGTATAACTCCAATCCAATAGCATGTAGCTATAGTGTGAAATGGTAGGTGAGTAGATATGATCCTTTACACAAGAGACCATAGCCTAAGCCTCCAAGCCCCCCTTGATGAGTGTGCCCCATGCCCCTATTATATAGAAGGGCCCTAAGTGACTCTTGACTCTCCATTTCCCATGTGTGACCCTTGGATGCCTGACCCTAACCTTAACCCTTAAGGTTTGTCCTAACCCATGCTCCACTAGATCTTGTTCCCATGCTCCCAAGCTCATAAGCCTAATGTGGGTTAGCCTCCTAGTATATGCACATATAATGTGCATATAACATTTGGGTTCATCCTGTATCTACTCTACCCGATTGGGGTTGCATCTTCTTTCAGGTTAATTTTATGTTGATAGAAATTGGGATCAATCCCCTTCATGTCTGAATAGTTCCAAGCAAAGACATCCTTGTAGGAATTCAACAATTCAAGGACCCTCCCTTTGAATTCTTGATTCAGTGTGGCACTAATCCTGACAGTCTTGGGTTGATAATCCCCCAGTTTTACCTCCTCAAGCTCATCTTCTTGCACTCTAATATTTCTTCTCATGAGCTCGGCTTCCTCCTGTTTTAGAGCCACCGTGGATTTTTCTTGTTCTGCCTGTAGCTCTTCCGCATTATCCTGAGTGTCTTTTTTCTCTTTACAAGTGCTTTCCTCATTGACTATCACCTTAAGATGAGCTACCAAGACCTCTGGGTCATACCTTTGCACAATCCTTTCTATGCCTACTTCAAACAAGGAAAGCAGATTTGGATTCTCCTTCAAGATCTTCTCTTCTTCATCATCTTTTACCCCTTCTAGGTAGTTCAGGCGGTTTGCATGCATTGGTCGATTTCCTAGGCTTAGCCAATCTCTTCCTACCATTGAGATGTAGACCTTCTTTTTGCCTCTTCTGATCGTGATCTTGTTCGTCTCCCAGTTATGCTTTATTCTTCCACTCCGAGAGCTAAGTCCTTCCTAGGAGCATGGGATATGCACCTGCTATCTTGGTCAGCTTGAGAATAATGAACACAACAATGAAGCTACATCTTGCCACCTCTATCTATTCTCCCATGATTATCCTAATAGGTCGGACCCTTCCCTGGTTATCCATGCGAATCTGGAATGGAGCGTGTTGCATGTTAGTGATTCCTATCTTTGTAGCTAGGTTATCTGATATTATGTTTACCCCTGACCCACTATCTAAAATGAGTCTTGCCACTGTCTCACCTCTGATCCCCTGATGGTTACTTCTAGAACACACGTCACAGTTTTGAACAGTTTCCACATTCTTGCATTCTACCATTGGGTTTTCTGGTTCTTCCTACAAATGCATTTGTGCCAATTTTTCATTTGGTATTATGGCCTGCCAGCAACTTCTGTCTGTAGTTGGGAACTAGGTTCAGCATTTGATCTAGAGTGATATTCAATTTCATCTTGCTGAGATCCTCCCATAACTCATACTCCTTTCAGAAATTACTGCTTTTCTCCTTGCTAGTGGGCTCATCTTGATCTCTACATGTTCTTTCTTCTTCCTGGTTTACTTCTTTCTCTCGTTCCTAACTTCCCCTTGTTAGTTTTCCATTTCGGATGTTCTCCAGATTTTCTTCTACTTCTTTCCTTGCGACACTTCGTTGCTCTAGGCTGTAATTGGCTCTAGTAGGCATTTTTGCATCTTTCCTAAAGTTGCTCTTTTGTTTAGATTGGCTTCTTTCCTACCACAATTTTCTCTCTTCTTGATCAGGCTGATCCTATCCAAATTTTCTTCAGAGTTTTCTAGGCATGGGCTTTCCTATATTTTTCTCATCATTCCTTATGCAGTTTGCACTAGTTTGGTGATTTGGTCACGGAATTTCTATTGTTTTGCCCATTGCTCTGGCTTCTATCTCTGTTCTAATTCGACATTCCTGCCTATCAGCATCTTGACAAGTCCTTGTGATCTTGTCATAGGGCCATCGCTTTTGGTGGCTTTGTCCTTCCTTCTCCATGGTCTATTTTCACCATATTCATAGCTGCATCATTTCCTGCCATGTTTGCCTCCCTTGCTAGCCTTATTTCCTTCAGTTCTTGCAGATGGCGTTGCAATATGGGGTAGTCATTCTGTTTGTGCCCCATACCATTGCAATAGAAATAGGCTCCTCTTGGACTGAATCTTCCACCTCCCCCAAATCTTCCACCTCCTCTTCCATACGGTCTGTTGATTTGAGGTCCTGTGGTGACTTGATTGACAGTGGAGGCTTGCTGCTGCCTTTCCACCACCCTTGGGTTCCTGTTTTGTATGTTATAGTAACATGTCTCTGTAGAGTGATTGTACCTTCAATAGAAATAGATGGTGCACACTTGCTGTGTGCATCTTAAGTGGCACTCCTCTTTTGTGTGCCCTTGATTGTTGCACCTCGTGCACCAGACATCTGGTCTAAGTTGGGGATCCTACGTGTCCTTTCGACAATCTTGCCTAGGGCGGTCCTTAGTTCTTCCATACTTTCTTTGCCTACTTTTTGCCTTTCTTTTTCTGGGGCTTTTGCTCTTTAGCGTCCGACTCCTGACTAGATTCTGACTATGAGGTATCCTCTCTGGATCAGATTCTGAGGTTTCTTCCTCTTTTTTCTTTCTCTTGTTCTTCTTTTTCTTTTTGGGGTTTTTGTTTGTTTACTTCAGGACTCCTTCACCTCTGGCGGCTCCTACCACCACTTGTTTAAAGGTCAGCGCTTATAGGTCGTATGAGGTTGTTACTGTCTAGAGCTTCTCCCTCAGTCCTCTCACAAACCAATGGCTCAGTGTGGCTAGGGCAGGACGGTTGGGTTGGTCCACGCATATCAGCATTGCTCTGAATTCAGTCATGTAGTCTTTTGTTGGCCTCTTTTTTTGTGTCATCCTCTACAGCTTTTCTAGCACTTTTGTTATGGTTTTGTCTTTCCTAAATCTCTTCAAGAAAGCCTTCTTCAGCTCTTCAAATGTCTGGAAGTGCTCCAGTCCATACTGGGCATGCCAAGCTGGTGGCTTTGCTACCCAACATTGTAGCAAAATACTTCGTCTTTTTTTTCCTAACGGAGCTCTATTTTTCTGGAACATGCTTTAAAAGGTGAAAATGTGGGCATCCTGGTACTTCTCACTCTTGCCTTTGAATTTTGCATACTTGAGGGACATCCTGCCCACACAACTACTAGTTCTTCCCCTTCCTGAGCTTCCTGCCTCTCCTGTTTTGGTTCCTGAAATCTTCTTCTTGATTCCTTGGTGGTTTCGAAATCAGTCTCTCATGCTGATGTGCAATGCTATCCGGCGATTCCTTAGTTGTTCCGGAATCAATCTTTCTGCTGCTATTGTGGAATCCCATTAGCTAATCTTCTTGGTCGGCGTAGTGGATGGTGCGGAGGTGCTTCTTATTCTATAGCTTCCGCTGTCTCTACGGCAGTATCGCCTTTCCTTATTTGAGCTTCCTTCGTTCTCCATGCCCGCTCCATTGCTCTAATGATTCTCTAGTTAGCATTCCTAACACTGTGTGCTTTCTTTCTAGGCTTCTTTTGGCTAGTTTACTTTTATTGACTGTGCAAAACTTAACCTATACTAGCGTTGAGACTGCAGGTTTGAGACTCATGGGTATTTTTGATGATGATAAGATTAGAGTCTCTTGTGGAGTAGTTGTCAATGATGAGGCTTTCAAGCATGCGGTTGTCTCCTTTCGTGAGGTTTGACGATGAAGAGGCATAGGCTCCAGGGATTTTCCTTTGAATTCCTTGTTAGAGATAGATGGTTGCGTGGGGGGGACTTCTTCAGGAATGGCTGTTGATTGCGATGTTTTGGCATCGAACTTCATTGGCGAGGATGGAGTTGAAGGAGTAGATGCTTTATCGAAGTTGGTCGTTGACGTAGATGGTAGGTCATTTTATAGAGGGGATTCTGTGGAAGAGGCTTTTAACCTTTTGCATTCAGCATCATAGAGATCCATTAAAGTTGGATCCTTTTCTTTGCAATATGGTATTTTCATCTTTTTGTCATTGACCATCATGATGACTCTATCGCTAGCAAAGCACAGTGGTGCTTGGGTAGCAAAAGTCCATTTATGCCCCAAGATCAAATCTACTTCCAACACATAATCAACCACAAAAAACTTGCAAGTAAGGGGATTAGTTTCAATATACATTATATGTTCAAAGTACCCCAAATATATCATGTTCAAGTCTTGTATAAAGGGAATTCTTTCAAGATGAGTCGTGAGTGTTTCTTGACCTAACAAATCCCATAACTCGAGGGTCATGAGATTGTGTTCTCGTGTTGGATATAGTTGTGCTTGAGTTTTGGTGGTGATTTTATTTGAAATCTCCAATCTAACCAAAATCCTAGGGATCTTTTCACAGTAAGATATGTTGGAAGTTCCAGCTCCTCCAAGGTTTCTTCCTCCCGTGATAGCAATTGTACAATGTCTGCAAGAGTGTTCAAGGTGATTGTTTACATGGATTCATCTATTGACTACAACGAGTCACTTATACAAGTTCCACCAAGGATGACATCATACCCAAGGGAATCTAGGATAACATGGAATGTAAATTCCACATCTCCATTGATGGTTTGAGTAGCATAACTAAAATAATCGGGAACTTTAATGTTTTGTCCATTGGCTCCTTTTACAAGACCATTGTCTGTAGGGATGAGTTTAGGTTGTCCCAATGACACCTAAGTGTCTATTGTCATGACTCATGATGTTATGACTAGCTTGAGGACTAATCAATGCGTATTTGCGCTTAACATCATTGCCTGTAGGGAAATTCAACCATATCATGATAGAATCTTCAAGAGGAACCATGGATGTTTCAGTTTTTGTTTCAGCTTTTCAGATCCCATTTCTGTTTCATATTCTCATTCACTTTCGTTCTCTTTTTGGCTCTTAGCTTTTTCAAGAGTACCCAATGTGTACACTGGCACACTCAGTCCTTTGCAATTCTAAATGAGGTCTATTTGGAAACTTACAAATCCTCAGAGTCCTATTTTATGGAGCTCTTTATGTCTTGGTATAACTCATGTTGTTGAGCTCTTAAAGGTGCAAGTGTTGATGTTATGCTGGCCATTAGAGAAGAGCATTCCTCTAAACGAGGTTTTGAGAGACTGCTTTAATTTTGTAAGGGAATTATTGAATTCTTTACGTGTTTTCTCAATTGCATAATTCGTGTAATCTATCTTGAATGACCCTTCTATAGAGAGTATGTCTTCCTCTTGAAAGGGAAAACGGGTTTTGTATTTTGGTAGACTGCTTTAATTTTATAAGGGAATTATTGAATTCTTTACGTGTTTTCTCAATTGCATAATTCGTGCAATCTATCTTGAATGACCCTTCTATAGAGAGTATGTCTTCCTCTTGAAAGGGAAAACGGTACTCCTTTGGGTTTTGTATTTTGGTTACTTTTTTAGGTTTGGCATTATCACGTTCAATCACAACTGGTGATCCTGTAAGACACTCAACCAAGCTAAGCATGCTCTCTTGAGCTTGCTTTTTGCGTTCTGCATATGTCATATAATTATGATTTTCAATTTGGAGTGGTTGGGTGGGTTGTAGTTTCTTGATTGGTCTATTAAGTGCACTGGGTGACGAATTAGAACTTGTTTCATCCTCACTTAGTGACGTACTAGAACTTGTTTCATTTTTTGACTTTCTTTGGATTGTCAGTTTTTCATTATGTTTGTCCATGCAACAAGATCGAATTTTCTTTTGGGCTTTTGTACCATGTGTCGCACATATAGGTTTTGAGGTTTGTGTGGTGGCCTTTGAGATGGATGCTTCTGCATCATGTATAGCTTTTGGCTCTTTTGAGTTTATGTCCCCTTTTGGGTTTATGTCCTCCATAGGCTCTTTTTCCTTGTCCTTTAATTCAACCTTGGTTTCGATAGTTTGTTGTTCCTTGTTTTTCTTGGGTTTAGAAGGTTTTGTTTTCTCTTTTGGGTTTTGCTTTAAAGCATGTTCTTGTACCCATGTTGAGGTATTATCTTTTGCATTCTTTTTTACCGTTTCTCATGCCTTGGGTTGTAATAAGCGTGTAAGCACAATCAAGGATACCATGGACAATTGCTCGTTTTGTACACTTAAGATGTTAAGAGTTGTTTTTTATGAGATAAGTTGCATTGAAGCAACTCATCTTGGGCCATCTTAGAACATGTGATCAATGCCACATCGTTCACACATTGGTTGTAAAGTGTCAGTGACTATGGGCATGGAAGTATTCTAAATTGTGTAGTCTGCCACTTTGTGTGGTCCACAACAATAGAAACAATGAAGTATTTGATTAACTGCTTCCTGAGCAGTTTCGACCCTTTGGACTATTTCTGTTTGGTGCACAAGAGATGGGGGTTTTGAGTCAATTATTGATGAATTGGGACACTTTTTGGTATCACGATCAAAGGATTTACAATATATGCAATACAGAAAAATAGGTGCCTTGTATGCATAATTTGGATTGGGATGGTCGTATTGCACTAAGCACAAGGCATTTCACTCCTCACTTGTAGAGGCATTAAGGATGGTTGATTTTGAAGGATCTCCTCTCTTAGAGATGTTAGTTGTAAGCTTTTAAGCAAGGTTACATAGAATTCAGGGAATAACAATTCCAAGATCAATCTTTCTTTTGCCATTGCTTCACTTGGTTTAGATGAGGAACATCTCGTAGCATGATCATCTTCTAGCATGTCGTCATCTAAATGTACTGTTTCTTTGTAACATTGATCGAATGTTTCCGGGTTTAGTAACAATGATCAAGTTGTGTAAGCTATTTTTCTTTAATCCCATCATGAAACATCTCTTCAATTGAGAATCGTTTAATTTCTTCCATGACTCAGATTATGAGTCTAAGAGTTTTATCCGAAGGATAAAGTCTTTAATGGTTTTGTTTGGGTTACGCTCAATTGAATAGAATTCTTTTGCTACACTCCAGCGATCACCTTGTCTTGAAAAGCCATGGACAAAGAGTGACTTTAAGATTCTGAAGTTGGTCTTGATCGCCAGCATCAATGTGATGAACTATCGAGTAGCCTTTCCCTCTAAGCATAGGTTCAACGCATGTACCTTAGTGGGAAAATTGGGATTTCCAAAGGCTTCACATATCTGTTCAAATATTTGTATGAATTGAACAGAATCTGTTGTTTCGTCGTATTTGCCCATGATTTTGGAGATCTGTACAACTGTATTCTTGTATAAATCGCTGAGGTCGTACGCGAGTGCTCGTGTTGGGAGGGACTCACTCAGTCCTTGGGCTACCCCCCTTCCTAGACTAGTCAGTATGTCCAAGGGGAGGGCATCATGGAAAGGGCTGGTACTTATAGGATTTGTGGAGATGTTAGGTAAAGGGCCAAAGCCCGAAGTGACAAGGGGTGTAAAACCCGATGTCACGTTTGTTATAGGCATGGCCAATGGTATTGGGAGGTGCATTTGTGGCATAGATCTCAATGGCTCGAATATGTCAGCCAATTAGGTTCAGTCCTTGTGTGATCCCTGGCAATCCCTCTATTACTACCATGTCTGATTGCCTAAATGCTCCTTAATGAGCAAGCACACATTTTTTTAATAGCTTTTTATATTTTCTCACAACT
Organism: Cibotium barometz; assembly: GCF_041138505.1. Classification (NCBI taxonomy): domain Eukaryota; kingdom Viridiplantae; phylum Streptophyta; class Polypodiopsida; order Cyatheales; family Cibotiaceae; genus Cibotium; species Cibotium barometz. The sequence continues at coordinate 10,305,379 of NC_141060.1, read as the reverse complement.
CGTTACAACCTTAAGAGACATGGCATTCTCTTCGTTGGGTCAAACGAGTGTCTGTTCACCCTAATTAGCTTAGGCGCTATACGCACGTGAATGACGAGATAATTTAAAAAAAAACTGCATGCTAGTAACTTCCCAGAGATGGAAGAGGAGGTCCTAAAACCTATTTTCCATCACTATCTCAAGACGAATTTCTCTGGAAATTTTTTCCCTGTTTTGCAGCACGGTTTTTAGGGTGTTCCAAAAGGAAATTCGAAAAACTCTAGAGTTGTAGTATTTTTGGTGTACTACAACTTTGTCTCCTTGAGTCATTCGTGATTTTGTCGTTTAGACCTTCAAAAAGTAGCTCAAATATGGTTCGACGTCATTTTCACGCAGTTTTTTTGTGATTTTTCATGCTCTTTGGGTTGTTTTTTGCCTTGATTTTCAGGTCAAATTTTGAGGATACTAGTCGGAGGCCAAAACGGTCGATTTTGACTTCGGACGACCGAGTCCAAATTTGAAGAGCTTGATGTTAGCTTTCCGATGAGCCCTGAAGCGTCTTCATTGGATATACGATTTAGGAGATACAAGCCTCCAAAGAGGGGTGTTTTCCTAAGTCTTTTTTTTTTGGACCGACGAACCCCCTTTCATGTCGTGAACTAGCAGGGTGGTGCAGTTCATGGCGTGAAGCGGACTTCACAAATTTTATCAATTTTGAATTTTTTTTTGGGCGTGAACGAAGTCTTTTACGCTGTGAACCGGACAGACTTCACAAAAAAATTAAATTCAAAGTTTTTTTTTTGGGCGTGAACGAAGTCTTACACTGTGAAACCTTAGGGTTTCATGCCGTGAACCGACTTCACGGAAAAATTAAAGTCAAAATTATTATTTTTTTGGGCGTGAATGAAGTCTTTCACACCGTGAACTCTGCGGACTTCATGGAAAAATTAAATTTGTTTTTTTTTGGCGTGAATGAAGTCTTTCACGTCGTGATCTAGACTTCATAGAAAAATTAAATTCGATTTTTGTTTTGGATGTGGACTCCTAGGGCGTGAAACCTTAGGCTGTTAAAGTGCAGAAGAGGTTCACGGTGTGAACTTTGTTTTTTTGGAGTCTAGTGGGAAATACGAATTTTCTTTTTTGGGGGGGATATTTTTTGAATTTAAAATTAAGGAGATATTGACATTTTTCAAAAAAGATAAGTGGGAATCAAAAAAGTTAACCTTTTTATGACACCCCTTACACCCTTCATAAATGACTCCCAAAATGGACACTTTGACAACTCATGAGCATCTACCCATTGTGAATGCTCATTTAATCTTAATGAGTTATGTAAAAAAGTGATTAAGATCCCTAATTAATTCACACAATTGAGCACATCATTGGATAGAGCAAGGGAATGCTAATCTGTGTGCATCAACAAATGTGTAAATTAATCTAAAATAGGAGATTAATTAGACTCTTAATTTTAGTCTCCTCTTTTAAGGTAAAATTAAGCAAAGAGAGTCAAATTCCTCCACTTGATGTAATTAAGTATTTTGATGCATCTAGATGCTCTCAAAACACTCAAAAATGCTAATTTTAATTACTCACATGATCAATTTAGATCCCAATCAACACATTTTCTAAACTTTTTACCTCTTGAACAAGATTAATCACCCTTAATGACATAAACCAGTCCATTAAGAGAAATTAATTGAATTCAAGGGTTTTTTTCATCGTTTTGAGAAATTTTTTGAAAGATTAAGCTACTTCTAATGCTTGCTAACACTCTAATGCAATTAATTCCAACAAAAAACACACAATTAAGCTAAAATTAATGATTTTAGTTCTATGTCTAACACTAATAAAGAGAGCTAACATTCACTAAACATTGTATTTTATTGCATTGTTTAATGCAATGGATGCAAACTAAGTCCTAATACAAACTATATGCAAGCCCTAAGAACATGAAAAACCACAATAACAACAACAAAAACAATAAATTAAGCAAAAAGTTTTCTTTACAAAAACAAAAAGGAGAGCTATTCTACACCAAATCACGTATAAATCACCATCAAATCCACATCTTTTTTATGGAAAACCATTAATCAAGATAGTGGGCAATGGGTAATGCATAGATTAGAGGAAAAACGATGGAAAAAGCCAAGGGATGGCTCCGCAAAACAGCGTAAGAAATGTTATGGCTCACCCTAACCCCCCTTGAAACACATCCAACAAGAGATTACCTGGTGAACCGCAACTGTCATGAGGATCTTTCCAATGTCCAAGCTCGTAACCCTTAAGGTCTCCAAGGTCTACAACTCCTTGAGAAGCAATTCCACCATGCCTCTCCCACGAGCGTTGTCACACCGATGCGTTACACTACGGATACTCGTCCCTTCTCTCACCTCACTTCACTCACACACAGTCACTAGCATGCATTGGGAAAATAGATTAGCAAGAGGATTAGTAAGAGTAAGACTCAATTACACAATGGAAGAGCATGTTGTATTATGAGAGAAATTCACTTATATACATGGCCATTAATGTTCACACTCAAACTATGGCTGGCCGGGCACTTTAGGCTCATAAGAGGCCTAATGCTATTACAATGATTACTCTCGATATATTACCCACTAGCATTTAAATCTTTGTGGGTCTACCTTATATCACTCAGTGGGCATCCTTAAGCTATATACTAATATCCATAAGCATTTAGAAGCTATGCTTACCACTGTAAGCAATAATTTTGATGCAACTGACATAAATTACCCAGATGTGGATAACGAAGAAATCCCTGAAATTCAAACCTTTTTTCAAGCTCACAAACCTAGCCACCCGCCCCCTAGTTCGGGTCATGGTGAGGATGAGGATCCATCTTCTTTTTTCAAAAACACCTACCTTATGTATAATAATATCGCCGGTAGGCTTCTCGACCCCTATCCAAGCACGCCTCCTACTACTTCTTCACAAGCTAGATGCATCTACTCTTCCTTCTCCCCACCTGAATTAGAGTTTCCCACTAACACTCTCGCCCCCGAGGAGATATTGGCACCTGTTCCATCTCCACTAAGGCAACCTCAGGAGGTATGTAATCTGCCTCCCGCTTATAATATTACACCTTACACTAACAATGATGTTTTGGATTCCATGACAGCTACAGAATATGAAGAATTCATACAACAAGGCAATCCACTGTTAAAGCCAGAGCTTATGTTCAATGCCCTAATGCAAATTACCCCGTTCGATCCTATAAGCAAGATTCTCCCAGAGGCATATTATGCGGTCACCCCCTACCGTACCCTCTCCGGGGCCACTCGTCCAAAATTATAGGAATTACTGCCATTGGCTAAAGAAGGAACATTATGGTCTAATGTGGCAAAACACATGAAGCTAGCAAACCCCCATCTCTCAGACTTGTTGGAAATTCGCCTGGTCACTTTTATGGTCAGTTATTCTACAGAAGTTGGAGGAGGAAACATCCAGTGCACACCAGAGGTGGATACACTACCATACACACAAATGAAGAGGCACCACAACTGCAGGATTTTGGAGTGCAACCTTCATGGAGAAAGGAATTTCTAACAGCCAGTGAATACAGTAGCATTTACATGAGTGCGCCACCAACATTACGAGTGGATCCACTCTACATGCCTGTCAAGAGGAGGTGGACACCGCTGGAGTTTTAAGTAGCAAAAGAGAGGGATTCTCATGTCTCCTACAATTTTCCAATATTTAACCTAGCCACATTTGCCAGTATTCAGACACAAAGACAACAACTACTCAATTGGATCAAAACCTGGCGAAATATACCAGATCCTGCAATTGTAGCAAGTGTCAGGTTCATGAAGTTATTAGTGGTTTTCATAGACCAACCTAGAGAACCTTATGATGGCTACGAGGCTCAGCATCTACAGTTCGATATGAACCAAGGGCCAACATACGACAGAGGTATAATGAAATATAACCATCATCTAAGATGTCTTCCAAGCTATATGCACATAACATTTGAAGGCATGATCGACACCGGGTTCTGGAAGTCCCATTCGGCATTCCGGTGCACACTCAGGAAACTCCAATCTTCCCGTAAGAATTTGGTGACCAGGTCTTCAGACCTCGGTAACAAGTTCTGAGGACATAACCTACTTTAGGAAAGGGGGAATGTTAATCCCATTTGGATTAAAACCATGATCCTTAATTGAGGACATTAATAAGTGTTATGTAAAGGCACTATAAAGGTTGTACATTGGCCACCCAAGGCCTAGTTTTAGTAAGTTTTGGGCGCCCAAGTGTGAATGAGGGCCAATTGTATATAAGGTATTTTCTCATAATGAAAGGACACAATCCCCTTTGTGCTATTGAGAGCTCTTCCTTTGTACTTGTGAGAGAGTGAGGAGTGAGAGCATTCTAGCATTGTGCCTCTCTCATGCTTGTGTGTTTATGCTTGTATGAGAGAGTGTGATTGGCCTATGTGATGGTGTGATCAACTCCACAGTGACAGTGAGGAGGTGGAGCTTGGAGTTTGGAGCATATATGCGAGCTTGGAGGCTTCAAGAGACACGAGCTCGAAGCATTGGTAAGTACCCCATGACGGTTGTGTTTCATTGCTCATCCATTATGTGAATGTGTAGAGTTCCCTCTTGGAGGTGTGGTTTAGCATAACAAACACCTTCTCTCTTTCTCCCAATACCTTCTTGGGAATGTACTCCACCATGCCATCTTCACTCATACGTGGAATCTCATCCAATACTTGTACCTACGGCCCAACATATGCCTTCAAATGTGATACATGAAAGACATCATGTATTCTTGTAGTAGATGGAAGTATAAATTGATAAGCCACTTCAACAACCCTTCTCACTTTGTATGGCCCATAATAACGGTGTGCAAGCTTTGTGTCAGTACTACCTTTGAGAGATCCATATCGAGTCTTAGGTATCCTCAAGAACACAAAGTCCCCTTCTTTGAATTCCAATGGCCTTCAATGTGCAGCATCTTCATAATGCTTTATCTTCTCTTGAGACTTCTTGATGTTCTCTTTGCATATTTGCAAAAGAGTTTGAATTCTTTCCACTTCCTCCCTTGCATGTGGATTTGCATTCTCTTGCTTGAATGCTACAATCGATACATGCACCTTGTAGCCATACATAGCCCCAAAAGGCGACATTCCAATACTACTATGATAGGTGCTATTGTAGGAGAACTCCACCAAATGAAACCAATCGTCTCATGCATGTTGCATTTCATAGCAATAATGCCTCAAGTAAGTCTCAAGCCACTTATTGACCCTTTTGGTTTGACCATCAGTTTCTGGATGATAGGCCGTACTAGGAGTCAACTTAGTGCCCATGCTATCAAACAATGTACGCCAAAATGTGCCCATAAAATTCACATCTCAATCACTCACTTTTTGTTGCGGCATACCATGCAACTTGAACACATTTTCCATGAATTGATATGCCACCATAGATGTCGAGTGTCTCATTTTTTTGGGTACAAAACGAGCAACTTTTGTCAATCGGTCAACTACCACATAGATGCTATCCCATCCTCTCTTGGTAGAAGGCAAGCCAATAATGAAATCCATATCAATATGCATCCATTTACCCTCTGGAATAGGTAAAGGCTGAAACAAACCACCGAGCTTGTGTGTGGGATCCTTGTTGAGTTAGCAAGGCATATTATACTTAGCAACATACTCTTTGAATTCCCTCCATTTCCCTTTCCAATGAAAACTCTTCCTTATGGCATCATAGGTTTTGATTTTTCAAGAGTACCCAATGTGTACACTGGCACACTCGGTCCTTTGACAATTCTAAATGAGGTCTGTTTGGAAACTTACAAATCCTCAGAGTCCTGTTTTATGGAGCTCTTTATGTCTTGGTATAACTCATGTTGTTGAGCTCTTAAAGGTGCAAGTGTTGATGTTATGCTAGCTTCACCACCATGAGAGAAGAGCATTCCTCTAAACAAGGTTTTGAGAGACTGCTTTAATTTTGTAAGGGAATTATTGAATTCCTTACGTGTTTTCTCAATTGCATAATTCGTGCAATCTGTCTTGAATAACCCTTCTATAGAGAGTATGTCTTTCTCTTAAAAGGGAAAACGGTACTCCTCTGGGTTTTGTATTTTGGTTGCTTTTTAGGTTTGGCATTATCGGGTTCAATCACAACTGGTGATCCTATAAGACACTCAACCAAGCTAAGCATGCTCTCCTGAGCTTGCTTTTTACATTTTCCATATGTCATATGATTATGATTTTCAATTTGGAGTGGTTGGGTGGGTTGTAGTTTCTTGATTGGTCTATTAAGTGCACTGGGTGACGAATAAGAACTTGTTTCATCCTCACTTAGTGACGTACTAGAACTTGTTTCATTTTTTGACTTTCTTTGGATTGTCAGTTTTTCATTATGTGTTTGTCCATGCAACAAGATCACATTTTCTTTTGGGCTTTTGTACCATGTGTCGCACATATAGGTTTTGAGGTTTGTGTGGTGGCCTTTGAGATGGATGCTTTTGCATCATGTATAGCTTTTGGTTCTTTTGAGTTTATGTCCCCTTTTGGGTTTATTTCCTCCGTAGGCTCTTTTTCCTTGTCCTTTAATTCAACCTTGGTTTCGATAGTTTGTTGTCCCTTGTTTTTCTTGGGTTTAGAAGGTTTTGTTTTCTCTTTTGGGTTTTGCTTTAAAGCATGTTCTTGTACCCATGTTGAGGTATTATCTTTTGCATTTTTTTTTACCGTTTCTCGTGCCTTGGCTTGTAAGCGTGTAAGCACAATCAAGGATACCATGGACAATTGCTCGTTTTGTACACTTAAGATGTTAAGAGTTGTTTTTTATGAGATAAGTTGCATTGAAGTAACTCATCTTGGGCAATCTTGGAACATGTGATAAATGCCACATCGTTCACACATTGGTTGTAAAGTGTCAGTGACTATGGGCATGGAAGTATTCCAAAGTGTGGTCTGCCACTTTGTGTTGTCGTCCACGACAATAGAAACAATGAAGTGCTCGATTAACTGCTTCCTGAGCAGTTTCGACCCTTTGGACTATTTCTGTTTGGTGCACAGGAGATGGGGGTTTTGAGTCAATTATTGATGAATTGGGACACTTTTTGGTATCATGATCAAAGGATTTACAATATATGCAGTACAGAAAAATAGGTGCCTTGTAAGCATAATTTGGATTGGGATGGTCATAGTGATTGTACTGAGCACAAGGCATTTCACTCCTCACTTGTAGAGGCATTAAGGATGGTTGATTTTGAAGGATCTCATCCTCTCTTAGAGATGTTAGTTGTAAGCTTTCAGGGAATAACAATTCCAAGATCAGTCTTTCTTTTGCCATTGCTTCACTTGGTTTAGATGAGGAACATCTCGTAGCATGATCATCTTCTAGCATGTCGTCATCTAAATGTACTATTTCTTTGTAACATTGATCGAATGTTTCCGGGTTTGGTAACAATGATCAAGTTGTGTAAGCTATTTTTCTTTAATCCCATCATGAAACATCTCTTCAATTAAGAATCGTTTAATTTCTTCCATGACTCACATTGTGAGTCTAAGAGTTTTATCCGAAGGATAAAGTCTTTAATGGTTTTGTTTGGGTTACGCTCGATTGAATAGAATTCTTTTGCTGCACTCCAGCGATCACCTTGTCTTGAAAAGCCATGGACAAAGACTGACTTTAAGATTCTGAAGTTGGTCTTGATCGCCAGCATCAATGTGATGAACCATCGACTAGCCTTTCCCTCTAAACATAGGTTCAACACATGTACCTTAGTGGGAAAATCGAGATTTCCAAAGGCTTCACATATCTGTTCAAATATTTGTATGAATTGAACAGAATCTGTTGTTCCGTCATATTTGCCCATGATTTTGGAGATTTGTACAACTGTATTCTTGTATAAGTCGCTGAGGTCGTATGCGAGTGCTCGTGTTGGAAGGGACTCACTCAGTCCTTGGGCTACCCCCCTTCCTAGACTAGTCAGTATGTCCAAGGTGTGGGCATCCAGGAAAGGGTTGTTGGTACTTATAGGATTTGTGGAGATGTAGGTAAAGGGCCAAAGCTCGGTGGAATTGAAGTGACAAGGGGTGTAAAACCCGATGACACGTTTGTTATAGGCATGGCCAATGGTATTGGGAGGTGCATTTGTGGCCAATGGCTCGAATATGTCAGCCAACCATTGGGTTCAGTCCTTGTGTGATCCCTAGCAATCCCTCTATTATTGCCATGTCTGATTGCCTAAATGCTCCTTAATGAGCAAGCACACATTTTTTTTTAATAGCTTTTTATATTTTCTCACAACTCCTTACAACCTTAAGAGACATGGCATTCTCTTCGTTGGGTCAAACGAGTGTCCGCCCGTTCGCCCTAATTAGCTTAGGTGCTATACGCACGTAAATGACCTGAGATAATTTTTCAAAAAAACTGCACGCTAGTAACTTCCCAGATGGAAGAGGAGGTCCTAAAACCTATTTTCCATCACTGTCTCAAGACAAAGAATTTTTTTTGGATTTCCCTGTTTCGCAGCACGGTTTTTAAGGTGTTCCAAAAGGAAATTTGAAAAACTCTAGAGTTGTAGTATTTTTGGTATACTACAACTTTGTCTCGAGTCATTCGTGATTTTATCCTTTAGACCCTCAAAAAGTAGCTCGAATATGGTTCGACGTCATTTTTACGTAGTTTTTTTGTGATTTTTCATGCTCTTCGGGTTGTTTTTTGCCTTGATTTCTAGGTCAACTTTTGAGTATACTAGTCGGAGGCCAAAACGGTCGATTTTGACTTTGGACGATCGAGTCCAAATTTGAAGAGCTCGATGTTAGCTTTCCAATGAGCCCTGAAGCGCCTTCATTGGATATACGATTTAGGAGATACGAGCCTCCAAACAGGGGTGTTTTCCTAAGTCTTTTTTTTTTGGGACCGACGGACCCCCTTTCATGTCGTGAACTAGCAGGGTGTAGTTCATGATGGTGTGAGAGCGGACTTCACAAATTTTATCAATTTTGAATTTTTTTTGGCGTGAATGAAGTCTTTCGTGCCGTGAACCGGACGGACTTCACAGAAAAATTAAATTCAAAGTTTTTTTTTGGGCGTGAACAAAGTCTTACGTCATGAAACCTTAGGGTTTCATGCCGTGAACCAACTTCACGAAAAAATTAAAGTTAATTTTTTTTTTGGGCGTGAACGAAGTCTTTCACGCCGTGAACTCCGCGGACTTCATGGAAAATTTATTATTATTATTATTATTTTTTTGGCGTGAATGAGGTCTTTCACGTCGTGAACTAGACTTCACAGAAAAATTAAATTTTTATTTTTGTTTTGGATGTGGACTCCTAGGGCGTGAAACCTTAGGCTGTTAAAGTGTAGAAGAGGTTCACGGTGTGAACTTTGTTTTTTTGGAGTCTAGTGGGAAATACGAATTTTCTTTTTTGGGGAGATATTTTTTGAATTTAAAATTTAGGAGATATTGACATTTTCCCAAAAAGGTAAGTGGGAATCAAAAAAATTAACTTTTTTATGACACCCCTTACACCCTTCATAAATGACTCCCAAAATGGACATTTTGACAACTCATGAGTATCTACCCATTTTGACAACTCATGAGTATGCTCATTTAGTCTTAATGAGTTATGTAAAAAAGTGATAAAGATCCCTAATTAATTCACACAATTGAGAACATCATTGGATAAGAGCAAGAAAATGCTAATCTATGTGCATCAACAAATGTGTAAATTAATCTAAAATAGGAGATTAATTAGGCTCTTAATTTTAGTCTCCTCTTTTAAGGTAAAATTAAGCAAAGAGAGTCAAATTCCTCCAATTGATGAAGAAATTGATGTAATTAAGTATTTTGATGCATCCAGATGCTCTCAAAACACTCAAAAATGCTAATTTTAATTATTCACATGATCAATTTCGATCCCAATCAACACATTTTCTAAAATTTTTGCCTCTTGAACAAGATTAATCACCCTTAATGACATAAACCAATCCATTAAGAGAAATTAATTGAATTCAAGGAATTTTTTCATCATTTTGAAATTTTTTTTGAAGGATTAAGCTACTCCTAATGCTTGCTAACACTCTAATGCAATTAATTCCAACAAAAAACACACAATTAAGCTAAAATTAATGATTTTAGTTCTATGTCTAACACTAAAGAGAGCTAACATTCACTAAACATTGTATTCTATTGCATTGTTTAATGCAATGGATACAAACTAAGCCCTAATACAAACTATATGCAAGCCCTAAGAACATGAAAAACCACAATAACAACAACAAAAACAATAAATTAAGCAAAAAGCTTTCTTTACAAAAACAAAAAGGAGAGCTATTCTACACCAAATCACATATAAATCACCATCAAATCCACATCTTTTTCATGGGAAAACATTAATAAAGATAATGGGCAATGGGTAATGCATAGATTAGAGGAAAAACAATGGAAAAAGCCAAGGGATGGCTCCGCAACAACAACAGCGTAAAAAATGTTATGGCTCACCCTAACTCCCCTTGAAACACATCCAACAAGAGATTACCTGGTGAACCGCAACTGTCGTGTCTTTCCAATGTCCAAGCTCGTAACCCTTAAGGTCTCCAAGCTCTACAACTCCTTGAGAAGCAATTCCACCACACCTCTCCCACGAGCGTTGTCACACCGCTGCGTTGCACTCCGGATACTCGTCCCTTCTCTCACCTCACTTCACTCACACACACTCACTAGCATGCATTAGGAAAATCGATTAGCAAGAGGAATAGTAAGAGCTAGACTAAATTACACAATGGAAGAGCATGTTGTATTATGAGAGAAATTCACTTATATACATGGCCATTAATGTTCACACTCACTTAAACTATGGCCGACCGGGCACTCTAGGCTCATAAGAGGCCTAATGCTATTACAATGATTACTCTCATAATAAATAATGGCTACTCTCATAATATATCCATGAAGTAAATCACTTAGGACTTCATCCTAACTTGCTAGCACGCTCTTAGAGCGGGAATCGCCAAAAATACTCCATCACACCATTACGGGTGGCCGTCCAAGTTATAGTTTTGGACACTCTTGCTTCATATCTTGAATGTATGACCCTTTGGTGTATCTACCATACTTTTTGATGTAAGATAATGGCAATAGCTCTTGTTAAACCTAGGAATGGATTAACGAAATGTTGAGACAAATCTACCTTTGATGAGTATGCTAATGATAACTAAATGTCCTTAAATTAAAGAGAAGATGTTCATGTAGATTCTCTAATTTATCCTTGGCACATTTCAAGTTTGGTCCCATTGTATTAAAGTACCATAGACACTTCGATAGGTTCTTATGTGCTTACTTTTTTGTGGCTACCCTCCTTTTTGAGAGAGTGGGTTCTTGTCTCTATTGCTAAGCTTCTGCAACATATGGGGTTGGCTCAAAAAGTGAGTCCTTCATAGGAAACATGTCAATGGCACTTATTGGAGCAATTATACCCCTAAAAAGAGGGTTTATTAGAGTAGCTATACCCCTAAGAAAAGGGTTTATTGACGTTGAGGGTTGCACCAGGCTACCCTTGTAAGAGTAATATTTAAGCTTTGTTGTTGCTGTCAACAAGATTGGTATTATGAATGGCTATTTATTGTGTGTGTGAGGTTATTAGTTTGGACATTAGTGTATGTTTCTCGGATGGTGAGATTTGTTAACCCTTGCTGAAGACCTCTATGGCATGGATGCTGGCCACCCCCATATTGTTTCTTGGGTGGTGAGATTTGTTAACCCTTGTTGCTGTGAAGACCTCTATGGCATCGATGCCAGCCACCCCCATATCATTTTCACCTTCTTTGGGCCACATGCACAAGAATGGCCACAATTCACTTAAAAGCCATATATTGTATATTTTGCATCTGTACTTGCCATGCTTGTCTATGAAAGGCACACCACGAGGGATCAAGGAGTTTAGGTTTCTACCTTTGGATTAGTGTTTACACTAGCCTAGGTGGGAGAGAGAGCCCAAGGACCTTATTTTTAAGTTTTTCCGCCCAAATGGTGTAACCCTAGAAACGAAGGAGATAAGATAAAAGGAAAGCAAACCTCTTATTATTTGGTATTCTCTTATGATAATTCAATAGAGTGATGTTCTTCTCTACTCTCTTATGCTATTGGTTTCTTGCTTGCCTCTTGCTTGTTTGAGCTCTTATGTGCACTTGCTTGTATGTGTGTGAGATTGAATTGTGAGGAGGGTTGAGCTTCCATTGGTGTGTGAAAATGTGACAAGGAAGTTGACCTCTCAATTGCTTCTTTTGTGTTGCTATCTCGAGGATTGGTGAGCTGCGAGCATTCACGAGGTGAGTGACACACCTCGACTGTGCTTTGTGTGTGTTGGACCATGGCATTTTGGTTTCTCGATTGAGCTTCCACATGCTCTCGAGGGCGGTGAGGCAAGGCCCCATTGCAAGAGTAGTTTCCTACACTCTTCCCATGGCACACAAGGAGATGATGAGAGGCAACCAAGGAAAGCACCAGGTGGAGTCAGTCCTACTGCTGCTGTAGAGACAAGGGGTCAATAGGGAAGTTAGAGAGGATCAAGTGTCTGGACAGTAGCCATCTACTAGCTCAGGTAGAGTTGCTATGTTTGATTTGCTTGATGTCTGTCATGCTATGGATCCTTGTATAAGTGTTGTAATAGAAGATGCAAAGGCTATGGAGCAGTATGTTTGTGAGGGTGAAGAGAATACCGATGGCATGTCTACGGACCCAAAATTGGAGATGGTACATGCCAAGCAAAGTGGAGGAGGAGGAATGCCTAGATGGTGAATCCATTATAGAGGGGCAAGAGGTCCCGAGTATGCTGGAGATTCTACAGGAGCACGACATGAGGACTACTTTGTTTAAGGATGCCGATGTGAAGCCTGCAAGTTCATTTAATGCTTTGGAAGAGAGTGAGGAAGAGAGTTTATCAGAGCCGCCTTTCTCTGATGATACAGATGATACAGTAAGCTTACATGTGAGATGCAACCATGTGCTAAAGGCAAGGCTAAAGGGTTGTTTGCAGATTGTTTGTTGCAGATCTTTGATCCAGGAGGATGGTTCAGTAAAGTAGGTTAGCTTTGGAATAAGCTTATGCTGTACCCATTTTATCCAGGTGGAGGACTATATTGAAATTGGGTGGTATGCACAAGTAGATAAGAGCTAGGTAGTTGCTAGTTTGCATAAGAGTTTGCCAAACAAGTGGTTGAGCATGAATGTTTCAACCATGGGGGGGTTTGGTAAAAGATGATATAAATTTTTAGGGACCAAAAGAATATGCTCATAGAGATTAGGTTTTTGCATAGATATTTACGTATGGCTGTAATAAGCTGTTATTAGCTTCTGTTGCATGGAAAAAAGCTGAAAAGATTGGGTAAAGTAGGGGTATGTATAAAGATAGAGGGTAGCTGCACAAAATAAAGAGGAGACGGATTATTTTTGGGGGGGAATGTTAACCACATATTGGTTAACACATTCCTACGACAACTATGTCCACACACTTATGTAATGAGCACTCGTGCTATATAGTAAATCCATCATTTGATGAGGGAAACGCCTTAAAGATACTTCCAGGTATTGAACTTCAATGGACAGACAAGAGGATCTTGTCTGTTGGCCAAACCATAGAGAAAAGCCTTGTAAATAGGCGCCCTGGGTCACTTACTCCCGGGTGGCCTAGTGGGAAAAGGCTTGGAACTATAAAAGCCAATTTCTCTTGTTTGTAACTCATTCTCTCATTTGTGCAATATAAGTGGAGTGTTCTCTCTCTCCCTCTCTCTTGCAACTCTAATCTAGCATGTGTGGTGTGTTTAGGGTTAGGGTTTGGAGGAAGTAATTAGTGCTAATCACTTGTTCCCACTTGCTTCCTCTCTCTCTCTCTCTCTCTCTCTCTCTCTCTCTCTCTCTCTCTCTCTCTCTCTCTCGATTAGGCTAACCAACACGATCCTCTTCTATAGAGATCCCACACGATCTTTACGAAAGAGCTTGCATCACCCATTGGATTAGAGCAACTGTCTCGGTGTGATAACAAGTGCAAGAGGACGGCGGTGACGAGCAACTACGGTGGAGCTCTTGAGCCTAGCTCGAGCTTGGTGGATAGGAAACTTCCCACGACACGTTAGGGTAGGGTTTCCTTAACATCTTTGGTGCCACTTTCGAGGAGTGCCAATCCACTACTTGTCTATGCTATATTTGATTCGAATCCGTCGAGACGGAGCCTCCATAGCCTAGTGCCAAGTAAGCTCTTTGATTGTTTTTCTTAATTTTTAGCTTAATCCTTTTTCTTTTGCTTAATCCCTTTGCATAGGTAGGTTAGCATTACTAGATAGAACACTAATCAAATAAAAACCTAAAAAACCATAAACTCTCTTAATTTTCACTAATTTTTACTAATCTACTAGTTAGTGTGATTAGTGGACTTAAAGAGAGCAAAAAACCAAAAACTTTAGCCTAATTGCTTGTAATTAGACTAATTGGAGTGGCATTACTGTTCTAAACACTTGCCTTGATCCAAATCTATGTTTAGTTCACTCCCATTAGGCCTTAATTAGCAAGAATTAGCACTAATTTGGTCTCTTTTGTCTTTTTTTCTTCTTCTTTTGAGTGGGTTAATTAGAGAACTAATTAGAGGAATTAATTTGAGATAATCACATCTTTGGAGTAGCCTAAACATTACTAATCCACTCACCAATTAAGAGTAATTAGAGGGCAAAGAAGAGGGTTAAGGAGTGATTAACAGTGGGATCAAGGAGAGTAATTAGAGGGCAAAGAAGAGGGTTAAGGAGTGATTAACAGTGGGATCAAGGAGATTAATCTTTAGTTAAGTTAGAGTGCCTCTAAATTAGTAAAAATCCACTAATTAAGAGGTAGCCTCTAACTTTAGCCCTTTCCCATCTACTTGCATTAATGACGGGATCTTAGTTATCCCCCACTCACTTCCCTCCAATTTGAAATTAAAATCCCAAATTTAAATTTCAAAAGTTGCCATGACCGTTCCATTCCAAAGTGCCGTGGCCGTAAAGAACCCTGTTACTCAAATGTATTTAGAGAAAAGAAAAATCATCCTCTTCTTCTCAAATCCTCAGGTATGATGCTCAAAGGATTAATTGCTCTCCCACTCGGCCATGCAAGAAATGAGCATATGTGATAAAGCAATACTAGGAGATATACCAACTCTTCTTGAGTGGTAACTCTAAGGAGGACTAGGCATAGGTTGAGAAAACGACGCCCACCCTTACCCATCACAAATCCTCCCATCTGGCACACTTATGCACACTCACTTTACCATATTCCCAATCAGTCTCCACTCCCACACCCACTCGAACCTCACCCCACTACATGCACTTTCTTCACATATCAACCATGGTGGAAAAGGCCATCCGAAAAATCCAAAACGGTCGCTCCTAGGATCATGAGGGGATTAGATTGGAGTACCCTATCAAATGTAACCCATTGGCACCCTTGCACCCCTCTCTTAGCTTACATGTTTTTAACAAGGCACTATCGGAAGGCTTTTCCCACTTGGTCATCACACGTCATCTCACCTATATACAAAGATGGGGAAACTATGGAGCCCAATAACTATAGGACCATCATGATTGGCCATACCTTGGCCAAGCTATATGGATCCGTGTTCGAGATGGAGCTCATCGCATTGGCAGAGAGAGAGAGGGACATAGAGGACAAGGCCAGGAGTTTAGGCGGACCTTCTCAACCCTTCTTCACACTCAGGAGCCTCATTGAGGAGGCCAAGGCTCCATATATATCTACATTTACCTAGGGATTAGTATTAGTTCTTTTTGTTATGTTGTCTTTTTTTTCCATGATGACGAGATTCCATGGACACATTATACACATAGACCCATTGGGTCTTTTGCAAGATGTTAATATATCCTCTTCTTCTTCTAACTTAATCATGCAAAAGTTCAAAGAAGCATCATTTTCTTTACACCATCATGCATTTTTTTCAATAAATGATAAATTTTAAATAATTTTATTTTAAAAAATATCATTATCTTCTTATCTAATCATGTAAAATCAACACAACCATCATCATCACCATGCTTATGTTTAAACATGGTGATCATCTCTCTCTCTCTCTCTCTCTCTCTCTCTCTCTCTCTCTCTCACACACACACACACACACACATTATTTTTGGAAGTCCAAAATTTCTCCCAACAAATGATTCATGGTTTAATAAACCTTGAAAAATATATCATTTTTTCTTTTTACAACTTATCGATCTGAGCTACGGTTTAAGTGTTATGACTCTCTCTTTCACTTTTCGAATTGAGCTACGGTTTGAGAGTTATGACTATCTCTTTCATTATCATCATGTCTCCATGCAACAAGATCCTTGGAAGAATTCAATATCTTATTTTTATTGCATGGTTAAATAGAGAACAAAAAACAAACTTTTTTTTTGGCTTTTTACAACCCAACCTAAGCTGTATACAACGTAAAAGAGTTATGACAATTTTTTCTGACCATCATATTGTATTTGCATGTTTTTGACCATTGTCATATTATTTTTGCATGGTTTTGACGATCATCATGCCTCCAAAATTCATTTTCCCCAAGTAATAAGGTTTGAATTTCTCCAATGAAGAATAAGAGTTATAGTGAAGATGTGGTTGAGCTAGCTATGACTAAGAATGCCCTTGCAGATAAAATTTTTAATGAAGTAAAAAACTCTTCCTCTACAATGATTGGCTTATAACAAACCCTCTAACAATAATCAAGCCCCCACATGCTAGCCAATAGGATTGCTTTGGATACGTAATTTAAGGAGTGACTGTTTTTTTATAGCATACTTGGATTATGTAATCTATCATTTCCCAAAGAAATAGTATGCGTTACCACTTTCAAGAACAAATTGTGTAAGAACCCTCTTACTCAAACATATTTGGAGAAAGAAATAGTATAAGTGTTACCTTTTTTAAGAACAAATTATGTAGGAATCCTCTTACTCAAACATGTTTGGAGAAAGAAAAATCATCTTTACTTAATCATGCAAAATTTTATAAAAACATCATTTTCTTTACATCATCATGCAATCATTTTCAAGAAATGATAAATTCTAAATAAATTTATTTTTGAAAAAAATATCAATACCTTCTTATCTAATCATGTAAAATCAACACAACTATTATCATCACCATGCTCGTTTTAACATTGTCATCTCTTTGCCCCTCTCTCTCTCTCTCTCTCTCTCTCTCTCTCTCTCTCTCTCTCACACACACACACACATTTTTTGGAAGTCTAAAAGTTCTTTTTAAAAAAATGGTAGTATGATTTAATAAAGCTTGAAAAACATATTATTCATTCTTTTTAGAACATGTCGATATGAGTTACAGTTTGAGAGTTATGATTGTCTCTTTCACTATCATCATCGTTTTTACGGTTTGAGAGTTATAACTCTCTTTCACTAGCATCATGTCACCAAATGACAACATTCGTGGAAGAATGTAATATCATTTTTTAATTGCATGGTTAGATGAAGTACCAAAAATAGACCTCTTTTTTGCTTTTTACAACTCCTCAACCTAAGCTACAACGTGACTTATGACCAATTTTTTTTGACCATCATGTTGATTTTGCAGGTTTATGATTGTCATTGTGTCTCCAAAATTCCTTTTCCAGAGAAATAAGCTTTGAATTTCTCCAAGAAAGAATAAGAGTTAAGCAAAGAGGTGGTTGAGCTTGCTACGACTGAGAATACCCTTGCAAACGAAATTTTCAAGGGCAAAAAAAAATATTCATATTCTCCTCACTTAGTCATGAAAAGTTTATAGAAATATCATTTTCTTTATCTCACCATGTTAAAAAAAAAAGATGAATTTTAAATAGTTTTATTTTTTTGAAAAAGAAAACATCATTATCTTCTTATCTAATCATGTAAAATAAACACAATCATCATCACCGTGCTCAAAGGATCCTTTTACTAAAAGGAACAGTCGTGACTCTCAAATCGTAGTTCGAATCAATGAACTATGAAAAGCAAAAAATGATGAATTTTTTTCATGCTAGAAAAAAAAAATTTTAATAGTGGCATTTATAAAAGGGAAAAAAAGTTTTGTTTAAAATATATGTCACTAAAATAAGTTTTACTTTATAGAGAACAATGTTGCCAGCTCAGATAAAGGGTGGGGTTCACTAAAAGCTTGACACTTGTAATCGCCCGAGGAATTAAAAATAAAAACAAGAAGATTAATCCCACCTTAATTACATACTGTAATGCTTTTAGGAGTGATGAATATATTAACTTCTTTTTCCCAAGGAAAAATCCTGGGTTGGACAAATCATAGGCCAAGAGGACGACACTCCTCATGAGCTACTTACTATGTGCACTGATGGGCGCCCATCAACATGGAGCTGCCACCATAATAAGAGTGCGCTATCAACCTCCTGCCGCTGCTGAAAACGAGCCCAGGGGTGATTCTCCCAAAGCCACACATGCGCCCAGCAGTCGTGTGCAACCTTGAGAGTAGTAGAGTAATCAGTGTGCCTCATGAGCTCTTGTTGAAGGACAACTATCTCTATAATGGCAATTTGAGAACAGTGCAATCCTCTGCAGAAGGTGTCTCTATGCGTTATAAGTGCCATAATGGTGATTTGAGAACATTGCAATCCTCTGCACCAGCAGGTGTCTCCATGCATTTATCATTATAGGTTAGAAGCGAATTCGTAACCAAGCAGTTAAGGATCAAGTTACATGATCTACAACATTTTCAATTGAATCTCAAAACATTCACACACAGGACAGCAAGCACTTGAAAAGTAAAAAATACAGGCAGCAGCTTGTTACACTCACTACTCAGACACAAGTTGAATAACTAAGCCTTATGCACGCCTGGGTTGCTCTACTTTTAAAAAGCAGTTCTTTTTAAAATTTTCTGAATGAACTACAATACGAACTATTAAATCTCAAAAAAGGAAGCCCAAAAACATCCTACAATAAAATCCCTTAATTCAAATTCCTTGTAGTTATTGTAAATTATCTTCTTTAAATTATATGATAACGTATAGAGGTAACTCAGGAGAGTATTAAGAGAACGAAATCAAGTTTCCACTCTAAAACTGGTTTAGTAATCCCCAATGGTCATACACTACAGTCCACACGCGAGAGCACACACACACACACTCTTTGCACTACTTGCCACATTTAATCACAAGAGTCTACTCCAATTAAGACACCTGAATCGCAAAAGCAACTATCCAAAGAAGGGCATAAAATTTGCACTCTCAAATCTCCACAAAAGTCTAATCCAATGTAGGGTGGCAAGGGCTATAATTTGTATACAAGTAACCTCGATAGGGGGCACAAGAAGAAGTGAAATGCAAAACCAGGGTGACAACCTAATTTACAAGTTACCTCACCTCTACACAACACCACCCTTCTTTAAGCTCGCAATCAGCCGCTCAAAGCTTTTCATCTCCTTTGATTTACAGCCGTACACATCAGATATCGAATCTCGGCATAAACTATAGCACCATGGAAAGGAGGAAAAATACATAATAAGTTTACAAACCCACCTAGAGAAACTTTAAAAAATTTAGGTTGACTAATTTGTGACCTCAAAGAAAAAAGTACAAACCTGCAGGCTTCTTTGTCAACTTTATGCTCAGGTATATCAAATAAATCCTCCAAAACCTCAGGCTCGACGCGACAAAAACGAGGCCGATCTGCCACCATAAAAATCACATTTTGTACACCTGTTAACGACTATATTTGCACTTTTTCAACCCCCCTAGATAATATCACACATGTTTTATAGAGCCAGCCTGACAAAAAGGAACAAGTGGAACATGAGACACATTCAAACCTTGGTGCCCTCTGTGGAGCCAAGGTCTAAGCCTTTGGATTTCAGCTTTAAAAACCACTATTCCTCAGACTTGAAGAGGTATGCAGCATCCCCAGACAAGGATGCACGTGTCATTAGATTTAGGGCCATTTGTGAACCCCATCTAGGGTTTCCCAAATAAAAGGCCATTTGTGAACCCTATCTGTAATACAGAACAAAGGCCGCCTTAGTGACACTTGAGTTTAGCAGCACACCTGGGAGAATGGGTGCCCACTTGTAATGCTTTGGCTTTCCAAGCCCCAGGTCCCCGACTCCTGACGCAGGCCGATAAGAATCACACCAAGAACTAGTCCAAACTCCCAAAATAAAAAATCTACCCTCAAATCCTTTGTCTATCAAAGGAACCCCTGGTATGGACTTTTGATTCCTGGTAATGCATGGACAATCCAGCGAATTCGCGATTTTCGACTGTATCCAGTGGCGATTTGATCTCCTGAAGTGCTATGCCTAAGTGTTAGTGTGTTGGCAAGAAGGTGTGTGAGTTTTGTAGACGATGGATCTGTGTGGAGGGAGAGATCTAAGCTCCAATGAGAGTGGGTACTGCAGAAAGTGAAAAAAGTGGCTTATAAAGCTATTAGTACCTAATTAGTAATTAAGAGGATAATTAGGATTAAAACAATAGCTAAATGCTAAGCTGGCTCTGATACCATGTTGAATTTGCAACAATGTGATGAGCTATGGTGAATCAAATGCAAGAATCAACATGATTAGCAAGTAATTAGAAGTTGATTAAGGCAAGATTAGTGCACAATTAATCTAATAGTATAATGTAGGCATGGATATTCAAAAAACTAGTAATTTCTCATTAGACCAATACCTCAATTTATAGCTTTTACATCCACAAGGGACCAAGCACCCACTCCACTGATTTCTCCTTGATTTGTGCCACCTTCCCTACATCTAAAGACACCTTTTCCTAGAATCTTTCTTCACTCATGCTACCCTTGATTCTCTCATCCAGTAGATTCTTCTCACCTTTTCACTGCTACCCACTCAATTTCTGACTCCCTTTTACAATCTCTAGCTAAGGACTTGTTCCTGCACACACCCATTCACTTGCATATTTCAACAGTGCATATGCTAAGATTAGTTACCTTTCAATTTTTGACAATATTGACAACGCACCAAGCGTATATGATATGGTTGCACATAGATATGGTTGCAGTTACATCCACTAAAAAGCATGTACAACTTTGGCTCAATAAGGCTCTTAAAAAACTACCACCACCCTCAAAATAATCCATTTATGCCAATGGAACTCTAAATAAAGGTGTAGGTAACATGAAAATATTTGTTAATCCCATTTTGGATTAACAAGTATGGTCCTCCAATTGAGGACATTAATAAGTATCATGAAAAGGCACTATAGAAGTTGTACACTATGAGCGACGGTGTGAGCGACTCTACCGTGACAGCGTGGAGGTGGAGCTTGGAGGTTTGGAGCTTAACAAGTGAGCTTGGAGGCCTCAACGGACTCAAATTCGAAGCATTGGTAAGTGCCCTATGACAGTTGTGTTCTATTGCTCTTCCTTTAGGTGAATGCATTGAGTTCCCTCTTGGAGGTGTAGTAGCCCATAACATTTTTGGCACCGCTGTCGGGGAAACACCTTTGTTTCTTCCTTCCTCTTGGAGTTTCAGCTCCCATTGCATAAGATTCATGATTGCCTTTGCATTCTGGTAGTGCATCGTATAAGAAATGAATGGATAAGATTTGTGTGGAAGTTTTTAAAAAAACGTGAGAAATTGGTTGTGTTTGTTATGTATGTGTGTAGTGGAGTAGTCTTGGAAGAGAGCTTCACTGTTTTTTCTAGTTAATTTTGATATTTGCATCACTGGAATCATCAACGTGAACCAGCAGATTGGTGTTCTGTTTTTTCTTCTTTTCAAAAATTCACAAAAATAAAAAAAATAAGGAGCCATTGACTGTGCCTTGAACTTATATTACACTCCTTAGGTGTGGCACAATCATTTTGGAAACAATTGGATAAGTATTTTGCACCCAAAATCACATTAGTCGATGCGAGAAGTTCCCACGTGAAACGGTAGGAAAATCGTTCACGACGTGAACTGTTTTCTGCAACTTCACGCCGTGAACCACTCCCGGCATCAACGCCGCGATTAACGCCACAATTCACGGGGTTATCTTGCCAAAAATAGGTAGCCTTATCCTCACACCTCTGACACCACAAGATCTGACAAAATTAAGAATCGTGAATGTGCGGAAAATCGTTTACGACGTGAACTATTTCAAAACTCTTCACGACATGAACCATTTTTAGTTCACGGTGTGAACCAATTACTTTTCACGACATGAAACCTTCTCTCATCACGGCGTGAACCAATTACTTTTCACGACATGAAACCATTATTTTAGTTCACGGTGTGAACTAATTACTTTTCACGACATGAAACCTTCTCTCTTCACGGCGTGAATTTTCTCTGCGATCTCACGCCTTAATCAAATCAAACTCACAAACTTGGTATAGTGAGATTAAGGCTAAAGAAGTCTTGGAAAAATTGGCACCCGTAACCAAGGTTGTTAGAGACGTCAGAGGCGTTTGGTACGAGGCAGGTATGGTACGCGTCTCAAAAGACTCGTATTTTTTAGAAACGTTGGAGGCGTGTTAGAGGCGTCTGTTTTATATATATATATATATATATATATATATATATATATATATATATATATATATAGTGAAAGTTGAGAGAGAGAGAGAGAGAGAGAGAGAGAGAGAGAGAGAGAGAGAGAGAGACTAGAGTGTGTATGTGTGAGCCTTGAGGGGGTGTGTATGAGAGAGGGAGAGAGAGTGTGTGTGTGAAAGAAAGAAAGTTGTATTAAACGTCTGCAGAAGGCCAAAATGACCTATGAGACCAAAATAGTCCATCCTCATCATCTGGATACATCATCAAGATTCAACGGTACAAAGTAAAATGAAATGAACTGAAATGAACCAGTAGAGTATAGAGAGAGCTCCAAAAGTGGGTATAAAAACCATCATCATCCTAGTGTGTTTGAAGTTTGAACTTTGAACTTTGGGTCTTGAGAAAGGCTTAAGAGAGGGAGGGAGAGAATGAGGGAGAGATAGTGTGTGTGAGAGGGGCTGCCTTGGGCCCTTAAAGCCCCTAACTAAGACTCACACCAGCAAATAATAATAATAATAATAATAATAAAATTAATATATATATATATATATATATATATATACACATATATATATTTTTATTTTTATTTTTATTTTTATTTTTATTTTTTTTGTGGACGCCTCGATCGGGCAGTCGTATGCCTCGAACGCCTCGAACTGTTAGAGGCACGCCTCGTAACAACTATGCCCATAACAAGGTAACGTGGAATGTCGGCTGCTCTACAGCAGGCCGACTGCTGTAGGGGGACCATATAAAATGGCCCCCAGTCCCTTGCCACATGTTGTATCATTCCGGGATTCTTCTTGTGTATATAGAGCAGAGTTACACGCCTGTACCTCTCTCTCTCTTGTGCTGTTATTTTCTGCATTGCGTTTTGCTCTTGTGTTCCCATATCTGGTCATCATCTCCGCTGCGTATTCTGACATGGTATCAGAGCCTAGGCTCTAGATAGTTCTAGGGATTTGTGTGAGCAAGAGGGGGACTGTTGTGTTGCTGATTGGTGGACTGTTCGGGATTGTTCGGGAAGAGGAGAAGTAAGAGGACGGCGGGCTGATTAGCTGGACAGCCACTTGCAGGTGTAAGTTCTTCTTTGTTCCCACCCACCCACCCTTTTTCAGAGTACATCCCCGCAATGGCAGATCTGTTAGAGATGACCGAGAGGCATGTGAAGATCCCGACACTCCCCACGTTCCCAGTGGACCATCAGTTGGACGGGAACAACTACGGCATATGGAAGGCTATGATGGAATCTGTTATGGAGTCTTACGACCTCGCTGATTTCGTCGTTGTTGGGTTTCCACGGCCGGAAGAAGAGGAAGGGGAGTTACCGTCGATCCGAAAGGACCGGGAGGCACAGGCACAGTTGTGGGATCGTGTCAACCCCAGGGTCCGTTCGTTTATCTTCCTCAACTACACACCGCAGGTAATCAATCATGTAAAGCATATGACGCTGGCCAAAGGTATATGGCAGCATTTGCCTTCTCTTTACAACAGGGTATCGCCCATGAAGAGGATTTCCTTGTAAGTACAGATGCGGGTTATGAGCCCTGCAAAGTCGTCGACGATGCGGGAGCATATTAACAAGCTGCAGGCTCTTCAGCAGGAAGTTCTTCAGGCTGGGAAGGAGATATCATCACAGGACATGACCATAACGTTGTTGTCGCATTTGCCCTCTTAGTACTCAGCATTTTACTCGTCTTTGATTACCAATGGCAGGCTCAGCACCATCACGTGGGAGGAGCTTGTGCCCATGGTCTTGGACCAAGAGGAACGATCCACGAACCCTCCTCAGGGTGGAGGTTCGGAGGCCTTAACTGGCCAATAATCGAAAGGCCGTAACACGGGCAAAGGGAAGGCTTCATCGGAGAAGTCTTCTGAGAAAAAGTCCGTTACTGACCGCGAGAAACTAAAGGCAGAGAGGACCTGTAATGATTGTGGCGAGAAAGGCCACTATTGGAGGCAGTGTCCCAAGCAGAAGATCGAGAAGGGTGACGATTCCTCAACAGCAATCATGAAGACTCCGGCTTTTGTGCACCTGGAGGTGATGGACACCGATGTTTCATTTTCTTCAGGCAAGGAGGAGGTTGAAGGATTCTCCACAACGGATACTCGGGAGTGGATTCTAGACAGTGGTGCTTCCAGGCACATGACTCCTTCCAATTCAGATTTATAGGATCTCTGCAGGTATTCTAGTCACATTCTTACTAGGGATACATCCACTATCCCAGTTCACAGTGAGGGCAGGATGGAGATAGTTCCCGATGGCAGAGTGGGGAAGCATTCCTCCCGGTGTTGTATGTTCCATCACTTGTTTTTCATCTGTTGTCAGTGCATCACGTTTGCAAGACTGACGTACGGGTGGAGTTTGATGAGCATTTTGTTGCTCTCCGAGACAAAGCAACAGGCCAGGTGGTTTGGGAAGGCAGAGTGGAGAATGGAGTTTACAAGCTTTCAGCACTCTCTCTCCCAGGTCCTCAGGTTTGTGATGAGTGGCAGTCTGGTAATGGCCACTTAAGTGTGGATACGCTGCAGGTGCAGGCTTTCCGGGACCAGATGGTGGATAGCTTGCCAGTAGATGGCAACACTTGGCAGGAACTTTCCAGTACTAATGTTGGTGGCTCGTGTTCATTACTGAACAGGTAACTTATGCTGTGATGTCTCGTAGTATTCGGGACGACAAAGAACCTCCTGTAGATGAGGATGTTCTTTCCACGGGGACCTTTCGAAAAGCCAGGCAGGTGGCAGTTGATTACTTGCAAAAGGAGGTGCATTCTCCAAGCTTTGTGGTTCCGGATTCAGAGGGGGTGGTTAACAAGTTTCAGAAGGCCTTGCGTGGTCTTCAGCAGGTTTCCAGGACTAGGCTTTGCACCGTAACAGGTGTTGATCCTTGTGAGCAGTGTGATGCCTCTTTGACTCAGAAGCAGAATGGTTCATTGATCTGGTTGATGGACACCAAATTGGACGGGAGCTTCCTGATGAGGCAGTTGAGCTCATGGTTGCGGATGACTCTTTGGGAAGCAGGATTGCGTATCCTGTGGTTTCTGTGGCATGCGAAGGATCATGGACTCTTTTACACAGGAGGGGGATTGATTGATGGAGTCCGACTCCATGGTTGGAGTGACTCAGTTTGGGGAGGAGATCCGGACACAAGGAGATCTACTTCAGGTCCAGGAGCAGTTTTATGGAGCAGTAAGAGGCAGTCATCTTTTGCCTTGTCGACGACAGAGGCAGAGTACCGGGCTACTTGTGATGCTGCTTGTGAGGTGGTGAGGTCGCAGAAGTTGCATTGCAGGCTTGGGCTTCCACTGGAGGAACCCATGGTCATCCAGAGGCACTTTGTTCGTACATGGTTTAGCATGCTGGCCGACCCCCCCTGCTGCTGGCCGACTGTACATTTCAGCAAGTCGTGGGGTTTGTGGTCCTGTCGGCTGCTCTACAGTAGGCCGACTGCTTTGGGGGATCCTCGCACTTTACGAGTCTGTCACTAGCCCAGTACGGGCCCCAAGAGGTGACTCAAAGGCATACACAACACTATTGGGGTGAAACAGGGTTGCCCCCTGTCTCCTACTCTATTCAGGCTATACATTGATGAGATCTGACTACATAGACAGACGGGGACGACCAAGAGTATGATTGGCAGGAGTCTTGATATATATCCAATTGTATGCAGATGACATTGTCCTTATCTCTGACTCACCAAAGGGGCTCCATAAGCATTTGGATGCTTGCGAGGACCGGGATGTTGGGGTAAAGGCGTTATGCCCACCCTTATAGTGTGTACAAGCCCATAAGTTATAGTACATAGTACACTTAGTACTTTTAATGTACTAAGTGCACTATGTGTACTAGTGAAATATACATGTGTGATAGGGGAGTCACACACTCATGCTATTCATGAGTTGACTTATCCCCACAACTCTCTCTCTCTCTCTCTCTCCCTTGTTCTTCTCTGTGTATGTCTCCCACATTAACCTAACCCTAATTCTCCTTCTCCCATCAACTGCTAGCAGGGCCAATCTGCAGCTCTCTGCATGTGCAGTTGGCGCCGGATCATCATGTGCAGTATTCTTCCAACACGATGGTGGGCGTGGAGCTGGTGAAGCGGGAGACTAGGCAATCATAGGCCTTTGTCCATACTCACGCGTAGCCAGGCGCCTACTCGCCTACAGCAATCTGGTATTAGAGCGAGTAAGATACGCAGGCGCTAGGCTAACACAGCTTGAGCGAGTAAGATACGCAGGCGCTAGGCGACGTAGCACTACACAGCGAGTGGTGCTAGGCTTGAGCGAAGGCAAACACAAGCGAATTGGCTGGCGGGCGTTGACACACATGTATATTGCACTAGTACACATAGTGCACTTAGTACATGTGTGATAGGGGAGTCACACACTCATGCTATTCATGAGTTGACTTATCCCCACAACTCTCTCTCTCTCTCTCTCCCTTGTTCTTCTCTGTGTATGTCTCCCACATTAACCTAACCCTAATTCTCCTTCTCCCATCAACTGGTATCAGAGCCAATCTGCAGCTCTCTGCATGTGCAGTTGGCGCCGGATCATCATGTGCAGTATTCTTCCAACACGATGGAGCTGGTGAAGCGGGAGACTAGGCAGTCGTAGGCCTTTGTCCATACTCAGGCATAGCCAGGCGCCTACTCGCCTACAGCAATCTGGTATTAGAGCGAGTAAGATACGCAGGCGCTAGGCTAACACAGCTTGAGCGAGTAAGATACGCAGGCGCTAGGCGACGTAGCACTACACAGCGAGTGGCGCTAGGCTTGAGCGAAGGCAAACACAAGCGAATTGGCTGGCGGGCGTTGAATTATTAGCGAAGGCAGGCAAACTCGACACAGCGCTGGCCCTTCAGCGTGAGCAGCGAGCGGATACACAGGCGACACACCATTGCCCGTCAACAGCAGGCGCTTGTAAGTCTGGCCGAGAACACCTTACGCGTGTTCCGTGAAAACCCAAGTCGACAAGGATGCCTTGGCTGTGGAAAAAGGTGGAGAAAAGGAGTTCCGAGCACTTCATAATCGCTACGAGTTTCTCAGAGTTGTATACACGCAGCACAGTAATGCTGAAGATGAGAGCTTCATAGCAGGCAGCCAACCGTACATCAGCTACAGCAGCTTCATCATCCCCCTTCTGCACAGCATCAACCCCCCTTTTCCTGCAACAACAAAACCCGCCTGCAAATCAGAGAAAAAATCAGAAAATTACAAGGTATTTTCCTCAAAAAAATTTTGGGACTTGCAATTGAGCAGGTACAACCAACAATTGAGCAGATACAGGTGTCGAATTGCTCAATTTTGAGCAAAATTGGCAAAATTGGGTGACATTGGTCACAATCAGGATCAATTTGCAGGAAATTGGTCACAATCAGGATCAATTTGCAGGAAATTGGTCACAATCAGGATCAATTTGCAGGAAATTGGATGTCGAAATTTGGGACTTTTGATGTAATTGTGCAATTAAGCACTCATACATGCTGTATGATGTGAAAAATCGCACATTTGGGCAAAATTGCAGCAAATTGCAGTGCAAATCAAGGGGCTTTTGTGCCGATTTGGTTGATTTGCATGCAAGCAATCGCATTTGATGCTGTGGATAATGTGTTGATGCCTTACAAGCACTCAATGTGCCTGTGAATCAAGGGGCTTTCATGTATTGGATGTATATGTGACCAGGGGGAAGCATCGTGAACACTCTGGATGCCTTCATGTGCGTCAATGTACCATGTATGATCAGAAATTGATCTTAAATCAAGGGGCTTTTCAAGTTTGTATGCTTGTTAAGCTTGGCAAAGCAGTAGGCAAGACATTTATGCCTTGAATCCTCAAAAATCAGCTTGCAGTCAAGGGGCTTTTGCCCAATTTCTGTTCGGGACTGTTGTATGCAGTGTACAGGACTGTAAAAGTCTGATTTTCACTCATTTGGACAGCCAGGAGAGCATTTATTGCTATTGTACCTGCTGGTACAGATTTGGCACAGCTTTGTGCAAGTTTTGGCATGGCTGTACACTGTTTTAAGTGACCAAAAGGTTCAATTTCAGCTGCTGTACTTGCCGGTACAGGTTTGGTACATCATTGGTGAGCACTTGGTACTGCTGTACAGTACTTTGGAAGGGCAAAAGAGCACATTTAAGGTGCTGTCCAAAATCTGCAGCAACCAGATTTTGGTGTTTTCATCACATAAAGTGGGAGAAAAGTTGCATTCTTGCTTCCGCAGTGGGAGATAAAGCTTGGGAGAAAAACTGTGAGCACTTTGTGTGCTTTTGGTGCAGTGTTTGCACATTTTGCAGGGAGTCAGGCATTGACAGGTTGCATATTGCTATGGCAACCCCACAGGTGAGAGCTCTTCATTGCTTCACATAAAGAAGCTTAAAGGCTCACATAACTATGATATTTGGCAAACCCAGTGCTACAATGTGTTGCTCCAGAAAAAGCAGCACAAGCCTATCAAAGAAAGGGGTGTAATGCCCGCTTCTCTTACTGCTGAAGAGTGGGAAGATATGGATGAGCTGGCAAGATCTACTATCATGTTGTCTGTGTCAGACTCATTACTTTTCAGCATTCGTGAAGAGAAGACAGCTTGGGGAATGTGGCAGAGATTGCAGGACTTGTATGCCCAACAAAGTGCCTCAAGCAAAGTGTATTGGTTGAAGAAACTCATAGGTCTTCAGATGAAGGAAGGGGCATCTATGACAGCCCATCTAAATGAGTTTAATGGTATTGTCAGCCAGGTCATTAATCAAAAGTTGGCAATGGACGATGAGTTCAAAGCCACTTTTCTGTTATGCACTTTGCCAGAGAGTTGGGATACATTCAGGACAGCCGCTAGCAATTCGCATGCTATGCTGTCATATGCAGATGTTGAGGGTGCTCTTCTTCAAGAAGAGATGAACAGGAAAAACAACTCTGTTGGAAAGTCCAATGCAATGAATGCACGTGGAAGATCCCAGCAAAGGGGGGAAAGCCAAGAAAGGGGAAGGAGCAAGTCTCGCTCCAAAAAGGATTTGGAATGCCATTATTGTGGCAAGAAGGGACACATTAAAAAGCAATGCTACAAATGGAAAAATGATCAAAAGGAAAAGGGAAAAGGCAAAGACAAAGAGAAAGATGAAGCCAAAGATGTAAAGCCAAAGGGCAAAAGTGGAGTCAAATCAAATGTGTCACATGCAGGTGGCAGTGAGGATGAGGTCCTATTTACTTCTTCACTTGATGCCCATTCACTTCTTACAGGTGGTCATGGTATGCACTCATGGATCATTGATTCAGGTGCCTCCTTTCATGTCACAGGTTGCAGAGACTTGTTTGTCAGGTATACTGCTGGCAATGAAGGAGTTGTTTATTTGGGTGATAACCATGCATGCAAGATTCTTGGCAGAGGTGATGTGAGGCTTGTATTTTCAGATGGCTCACAGCTTATGCTCCATGATGTCAGGCATGTGCCTGAGATCAAGAAGAATTACTTTCTACTGGACAGCTTGATGATGCTGATTATGTTACCACATTTGGTCGTGGAAAGTGGAAGATTAGTAAGGGCTCACTGGTTGTTGCCAGAGGCTCTAAAGTGGACACTCTTTACTTTATGCATGCAGGTGTTTGTCACCATGCTAATGTAAATGCAACCGAGCTGCCGGAAATCTCTATGTGGCATAGCCGGTTGGGACACATGAGTGTCAAAGGAATGGAGCAATTGTCTCGTTTGGGTTACTTGCCTTCTCTAAAGTTTTCAAGTTTTCAGTTTTGTGAGCATTGTATATATGGTAGGCAACTACAGTGCCCCCACAAGAAAGCTCTTGGACAGAAAGATGCTCAGTTAGAGCTTGTGCATACAGATGTATGTGAGATGCCTCAGCTTTCTTTGGGAGGGGCAAAATACTTTGTGTCTTTCATTGATGATGCCACACGCAAGGTGTGGGTTTATCCTCTTCGTTTGAAGAGTGATACATTCTCAATGTTTCAGAAGTTTGTTGCTCATGTTGAGAATCAAACTGGCAAAACACTGAAGGCTTTGCGTTCCGACAATGGTGGAGAGTACATGTCCAAACAATTTCAAGACTTTTGTGATGCTAAAGGCATCAAGAGGGAGCTCTCTACTCCTTATGATCCTCCACAAAACGGGACAGCAGAGAGGATGAACATGACCATACAGGAGAAGGTCCGTTCTATGTTGTCACATGCTGCATTACCTCATGGTTTTTGGGCTGAAGCTGTTATGACAGCCGTTCACCTTATAAATAGGTCACCTAACACGAGGCTTGGTGGGAAAGTGCCAGAAGAAGTATGGACAGGGAAGCCTCCGTCATACAAGCACTTGAGAGTGTTTGGTTGCGTTGCGTACGTGCACATACGCAGGGAAATGCGCACCAAACTTGATCCTAAGTCTCACAAATGCATATTCCTAGGATATGGTGACAGAGGTGAAATGGGGTATAGACTTTGGGATCCCATGAATAGAAAGATCATACGCAGCAATGATGTCATTTTTTATGAAACATGCATGTATAAGGAGCCTGCAAGGCAACAGGAGCCTGGCAGAGTCATCTTTGATGATGATGGACATCATGGACAACAACAAAGGGCTGTAAATCAGCCATTACAGCAAGAAAACCAGCCCTTAAATGGTGCTGAAAATGGTCCAAATGGACAGCCAGAGATGGCAGAAGATATCCCTATGGATATTCCACAGTTAGAGGAGATACCGGGCATGATTTTTCAGCCTTATGGCATGGAACAGGAGCCACCAATAGGTGATATGCAGGCTGGACAGCAACCTGCAAATGATGGTCATTGGGTACGGAGGTCCACTAGACCCTCCAGAGTCCCTGACAGGTTTGTTCCAGGGGTTGACTACTTGATGCTTACTGACTGTGGGGAGCCCTCATGTTATAAGGAGGCTTTACAGAAGGCACACAAGGCTCTATGGGAGCGTGCCATGAAGTCAGAGATGGATTCTCTGCACAAAAATGGAACATGGAAGTTGGTGCATTTGCCTGCAGGCAAGAAGGTTTTGCCATGCAAGTGGGTATACAGGCTCAAAGTTGCACCAGATGCAAAGCCAAGATACAAAGCCAGGTTAGTGGCTAAGGGCTTTAAGCAGGAATATGGTGTGGACTTTGAGGAGATCTTCTCTCCAGTGGTCAAAATGACCACACTTAGAGCTGTGTTAGCTTTGGTTGCGCATGATGATCTGGACTTGATTCAGATGGATGTGAAGACTGCTTTTCTTACTGCTTTTCTTCACGGTGATCTCCATGAGGAGATATATATGCAGCAGCCAGAGGGTTATGCAGTGAGTGGAAAGGAGAAGCTTGTATGCAAGCTGAAAAAGAGTCTTTATGGGCTCAAACAGGCACCAAGGGAATGGTATCATAAATTTGATACATTCATGAAATCTCAGAAATTCAGGAGAAGTGACATAGATCACTGCTTGTACACCAAGAAAGCTTTGGATGGCAGTCTATTGATCCTCATCTTGTATGTTGATGATATGTTGATTGCCGGGAAATCTCGTAAAGAGATGGATTCCTTGAAGCAGAGGCTGCATGAAACCTTTGATATGAAGGATTTGGGTGATGCAAATCACATCTTGGGTATGCGGATACTTTGGGACAGAAATCAGCATGTGTTGTATTTGTCTCAGAAGGAATACATTGGCAAAGTCTTGCAGAGGTTCAATATGGATGGGGGGAAGAAGACTAGTACTCCTTTGCCTCCATATGTGAAACTCAGTGCTATGGACAGCCCACAGTCAGATAGAGACAGGGCTGATATGGCCAAGATTCCGTATGCTTCAGCATGTGGCAGTCTCATGTATGCCATGGTTGCTACTAGGCCGGACATTGCATTTGCAGTGGGAGTGGTTTCTAGATACATGGCCAACCCTGGCAAGAAGCATTGGGAAGCAGTGAAAGGTGTCATGAGATACCTGAAGGGCACACAGGATATGTGCATTTGCTTTGGCAAACAGGATGCATTAGTGCATGGTTACACGGATTCGGATTATGCCGGTCATCCAGATAACCGGAAGTCTACTACCCGTTATGTGTTTACATTCACAGGAGGTGCTGTGTCATGGATATCCAGGATGCAGAAGTGCACTGCCTTATCTACTACAGAGGCCGAGTATATTGCAGCCACAGAGGCTTGCAAGGAGGCATTATGGCTATCTCGGTTAGTGGTTGATTTGGGTTATACAGGGGATATTCCATTGTTGCATTGTGACAGTCAGAGTGCCATCCAGTTGGCAAAGAACCCTGTCTTTCATGCAAAGACGAAGCATGTGGATGTGAAGTATCACTTCATTAGAGAGGTGATAGAGAACAAGCAAATTCAGCTTGTTAAGATTCATACGGATGATAACCCGGCTGATCTGTTGACAAAGAGTTTGCCTCCGGAGCGGTTTGCTCATTGCAGACACTTGATGGGCATTGGATGAGGCCAGTTTCAGCCTTAATTTGGCCTTGTATATTATCATGTACATGCTGATTTTTTCTTTTCCTTTACTTAAGGGCACTTTGCCTTTAAGTGGGAGGTTGTTGGGGTAAAGGCGTTATGCCCACCCTTATAGTGTGTACAAGCCCATAAGTTATAGTACATAGTACACTTAGTACTTTTAATGTACTAAGTGCACTATGTGTACTAGTGCAATATACATGTGTGATAGGGGAGTCACACACTCATGCTATTCATGAGTTGACTTATCCCCACAACTCTCTCTCTCTCTCTCTCCCTTGTTCTTCTCTGTGTATGTCTCCCACATTAACCTAACCCTAATTCTCCTTCTCCCATCACGGGACCTCACTGTGAACGTTGGGAAGACCAAGGTTATGATCTTTAATACCTCCTCGTAGTGGATAGTAGATCCACACCGCAATTTACATATAGTGGGGAGCCCGTGACATATAGTATATACCTTGGGATCACTTTTGCTAGACTGCAATTCTCTATGCGGAAGGCGGCCAAAACCAGATTGATGCATGGCTATGCAGCCTTGGGCTCTCTCGAGAGGAGGTAGTGCTCACAGATACAGTTTCATGAGCCGGGGATGATGCTCTAGCTATTTGACACACTAGTCACACCTGTACTATTGTATCGAGCTCCCATCTGGGGTCCCAGTTTGTACCATAGGAGGAGACGCAGGGGGGAGCCAGCTACGACAGATGCGGAAGAGGTATATAATGGGTGGACGCCGATGGAGAGGCCCCTGGTGATGATGATGTCGCACATGATTAGCAGTAGGCCATCAGTGCCACATGAGATTGTGTGAGCGGAGATGGGGGCTGCATCAATCGTGACAAAGGCTCTACTCCAGACAATGACGTATCGGCACAGATTATGGGAGCTCCCACCAAATAGATACCCCCGGCTCTCCCTAGAGTCCTTGAGACAGCCAGCACTAGACAGAGACACGCAGTGCTGGTATGCACAAGTCGGTATACATGGCATGCAAATGGGGGCACTCCCCCCGTTTCAGTACAGGCCCCCTTCTTTGCTCCCAGCCGCACAGAGATGAATAGGGTCATCAGGACAGACATTGTGCAATTGGATACTCAGAGGACCTGGCGTTCACCCGTTCAGACCCTGGGGATGAAGATGGCCTTCTACAAAGATCATCTTCTTCGCTTGACAGAGGACGGTTTTATCATACACCAATGATACATGGACACACATCAGTCATTTGGGGTGCGATGTGCGATTCAACAGATCCGCACCTCATCCCATTAGTGGAGAGTGGAGACAGTCATATATGGGCCATGGGCAGCTGCACCAGAGGACAAGATATGCCAGCTTCGTCATACAAAGGTTGAGATAGAGGCCCACTATACATGCCAATGCCCGGTACACTATGAGATCAGGGGGAGGTTCAACTGCCTCTTCCGAGATGGATTTGAACCACTTTCCAGGATCATGGATTTCCCAGACCAAAGATGCCTGGGGCTCTTCCTTCTGGAGCTCCGCAAACAAAGGGAGTCCTTATTGCAGCCCAGACCAGCTGCATCCACTCGAGGACCAGCAAAGAGAGCTCTCACTGACTTCTTCCAGACTAGAGCTCCAAGAGCAGTCCACCCACTACACTCAACCTCCAAGATGATGGAGGAAGAGGAGTGACACTAGACAGAGCCATCGAGCTATGCAGAGCCCGACGCCCCCACCCACGCTCGTGTCATCATAGGAGGATCAGAGCCATCATTTCCCATCACCATAGGACTTTCTCCCACCGGCTCAGCTTTACTACATTGGGTACCATGATGCAGGCAGCAGCACCCTATGAGGGATATTTTAGGGTGATGTGAGTGCTTGACGCTCCTTGCATTGGCATCAACTTTGGCATTTCAGCTTGTGTTCCTTTCTTTTATTTTTAGTACCCATGATGATGTATTCCATGGACATGTCACATGATGTAATCTTTGGTCTCATAGGTCATTTTGGCCTTTTTGTACACTGATTGATCGGGCTATAGAGCTGGGGCGGTCCAGGCGCCCCAAGATGAGAGGCCCATCTCGACACCGGCGGAGACTACAACAGAGGATTAGGACCATACTAGCACGGCATGGGAGACGTCCAGTCAAAGTACTCACCATGGAGGACATTGAGGATATCCGCCATCGACCGATGAGAGACATCTTTGGATAGTGATGTGTATGATGCTTACCTTTGTTGCTGGAGTTTTCCTCCCAGATGTTATCCATTAGGAGCTCCTAGTACCGTACTTTTCCTCATAGTTGTTTCAGTTTCAGTTAGTTGTTTAGTTGTTTTTAGCTTTCCTTACACAGACATTGTATCAAATCCACCAATTGTTGTAACCTTTTTGGTCTCATAGGTCATTTTGGCCTTCTGAAGACGTTAATATATCATTTCATTTCATTTCTCTCTCTCTCTCTCTCTCTCTCTCTCTCTCTCTCTCTCTCCTAGTAGTAGAGCTCCATCCCCTCCCCCCCACTCATTGTACTTATTGCACACCCAGATTCAGCTTTTTTTTTTAGTTCAGTACTTTTTCATTTTGTTGGGATGACAGAGGATACCCCACACAGGTACACTGATTTGTCTCATAGGCCGAGTTCGGTCTTTTGGAAGACGTTAATAAATCTCTCTTTCTTTCTTCTGGAAGCGAAGAAGGACTTCTTGAAGAGACGTCCTACACTCAAGAAGACGGGAATATTTCTTGGAGATGACCACACTCTCGCAACTTGCCCACATGAAAGAAGTTATGCCCGAGAGAAAGGGAAAGTGGCCTTCTATAGAGATGGTAGAGTGGTGATTATGGAGAGGCGCTCTTCATGACGGCGCGAGACCTATGGGACTACACTCAAAGTTGCTACTTGGAATTGTAATGGATCTCTACGCCTTGATGTAGGGGCTTTTGAGGATAGTTTCACTGGGAGGGACATCATCTTCTACTGTGAGACGCATCAGGCTCCTGGACGGTCCATGCCACATGTTAGTGGATACCGATGGGAGAGAGCTTGTAGACAGGAGACTCGTTCAGAGCATAAAGGACGGGGCTCAAGAGGAGTGGCAGTATTGTTTAGAGAGGAGCTACAGCCACTGATACATATAGTCCGCAGAGATGAGCAGGCTAGGTACATGTGGGTTAGACTGAGGGCAGAGACGGGCACATATCTCTACATTGCTATATGCTATTTTGCTCCTAGTACATCAGTGTATGCATCACCTAGCGGGCAGTCTCCCTTTTCTATTTTGGATGATGACATTTGGGAGTTCTCCAGGGATGGTGACATCATTCTCCTGGGGGACTTCAATGCCAGGACCGCCCATAACCAGACAGTATTTTATGATACCTCAGAGGAGATGTTGAGGGAGCTTGATGTTAGGGATATGGGCCTATCTAGACTCTCACAGGATGAGGAACATACAGTGTATGGGCGGTATTTGATAGACATGGGGACTGCACATGGATTGGCCATCCTGAATGGCCTACAGAGATTCCCGACATCGGGCGGTTTCACTAGCTTTCCACATCGGCATGGTGCTAGTACAGTGGACTATGTTATGGCTCAGCCCAGTCTCATTCCCTCTTTTCAGGATTTTATGGTAGGCACTAGGCCGGTTGGAACAGCAGTGGATCATGCTATCTTGTCCTTCACGCTCACATTTCAGTTCAGCACCGCTCCATTGGGACAGGTCTCCACACACACTCGTTATACCTTTACGAGGGAGACTGACACCGTGTACACGGATGAGATATATAGACGCTTATGTGCCAAGGAGCCGAGATGGCCATTAGATGAGCTCACTTAGATATTGATTGAGACGCTTCCTGCTGCAGCATCAGAGGCATATCCCCATAGTCAGCCTACACGGAGACGATCTGGGAACATGCCCCAGAACAGTTGGTATGATGAGGAGTGCAGAGAGATGAGGATCAGATTACAGAGAGAGGTGCTCATGGGCGTTACCACTCACAGACAGTCACAAATTACCTTCCGGCACCTAGTGCGACGGAAGAAGAGGGCTTATCTTGCTCAGTTAGAGAGGGATTTGTATCAGTTATTTATGAGTCAGGACTCAGGCGAGGCATGGAGACTATTCCATGAGCATTCACCATCACCAGCCATTACCTCCACAGAGATTTGGGGTGAGTATGCAGCATCCCTGTACACAGCACCAGGACAGTCGCCCCTGCCAGACCCATCGGAGCCATGCCCAGAGACATGTGCTTTCTTTACTGCTGAGATGGTAAGGAAAGCTATTGACAGGATGAGGACTGGGAGAGCATATGATCATGATGGTTTGGTAGCAAAGCACTTTATTCATGCCAGAGATATGCTTGCAGAGCTTATTGCTATGATGTTTAACCGAGCCATGTGTGAGGGTTTTCCTGAGACTTGGAATATGTCCACGATTGTGCCTATCTTCAAGTCAGGGGATCCCATGCTTCCTGGGAATTATCGTACCATCATGATTGGTCACGCATTGGCTAGATTATATGCATCTATTCTTGAGCAAGAGTTGAGTAGATGGGCAGAGAGAGAGGGCATACGTGCATCAGGGCAGGCAGGGTTCAGGAGAGGTTTCTCCACTCTTGACCATATCTTTGTGGATTTCCGCAAAGCTTTTGACACAGTACCGAGAGCCAGACTGATGCGCAGACTACAAGAGATGGGAGTGCCCACAGAGCTGATTTGGGGAATCATCGCTTTATACAGGACAATTGTGGGGCAGGTACGTACTACTCAAGGTATATCTGAGATGGTTCACTCCACTATTGGGGTGAAACGGGGCTGCCTCCTTTCTCCCACCTTATTTGGGATGTATGTGGATGAGGTTTTGGACTATGTAGAGCGGGAGGGTGACAGAGGAGCACAGCTAGCAGAGACATGGATTCCGCTGTTATTGTATGCTGATGATATTGTGTTGATCTCAGATTCTCCAGAGGGGATGCAGCGTCATTTGGATGCATTGCACACGTTTGCACAGGACAGTGGATTGTCTGTTAACCTTGGTAAAACCAAGGTGATGGTGTTTAACACCACAGCACAGTGGGTTAGGAGGTCAGTACCCACCTTTACATATGGTCAGGAGACAGTGGAGTATACATATGCATATACTTACCTTGGTGTGGTTTTTAGTGGCCCACTATTTTCCTTGAGGAGAGCAGCGGAGACCAGATTGACCAGAGCTTATGCAGCATTGGGGAGACTAGAGAGGATGTGTTCGCAGGTTCAGTTTCAGGAACCTCGAACAAAGCTCTAGCTCTTTGACAATTTGGTCACTTCAACCATGCTGTATGGAGTGGAGATATGGGGACCCTCAGTGGATCACCACAGCCGAGCTGGTAGCACTGATGGATGGAGACGTATGGAGAGGCCCTTGGTTTCTATGATTTCCCAGATGATTAGGGCCAAGGCCTCCGTACCACATGATATTATCCGTGCCGAGATGGCTGCCCCCCCATTGGTAGTAGAGGCACTCACTCGATCAGTCTCCTTTATACATAGCACTTGGGCTCTCCCTAGAGACAGATATGCTCGCTTAGCCCTGGAGTCTTCACGACAGTTGGCATCACAGGGAGACGGATCATGTTGGTATGCACACATGGCAGCTTGGTTCCAACTGCATGGCTTTAGTATGGACAGGCTACCTCCATTTCAGTACTCCCTGGATGCACCCTCCCTCCCTCTCACACGGGCAGAGATTACCAAACTTATCAGGCAGGACTTGACTCAGCTGGACACTAGGAAGACATGGATACAGCCGACACACGAGCTTGGTACGAAGATGGCTTTCTATAGAGATCATCTTCTCCAGCTCACAGAGGATGGGTTTGTGATTAGACCCAGCTACATGGATACTCATCTTTCTCATGGGGTACGCTGTGCTATTGGTCAGATGCGCACATCCTCACACCAGCTAGAGATTGAGACTGGCAGATTCAGAGGAGTACCAGCTGAGGCCAGGATTTGTCAGCTGTGCCAGATGGAGCCAGAGACAGAGTTACATTACATACGTCACTGTCCAGTATATAATGAGATACGAGGCCGTTTTCACTGCCTGTTTTAGAGAGGGTTTCGGACCACTTTCTAGAGTCATGAGATACCAGGATCAGAGATGCCTCGGATTATACTTGCTGAGCTGCGTAGACATAGAGAGGGTCTCGAGAGGGAGGGGATCAGAGAGGGAGAGACACCTACAGAGGCAGATTACAGACTTCTTTCGACCAGAGATTGAGCAGTCAGGCCAGCAGGCATTGCAGCTAGCCCCAGAGTATAGCCGCACCAGAGGTACACTGATTGATCAGGCTATAGAGCTAAGGCGGTACAGGCCCCCAAGATGAGAGGCCCATCTCGACACCGGCGGAGACTACAACAGAGGATCAGGACCATACTAGCACGGTATGGGAGATGTCCAGTCAGAGTACTCACCATGGAGGACATTGAGGATATCCGCCATCGAACGATGAGACATCTTTGGATAGTGATGTGTATGATGCTTACGTTTGTTGCTGGAGTTTTCCTCCCAGATGTTATCCATTAGGAGCTCCTAGTACCGTACTTTTCCTCATAGTTTTTTTCAGTTTCAGTTAGTTGTTTAGTTGTTTTTAGCTTTTCTTACACAGACATTGTATCAGATCCACCAATTGTTGTAACCTTTTTGGTCTCATAGGTCATTTTGGCCTTCTGCAGACGTTAATATATCATTTCATTTCATTTCTTTCTTTTTTTTCGTGAAATGGTGTTTTATATTATATGTAAAATGTACATCAGCCACATGGCTCACACAGAACCTATGGCCCCAAACAAAACCCCCACAAAAGATCCTCTAAAGGATCATGACCATGCAAACCTGTACACTAATAAGAAAGCCTCCTAGCCAAATAAGCATCCCAGATAGAAGCATCAAAGATGAGCCAGCCGAGCCGCCGTAGACCATAAGGAAATAACATCTGCATCCAGTAGCTGAGCTGAGAGAAGAGAAGAAAACTGCCAAAGCAACAAACCGCGGATACGTAGAATGTGCCCATGTATTCCAGACAAGGAATCAAAAATGAACCCATTCCGTGTAGTCCAAATATGCCAAAGTCCTGTCCATCTAAGGAAATGGAATATCACAAGGTGGCTGTCTGAAGTAATGACTTGAGGACAAATCCCAAATATCCACTGATGAGCCGAAACAGTAGACCTCTCTACTACCTCCCAAACGCGAGAGACAAAAGACCAAATCTGACGGGCCACTGGACAACTCATGAACAGATGCATAACTGTTTCAGTGCATGTCGTGCAGAAGAAGCAAGAGGCCAGTGTAATTTTACGACGGCTCAGCTGATCCCGTGTAGGTAACCCTCCCACCAACATCCTCCAAATGAAAACCTTACCTTGGTAAGGGAGTTTAGACTGTCAACCACGCATAAGAGTTTTCTGCCACCATGATTTAGACTTGTGCAATCCCCACACCTTATTGGCCTTGGCTGAAACCCAATCTTTCTCTGATACAAGCTTATGATAGACCTGGTTAGCTGAGAGTGATATCAAGTCACCAGATTTACATAGTGCCCAATCAAGCCAAGGCTGATCTGCAGATGGCCGAGGCAATGGAGTAAAAGGCTCAACTGCATGCATGATGTCAGCCCATAGTGGCTGAAATGTCCAAGGAACCCTAAAGTGCTGCCGAATACGACGAAATGAATATGGCCTATCACGACCAGGTATCACAGCATCTCGGATTCTAACCAAGCCTAGCCTGACCATGCGGTTGAGTCGTATGCGTGAAGCATCTCTGTCTGGCCAAACAATGACACGCGACTCCACAAATGTTTCGAACTGCAAAGAGTTCAAAAGTAGTCTTTCATGACCAGGATCCCACCGAGCCAACAGTAGAACTTCATGCCAAGAAAGGAGAATATGCGATAAAATGTGTGATGAGCGAATACGGACAGGATGAGCCGCATTCACAATGTCCCACCATGAAGCCTGCACACGTGTCCGCCCATGTGACAATCCCTCCAACTCAATCAAGTCACGAGCCATGAAAACCCAAGGCTGCTCTTGCAAACACATATCCTGAAAAAGCGCCCACCTACGCGCCACCATATGCAAGCGGACATCCAGTAAAGCAGCCCCACCCATTCTTTTGGGCGTCGTAATGTGATTCCAAGCTATCCATGTTTGACCCATAATATTTCCTTGCCTCTTCCACAGCATAAACCGAATGGGAGCAACCAAACGGATGAGAGATTTGTGCGTCCAAGGTAGCAAAGGTAAAAAATAGGAAATCATGCTAAGCATAATAACCTGAGCTACCTTAACCCTCACATGCATAGGCCACCCTTGAGCTTTCCAATACACAAATTTATCTGAGATCCGAGCAGAAATCCAAGCAAGAAGCGCTTGGGGGTCCACATCCACACCCACCGGATATCCAAGATGACGAACAATGTCTCCTGTATGCACCACACGGCCTTGCCACCCTAATGCCTCAAGATCAAATTCCGTGCATACAATGAGGGCTGATTTTGATGAATTTATTTTCAGCCCAGAAGCCAATGCAAAATTATTCCAAGCTTCCATTGCTCGATCTATATTGGCTTTTTCGGCCCTGAGAAACATAAAAGTATCATCCGCAAGGGCTTGAGCAACCAATTGCTTGCCATGAGGGAGATGCAAACCAACCACTTCACCATGCGATGCCATAGCATCTAGGCGAGATAACATAGGATGAGTGGCAATGGCAAAGAAAAGAGGGCTAAGAGGACAGCCCTGCCGGAGAGAACGGGTGAGAGAAA
Source organism: Cibotium barometz (assembly GCF_041138505.1). Lineage (NCBI taxonomy): Eukaryota > Viridiplantae > Streptophyta > Polypodiopsida > Cyatheales > Cibotiaceae > Cibotium > Cibotium barometz. The sequence continues at coordinate 10,263,650 of NC_141060.1, read as the reverse complement.
TACCATCCGAAAGTCCTCCATTGAGCATAATCCGCGTGATAGAGCCAGAGCCAAGTAAATGCACCAAATTAGCCATTTTGGGACCAAAGCCCATGGCTGTCATTAACTGAGAAAGGAAAGACCAGCTGCCATGATCAAAAGCTTTTTCAAGATCCAGCTGCACCATCACAATCTCTTGCTTCTTTGCCTTGGCATAATCCACTCCAATTTGAACATTAAGAATATTATGCAAAATATTCCTGCCATGCACAAATCCATATTGATATGGATGAACAAGAGTAGGAAGCACCTTCTGCAAGCGATTGGCAAAAATCTTTGTAAAGATTTTATACATAATACCCATAAGTGAGATCGGGCGCCATTGAGCCAAAGAAGTAGGCGAAGGGACTTTGGGCAACAAACGAAGTATGCCCAACTTCCAATCGGCAGGCATATATCCCTCATCCCAAACCCTTTGACAAATAAGCGTCAAAGGCTCTGCAAGCTGATCAGCATATTTTCGAAAAAACTCATTTGTCAAACCATCCCAACCAGGGCTCTTTCCCATGGGAAGTTTGGAGAGAACAGCTTCCACTTCCCCTTGAGTAACAGGAGCATCAAGCTGAACCGCCACATCAGGGTCAACTTGATATTCCCTTGCAGCCAGGACAGCCGGTGAGACATCCTCTCGAGGGGCAAGCAAATCTTCATAAAACCTGATGCAATGCTGAATAACCTCAGAAGGTTGAGTAACAAGGTTGCCTTTGGCATCCATCAGCCTAACAATATTCTCACGCATATGTTTTTGATGCAACTTATCATAGAAGCGATGAGATTGACAGTTAGCATCCCGCAAAGCATCAAGACGTGCAAGTAGTTTAAAGCGAACATATTGTGCTTCCTGCACCCTAGATAGCTCCTTTTTCAACCATTCTATGGCATCCGCAACTTCAGCATCCATAGAGTCAGTAAACATGAACGCCTGCAAGCCCTTTAAAAGCGACTCAAGGAGGGCCACATGCTGTTTTTGTATAGAGGCATTAGCAAGACCATAATGACGTGCTAATTTCCGAGTGTTGGTAAGGAACACTGGCCAAGCATGATAATCAGCCATGGACACTCTTGTGGAGAAATGTCGTATCAACTGACGCATATAAACATCAAAAACTTCATGCTCCAAAAAAGTGTGATTTAAGCGCAAAGGCAAGCGTCCCAACAAGCCTTTATATGCATCCACAGGATGATAGACCATTTCAAACACAAGCGGCCAATGATCTGACAAAACCTGTTGCTGATCAACCATCATAGTAAGAACCTCTGGCAAAAAGAGATCTTCAAAGGGTAATGACCATCCCATGGCGAGATGACCTCACCCTTCGAACCAAACACAAGAGGCAATTGTTGTTGTGCTTCTTTTGTTAGGCGATTTCTAATAGGATAGCGTTCTACTCTATCCACCCCAAGAGGCCCTGTACCCTGAGAAAGTTGGCCTCCCGGCCTCTCAATCCTGGTCTGTTGCTGGGCACTTGAACCCAAAGGGCGACAAGCATATGTATGTAAGGGCCCCTGATGAGCACGCAAAGGCCCCCGCCAAACAGCATCTGAGAAATCCCCCCGCGGGGCAACAAATCGTGTCTTTTTACCACGTACTTCCACCCATGGCTGCTCAACCTCATTCTGAACATCCACATGTACATCCATGTGTTGGGCATCATGTGAAGGAGCATCATGCTCATCTTCCACGGGCAACTGCCCATCAAGGATATCCTTTGTAGCAGCAACTTGTTCTTTCTTAGGACATTCGGAGACAAAGTGGCCCATCTCACCACATTTGAAACAGTGGCCAGCAAATGTATCCCACCTCAATTCATACATTAAAGGTTGCAGCCCAGCCATATTGACACGCAAATGTGTCGGCCTAGGTCTCCCAGTATTCCACAACATGCATAGACGATTTCGGTTTCTAGATGTCATTCGAGGCACCACCAAGACATCACCGATACCTCGCATGAGACTTGGTAAAACACGCCAAAACATTGGTGGGAATTGTTTCACTTCAACCCAAACTGGGCAAGCCTGGCGCAACATATCTTGGTACTCTGCCATAGGCTTCCACGGAACCACATGAACCAACTGCCCATCCAAAAAAAGTGGCACCTGCTCCAAGACTGCCCTACGGGCTTCCGAAGTGCGAAAAAGTATTTCATAAAAGCCTCTCGGACCATCGTAAATCTCCTAAAGTGCCTCAGGCGACACCAAGTGGCCCAGCCATGCTCTAAGACGAGGCAACAATGGAATACGCCTAGTAAAGAAAAAGATAGCGGCACGATCATGAAAATCTGCTAGCTGTTGTAGCAACAAAGGAGTCTCCATGCATACATCAGCCACACCACTATTATCCACTGCAGCCATTTGCACGCTATTTGCCTTCACATATTCTTGCAGAAGCTCACCAGTGATCTGCAGCAAACGTGCAAACTCCGGAGAAGGTGCCTGAGAACTTTCCTCTGCATTCTCTCCAACATTCACCGGAGTATAGCTTGCATCAACATCAAGCCTTTGACGTTTTTGTTGCTCTGAGGCATCTGAAGCATAACCCACATCCTTCTCGATCATCTCCTCAATAAGATCCATGTTAAGGCTATTGGCAGCCATGTCGCCAACAGCAGCAGCCGGGTCATCCAAATCCATGTACAAAAGCAAAGAAAACTCGTTCTCTCAAACCCAAATTCAGCACCTGCTGCAGTGCTGGCTGGAAACTCTTCTGTACCTGCAGTACCTGCTGAAACCCTACTGTACCTGCAGTACTGGCTGGAAACTCTTCTGTACCACCTGCTGAAACCCTACTGTACCTCCAAGTCACCTGCTAGAAACCCTACTGTACCTACAGTACCGGCAGCTGGAAACTCTTCTGTACCTGCAGTACTTGCGGTGACTATTGTACCTCGAAGAACCCCTACTGTACTGCAGCACCTGCTGGAAACCCTACTGAACCTGCAGTACTTGCTAGAAACCCTAGTGTACCTGCTGTATTTACAGTAATACCTCTTGTTGCAAGCAGCTCCACTGATAACGAAAGGCGGTATGTTGTCTTCTCTGCAAGGATGTCGATCACACAAAGGGCAAGCGTATCTCTGCTGAACGGCCTGTTGATGGCGACTATCTGCTGGGGGTGACGACTGCCTGCTGATGGCGACTATCCGCACACACACACTCTCTCTCTCTCTCACACACACACACACACACACAGAGGGTTGTACAGAGAAGAGGAGCGATAAACAGTAGCTAAGCAGAGGGTATAACAGCGAGCAAAAAGTGTGTCAAAACAGGGAAGACGTGAAGGTTCGAGCAGCACTCTCTCCTGCGCTTCATGCTTCTCTCTCTCTCTCTCTCTCTCTCTCTCTCTCTTCATTTCATTTCTCTCTCTCTCTCTCTCTCTCTCTCTCTCTCTCTCTCTCTCGGATGATTCATAGTAAAACCTCGACGCCACATGAGATAGTTTTGGCAGAGTTTGCGTCTTCACCCACGCTAGTGGAGGCACTCTTTCAGACAGTGACATTTATTCAGCGGGTTAGGCACATGCCCCCAGATAGATTACCGAGACAGGCCCTAGAGTCATCAGAGCGAGTAGCAGCATCAGGGCGACAGTCATGGTATGCAGAGGTTTTACAGTGGTTTTCACTACATGGGATGAGTATGGACGGGCTCCCTCCGTTTCAGTATGATGAGGACCATCCGACCATAAGACACACGGGAGAGGAACCGATTGATACATCAGGATTTGATACAGCTATACACACGTCATACATCGATTGATCCTCCACAACCTCTTCCTGTGAAGAGGCAGCACTACCACGATCATTTCTTACAGCTCACAGAGGATGGGTTTGTGCAGAGACCGGGGTACATGGATGTATATATGTCTCATGCCATGCACACTACTATTGGGCAGCTTCGGGTATCTTCACACACTCTAGAGATGAGAGGCAGGGAGAGCTACAGGAGCCCCAAGGGAGACACGTATCTGCAGATTGTGCCACATAGAGGTGGAGACAGAGGAGCAATATGTTTGCCATTGCCTAGTATACTATTGAGATTCAGCGGAGATACCACTGTCTCTTCAGGGAGGGATTTGGTCCACTCAGCAGAGTTATGCAGTTTCATGTTCAGAGATGCCTGGGGGGATCTTTGATGGAGTTACGACATCATAGAGAGCGGCTATTACAGCAGCTCCCACAGCATAGGGATGCTTCATCTCAGACACAGATCACTACCTTCTTCCAGCCACTAAATGGTGGGACATCCTCCACAGCTCCTTTGGTCCAAACCCGGGTCACTCGGAGACGCACTATCTCTACATCTACTAGTAGAGGAATGACATCAGCCCGAGCGAGAGAGCTACGATCCAAGAGATGCCCCCGTCGGCCCTCGCCCCCCAGGTCTCCACCAAACACAGATTGATGAGATCTTGAGGAGACATAGCAGAGAGGACAGACCCCAGATTGATCTAGCACAGATTGGGAGATATCTTGCCTCTAACCCGATGTATGACATCCTACACCCATTCATTGGCACCAGTTGGAGCTAGTTGCTTTATTGGATGTATTTACCCCCCCCTCCCTCCCACCCACCCCATAGTAGTTAACCACAGCCCTGTATGTGATTTATCTCCACATTATAGAGTACTTTGTACCTTTTTTTTCTTTTGTATCCATTTGATGTCCATTGAGACATGATGATCATGTACGCAGGTTTTGTCTCATAGGCCATTTTTTGGCCTTTAGAAGACGTTAATAAAATCTTTCTTTCTTTCTTTCTCTCTCTTTCTGTGCTGTTCTCTGCCCCCATTTCCTGCACATTATGGTTAAGCCTAACCCAACACTCAGCACCCAAGATTCAAATGCCCTCCTCCTAAATTTTGGCGGTGATGATGTAAATGATGCAGGCAGCAGAATATGTAAACACACTATAAAGTTCAGATGCGGCATCAAACAGTCCAACTAGCATCGTAAAAAATGTGCCTGGCAGACAAGCAGCAGGCTCAGGCAAAGTAACCTGACAAGAAGCCACAAGCTTATGGTGGCAAGCTCAGATACACTTGGGTAGAGCAAACAGCAGCTGAGAAGCTTAGAGGGTAGAGCTACTAGTTAAGGTTAGGTTTTAGCACAGGAATCAACCCTTGTTGTGAGCCCTGCCCAAAGAGCATCCAAACAGCAGCAATTAACACAGATCAGTCCAGGGCTTACTATTCCACCAGATTTCAGTATTTGGGCAAGGACAATAAGGTCTTCTTGCTCTATACACAGCCATAGCCCCACCCATGGCTGCCTCCACACCACACACACATTTACAAAAGGCTCTCTCCCAAGGGACACGGATACGAGTGATTGAGAGAGAACCCTAATCAACCCTTCATCAAGAAGCTTAACACGGATATGTCACCTACAGGTGGGTTTAGGCCTAAGTTGAGGATAGACATAATGAATATACCAATGGAAAGGTCAAATTATTTCCCAAACTTAACAAAAACAAAGTGCAAAATTGACTCCATGAGTGTAGTCACAAAGCTTAAATCATCAACTCCATCATGCATAGCACAGACTACATGCTATGATGTCCCGATTCCCCACTCACGTCATCAACACCCAAAATTACTTGACTGTTCAACAAGCAAGAGACTGGATGGCATGGGCTGAAAAGCCTCTAGATACTTTAACAAGGGGCATTCTTATAGACCGCATGCCACTGCTAGGCCAGGGCTGGGAAGTAAAGAAAACGAGAACACTCTACTTAGCAAAGAAAGCACAATACATCACTAAAGAAAGCTAACTATAGAAGATGGGAGTTGTTTTATGTTTAAGTCCCTAACACATACTAAATTTCTAGCAATGTTACATGCAAGCCACATCAGACATTTATGTGACTATGGTCATGACATAGTTATATCTACTCTAGGGATCGAAAGAAAAACAGAACTTTTACATTAGATGTTTCCACACAGCCCTTGCAATCCTCTTTCCTTACTATAACCTTACCATTGTATATAGTGCATTGCCGAGAGCCCTTATCGAAATTCTTGCACCAGCCATCCTTCCCTATCATGCTTTTGTATAGCTGTAACACAAAAAAGTATAATAAGTTCACAACCAAGAAATAAGCATTATTTTGCAAGCCCCTCCTTTGAAACCCCCATACAAAATCAAAGGCCATACTTCACTTGAAAAGTGCATGAATACTTTGATTTTCGAACCTTAAATATCCATTTATATTTTGGAACCTTAAATATCCTTTTTTTTTTCTGGGAAAAAGATCTTTCAATTAATTAAAGAAAAAACAGCCAAAAAGGGCTAAGTACAACCACAACGGGCTAGATACAAACTCGCCTCATATAAGGGCGGGAAACAAATGATCAAAAGGGGAAGAGATGCTTCTCCTTCGGCTGGTTGCTCTGTGAGGAAGATGCAGAGAATCCACTGCCAAATCTGTTGAGCCTTCAGGCAATCCCAAAGGCAACGACGCTAAGACTCTTGGGTGTGGCCACACCTCGTGCAAGCTACTAACCGACCTCTGATTGCCAGCCAAGTACCGACCGCCAAACTCCTGTGTGCCATCAGCCAAAGAGAGAGAGTGCTCTTCCTCAGCCGAAAGCTGTCCCAAAGCCTCTTCCAGAAATCTGAAAGGAAGCGTTGTGATCGGCCCTGAGACTGCCAGTGTGCTGCTACTGCTGATGTGACATCTATCTCAGGCATCTGGAACCTGCGGCCAAGCCGCGTTGTATATGCAAAGGGGGCATCAAGAGTCTCCTCACGATATGCATGATCATGCCAAGTCCACTCTCTCGGATCCCACGTGAGAGGTCAGCTCTCCTAAATCCAAAGCCGCCATAGTCTCTCCTTGGCCACCTTGGCCAGTGCTGGATCTATGTGCCATTCCCGTGCCCGAAAACCAATCACCCTCACCCTCTGCAAGGTGCAGCCTCTGAAATCCTCCAAGGGGTGCTCTGATCTCTCTAGTCTGCCATGGGATCCAATAGAAAAAGTGACCTTAAATATCCATTTATATGTATATGCCTTAAATATCCATTTATATGTATATGCCTTTGTTTACATATGTATATACACAAGCATGCATGTGGACATACATATATACATAAGCGTACAAAAATATGGGTTCACATGTGAGCTTGACCTACCACCTTATTGGCAAACAATAGCATGTTTCCAGATAGCATGTGCCATATAACAAGCCACCAATGCAAAAGGATGGTCAACCTAACTTAAACCTCAAAAGTGTTCTCTGTTCATAATGGAAAAGCTGTATGTCCTTAGATGGTATACCACTCTCCAAAATATCAAGCATGGAGCTAATGAGCTCATGGAGCAGACGGCAGATCCTATCCTCCATGGGTCTCCCGATATGAGCTCCCCGGCTCTAAAGAAGACGTGCTCAACTCCCCTTGCCTCCACTCTAAGGCAGTGGGATGACCCCGTATCTAGCCAATCGCAATCCGCATGGCATGGGACATGTGAACACTTAGGTAGCCCGTTTGTAGGATGAATTCATCCTCAATGAGCATGAGGAGGTGTTAGATCAAAGAAGTGCATCTTTGGTGGGAGCTTCGAAGGTGTGATCCATAAGTCTTTCATACATGAAGCGTGCAATCTCCTTCCCTGTTGCATTCTTGATAGGTCTTGCCTCAGCCCATTTGGTAAGATACTCAATGGCTACTACAATAAATTGATTCCTCCTAGGTGTTACACAGAGTGGCCCAGTAATGTCTATCCCCCATTTTTCATAAGGACTAAGAGGCAGGATAGGATGAAGTGGTCCCTGCACTGAGGATTTTGTAGCAGTAGCCTTGTCGGCATAATGACCTCCATATAATCCTTCATGAAACTCCTCAAGAAGCTTTTTTCCATCTATATGAGAAACCACCTTACAAAAAATCCCATCACCACCTTGGATATAGAGATTATTTCCAATTATTGTATAAGGTCGGTTTCTATGTATGATGAGATATGCCATGGACATTATTGTATCACTTTGGTCTTATAGGCCCATTGGGTCTTTAGTAGACACTTAATATATCTTTCTTTCGACTCATGAGCGAAGCTGCGCTCCCCCCTACTCATCGTTGTTGCCTGTGCCCCCCCTCTCCTTCCCCCTTCGCCACCTTGCTCATGCCTGCACCCCCTCCCCCTTTCCCCCCCCCCTTCTCTACGGTCCTGCCTACCTATGCTGGATTATATCATCTCCAGAGGGTCTACATCACCTTTTTCATGCTTGTATTAGCCATTTATGAGGCCCTGCATTGGCATATCTTAGCAGAGATTATTCAGCATTTTTCTACCATTTTTGGTATTTTTAGGCATTTTATGCTACAGCCATGCTCTCGGCCTACTACAGCTGGCCGACCAGCATCCTGAGGTAGTATATAAGGGCTGGCTCCCTTTCCCTCAGTTCATCTCATATTTCAGCATTCAATTGAGGTCATTAGTAGCTGCTACTGCTTCTCATCATTGTACAGCACCTACGGGCTTCCCTCGTGCTCAGATTTCAGCAATAAACATCAGTTTTCAGCATTTATAGGTCTTGTACCTGGGCCTGCAACTTGTTCAATAAAGTGATAACCTAGTCTTCTTGCGACTTGGTGAAGCCAGTGGTGGCGTACTCCGCGTTAAGGCGTCGGTATTCAACAACCTTGACGGTCAGGTCATCCCCCTCTTTGATAGAAAAAATTTGGATTTGATGCTCGAGATCAATGCGACGCGTGCGATCACGTGCTACATCTCTCTCTGCAAGGTGTGCCCATCTGTCAGAGACATAGAAAAACTGCTAGAGTTGTGAATGAAACTCTGGTACTATGGCAGGGGCATTTCTAGCTTCCCAATAGCGGATGACTTCATGAGGTGCTAGGGAGGGGTGGGGTTTCGGTTCAAATCTCTTTACCAAGTTCCAAGAACCTTGGGAAGTGAAAACCTGTTCCATAAGATAGCCCACGTGGTGTAATTAGACCCATTAAAACGAGTCTTTTCTGTGAAAGCATTTTTGGACACAGAGACATGAAAGGAAGGAGGTGGGGGGTCCCAGGATGGCTGATACCCATATCCGAAGTGTAGAGGGTTAGGAGGAACTCCAAAAAATCCACTAATACCCGACACAGGTGTAGAACCTAGGGAGGGTACTCCATTAGTTAAGATATAAGGTTGGGGACTCTGCACAAGTGAAATACCTGGCAAAGGCACAAATCCTTGAGGAGGCACATAAGCAAGAACAGAGATAGTGCCTGAGATGGGTTGGTAAACTACTTGATACCCCGGAATGTTGGGTGGTGACACAGTGCCAAGAGGCAAAGTGCCGAGAAGTCCCTGTGGCGGGTAAAACCCATACGCAAGTCCCTGTGGCGGGTGCGGCCAGTAATGGCTGCATGCCAACACCATGGGTTGGGTGGGAGGCTTGTGATTAAGCAGTATTCCAAAACACATTAGAAGCAGAAATAGAAGGTGAGCCAGAAGAGAAAACAGTGTTACCTCCTTGAACACCTGTAAATTGGGAGCAAATTGTGCTCCTAGATTGGAAATTCAGTATATTCATGTGTCACGTGCATCCCGCACTTGGATGCCACGTAGACATATCTTTACAGAAGGTGCAGGACCTGGGATGGTAAACTTGTCCCATGTGAGCCCAATCCGGGACGAGTCAGCCAAGGATCCATCTCAGTCGTCCGAGGTCAGGTGTGCATTGTCCTGCACATGAGTCCAAGGTCAGGTGTGCACTGTCCTGCACATGAAATAGTGCCAGTCCACGCTGTGAGTCTCCCTCTCGAATGATGTCAGTGATTCTGTGTATCTGGTATGGTACCGGATGCCAGATCATTGTGTAGATAGTTAGGGTTGGCTTTTAGGAATAGGGACCAGCCCATAGGGCTACCCCAAGTCTTAGTGTGAGCATGGGGATAGTGTGAAACCACCCCCATGAGGGCCAGGAAGGCCCTGGCTGAACCCACCAGCCATGGAGGGGCTGTAGGACAGCCCCAGGGGCAGCCGACAGTACATGAAGCATTTATATGGCTGTAGGACAGGTATGGGGCAGCCGATACAGGCTGCCCAACCCCAGTGTACTTGCAAAATCAGTGCCCAGCCTCTTGGAATTCAAGCTCATGATGCCCAGCCATCTAGGGAAAGAAGCGCAGTTTTTTATGTGAATTTTTCAGCATTAAATGCTGAATATTCAGTGGTGGGACAATTTATTGCTGGCCGCCTGGATATGATGCTGGCCGACTGCTGTTGGGAAGAAGTATAAATAGGTGAGCCATAGATCATTTGTGTTATCTCACAATTCACCAACTGCTCAAGCAAAAACAGGGCTAGGACAGCCAAGAAGTTGCTAAAGCAAAGGGGTGGAGGACTGCAGGTCAAGGGCAGAGATTTCTCAGCCAAGAAAGGTCAAGATTTCTGTATTTTCTTTTCAGATTTACATCATTCTAATAAAGCAAATACACCATCCGTGGTGGGGGCCCTACAAAGGGTATTTGGGACCCAATACTGTGTCCTCTCCTCTCTCCCTCTCTCTCTCTATTTTCTGCACATGTTCATTCAGTTTTGTGCATTAATTCCGTCGCGAAAAGAGTGCTGATTTCTGAGCATTGAAGTTACCGATCTTCTCCGAAGCTTCCGCATGTTACAATATGGTACAAAAGATACCTAATCTACTGTTACACACGGAAGCTCTGGGGGTCTTCTTTCAGCCCTAAACACCACTGAGAACATGTTGATGCAAAACACAGACATGAAGAGAGGGTAGAGAGAGAGAGATATGCTGGAAAGTTAGTATATTCATATAGTACAAAAAGGTACTCCTAATCTATAGCCCTTTTGGTCCTAATGCTCGACCCTAAGCCTAGAGGAATGAATGATTACAATGAGGAGCCTTCATCCCTATTTATAGTCTCTTGGACTTCATGGAGAGCTGGCCTACTGCTGTCGGCCAGCTGACTGGACATTATATCATAAATCTTGATGCGCTTGTAGTCGCCTTTGTCTTGGTTCAGCCAACAGCCTGTTTTGTCTCAGCCGACAGCTCCCCAAGCCTTCCTTGTCCTTGCTCCAAGTCCAAACTGGTTCTCCTTTGCATCCTTGCTCCAAGTCCTAGCTTTAATGGTCTTTTTCTTGGCTGCCCCTTTTGGATTAGCTCTGAGAATGTACATGGCATTTTTCATGCACATGACATCCCCCTTTGCTAAACTTGATGACGGGATTCCAAGCTGTTCTTGGATGACTGTCATCATCCCACTCTATTCCCGGAGTCCCTCTGTCATCCATCCAACTCTGGCAACCCTTTTCACTGAAAACCCGGCCCGGTCTCCAAAACCACTCTACCTCAGATTAAGATCTATGCATCTCTTCCATCTAGTCCACCATTGTCATGTGCATGATCAATGCCATGTACCTTCTCAGGGCTAATCCAGAAGGGGCCAGCCAGTAAAAGATCAGTAGAACCAGAATTTAGGAGCCTCAGGAGCAGAATCAATGATGGACTTGGAGATAGGTGGCACTGACAGTTGCGTTGGATTCAAGGCAGGACCAGGACAATCGGCTGCAGATTTGTTGTCGGCTGTACCTGATCTGAGGCAGCTGCACTTTAGGAGGCGGCTGTACCATTAGGCGGCTGCAGGCGCATGAAGATACAAGAAGAAGCCAAGTCGGTTTGAGCATTTAATGGAGTGTTGACTGGCCGACCAGCAGTCGGCCAGTTTCACATGTCTTGTGGAGGGCCTATAAATAGGCTAGGAGGCTCATCATTCAATTCAATCAATCCTCTAGGGATTGGGTCTCTAGGAGTCCCATAGGGGGACAGTTTTGGGTGATGTTCACCTTTTAGAAGAAGGCAGCCTAGGGCTGTGTAAGAGTACCTTTTTGTACTATATGAAATATGCTGAATTTCCAGCACATCTCTCTCTCTACTCTCTCTCTATATCTGCGTTTTGCATCAGATGGTTTCCAGGAGTGTTTAGGGCTGAAAGAAGACTCCCAGAGCTTCCGCGTGTTACATTGGTATCAGAGCATCAGGCTCAGTAAAGCTAAACACGGAATCAGTCCCATATGATGGTGTACAGGTCCAAGGTACAGGAAAGTACACGGATACGAAGCCCAAGGCAAGGAACACAGAATCGGGAAGAGCTCCCAGGAGGTTTGTTCGTGGTGTTCCACAAAGCCAGAGGAGATGGCAGTCCTGAGTCAGATAGGTTCTCGGGCAACGGTCCCAAGGGAGGATTACCCTCCAAGGGTGATGTGAGAGTGGCAGACTCATTTCTCAGGAATGAAGACCATGGCAGTGTTCAGGGTCAAGGTAGGAATGGATTATGGACTAGATGGAAACAAATGTATAGATCTTCGTCTGAGACAGAGTGGTTTGGAGAACAGGCCGGGCTTTCAGAGAAAAGGGTTGCCAGGGATATATGGATGACAGAGGGACTTCAGGAGAAGATTTGGTATGATGACACTTATCCAAGAGCAGGTTAGAATCCCATCATCAAGTTTAGCAGAGGGGGATGTCATGTGCATGATCAATGCCATGTACCTTCTCAGGGCTACTCCATAAGGGGGCAACCAGTAAAAGATCAGTAGAACCACAATTTAAGAGCCTCAAGAGCAGAATCAGTGATGGACTTGGAGATAGGTGGCACTGACAGTTGCGTTCGATTCAAGGCAGGACCAGGACAGTTAGCTGCAGATTTGTTGTCAGCTGTACCTGAGCTGAGGCGGCTGCACTTTAGGAGGCGGCTGCAGACGCATGAAGATACAAGAAGAAGCCAAGTCGGTTTGAGCATTAAATGGAGTGTTGACTGGCCGACCAGCAGTCGGCCAGTTTCACATGTCTTGTGGAAGACCTATAAATAGGCTAGGAGGCTCATCATTCAATCCTCTAGGGATTGGGTCTCTAGGAGTCTCATAGGGGGACAGTTTTGGGTGATGTTCAACTTTTAGAAGAAGGCAGCCTAGGGCTGTGTAAGAGTACCTTTTTGTACTATATGAAATATGCTGAATTTCCAGCACATCTCTCTCTCTCTACTCTCTCTCTATATCTGCGTTTTGCATCAGATGGTTTCCAGGAGTGTTTAGGGCTGAAAGAAGACTCCCAGAGCTTCCGCATGTTACAACCATCCATTCATGCCCTGACTCTGAACACTATCTTGGTCTTCATTCCTGAGAAATGAGTCTGGCACTCACATCACCCCTTGGAGGATAATCCTCCCTTGGGACCATTGCCCGAGAACCTATCTGGCTCACAGGACTGCCATCCCCTCTGGCTTTGTGGAACACCACCAACAAACCTCCTCGGAGCTCTTCCCGATTCTGTGTTCCTTGTCTTGGGCTTCGTATCCATGTACTTTCCTGTACCTTGGACCTCTACACCATCATATGGGACTGAATCAGTGTTTAGCTTTGCTGAGCCTGATGCTCTGATACCAATGTTACACGCAGAAGCTCTGGGGGTCTTCTTTCAGCCCTAAACACCACTGAGAACATGCTGATGCAAAACGCAGACATGAAGAGAGAGTAGAGAGAGAGAGATATGCTGGAAATTCAATATATTCATATAATACAAAAAGGTACTCCTAATCTACAGCCCTTGGCTACCTTCATAAAAAGGTGGTAAACACCCAAAATCTGGTCCTAATGCTGGACCCTAAGGACCCATTCCCTAGAGGAATGAATGATTACAATGAGGAGCCTTCATCCCTATTTATAGTCTCTTGGACTTCATGGAGAGCTCGCCGACTGTTGTCGGCCAGCTGACTGGACATTAAATCATAAATCTTGATGCGCTTGTAGTCGCCTTTGTCTTGGTTCAGCCGACAGCCTGTTTTGTCTCAGCCGACAGCTCCCCAAGCCTTCCTTGTCCTTGCTCCAAGTCCAAACTGGTTCTCCTCTGCATCCTTGCTCCAAGTCCTAGCTTTAATGGTCTTTTTCTTGGCTGCCCCTTTTGGATTAGCTCTGAGAATGTACATGGCATTTTTCATGCACATGACATCTACAGCCATAGGCTGCCTTCTTGGAAAAGGTGAACATCACCAAAACTACTCCTATACTAGGGACCCATTCCTTAAAGGAATGAATGAGTAACACAATGAGCAAACTACCTATTTATAGGCCTCTTGGACTTCATGGAGTGCTAGCCGACCAGCAGTCGGCCAGCCGACTCGACATATTAATCATAAAATGATGCGCCTGCAGCCGCCTTGCCATGTCATGATGCTCCTTCAGCCGCCTTGGTCTCTGGTACAGCCGACGCCTCCTGTAAGCAACCGACAATACCCCTTCATACAGCCGATAGCATCCTGGTCCTCCTCCAAGTCCAAACTTGCCACTTCTGCACCTTATGCTCCATCTTCTGGTTCTCTACTGTTCTTTTTCTAGTTGCCCCTTTTGGACTAGCTCTAGAGAATGTCCATGGCATTTTATGCACATGACATCCCCCTCTGCTAAACTTGATGACGGGATTCCAACCTGTTCTTGGATGACTGTCATCATCCCACTCTATTCTCGGAGTCCCTCTGTCATCCATCCAACTCTGGCAACCCTTTTCATTGAAAACCCAGCTCGGTCTCCAAAACCACTCTGACTTTGAATAATATCTATGCATCTGTTCCATCCAGTCCCCAATCCATTCTTGCCCTGACTCTGAACATTGTCTTGGTCTTCATTCCTGAGAAATGAGTCTGGCACTCTCACATCACCCCTTGGAGGATAATCCTCCCTTGGGACCATTGCCCGAGAACCTATCTGGCTCACAGGACTGCCATCCCCTCTCGCTTTGTGGAACAACCAACAAATCTCCTAGGAGCTCTTCCCGATCCTGTGTTCCTTGCCTTGGGCTTCATACCCATGTACTTTCCTGTACCTTGGACCTGTACACCATCATATGTGACTGAATCAGTGTTTAGCTTTGCTGAGCCTGATGCTCTAAGTAACACGCGGAAGCTCTGGGAGTCTTCTTTCAGCCCTAAACACTACTGAGAACATGCTGATGCAAAAACGCAAACAGAAGGGAGAGTAGAGAGAGAGAGATAGCTGGAAATTCAGTATATTCATATGGTACAAAAGATACCTATTCTACAACCATAGGCTGCCTTCTTGGAAAAGGTGAACATCACCAAAACTACTCCTATACTAGGGACCCATTCCTTAAAGGAATGAATGAATCAACAATGAGCAAACTACCTATTTATAGGCCTCTTGGACTTCATGGAGTGCTGGCCGACCAGCAGTCGGCCAGTCGACTGGACATATTAATCATAAAATGATGCGCCTACAGCCGCCTTGCCATGTCATGATGCTCCTTCAGCCCCCTTGGTCTCTGGTACAGTCGACGCCTCCTGTAAGCAGCCGACAATACCCCTTCATGGAGCCGACAATACCCCTTCATGGTCCTCCTCCAAGTCCAAACTTGCCACTTCAGCTCCTTATGCTCCATCTTCTGGTTCTCCTGTTCTTTTTCTGGTTGCCCCTTCTGGACTAGCTCCAGAGAATGTCCATGGCATTTTATGCACATGACAGCTTATCATGCTGAGGATGATGATGTTGATGCTGTCCTAACTGCTATCCTAATCAGGGATTATGTTGTTCATGCTGAAGATTAGCCATGGCACAAGTGTGCGCGTGACACTGTTTGGGCACCCTGGTGGCCATGGAGTGTGGGATGGACACCCAGTAAATGGGAGGCGACATCCCAAGTGGCAAGGGGTGGGTGAGGGCACTCAAGTAAGCATGCACAACTCTTTTCTCCCTCTCTGTAGGCTTGGTCTGTCGCCATCTTCTCAGCACACAAGCTCTCCATCGTTTTGCTCATACAAGAGGCTATACTCATCCATTCGCAAAACAAAGCTCAGATTTGTGATCCTCATCAGAAGGGCAACCTACTACACTCCTCCACGCATGTTTTTCAGCGACTCCATCTAGTGCGACCTGTACGGTTACCACATCATCAGCCGGTTGCTGTACGGCCTCACTATACTGCCCCTAATCAGCCCCTGCTGTTGGCCGGCCTATTTTGGATTGTTCAACCCCTTCTGGGATTGGTCGAATTGTTTCAAGACCATTCCCGACGTCCAGTTGTGCTTGTGGGCAACGCTTGTGACCAGTCCATTGATGTTTACGCGACAGGACTCTAAGACTCCATCACTCCCTAGTTTTGTGCTTGGGAGTGACTTCTAGTGCCAGTTCTTCATTTTTAGGATTCCCATCACCGTGAGTCAATCCAAGCGCTAGTACAAGCACACCAAGTACACGTGTGGACCCGAAACACCAGTTTTGAGATTGTCACTCGAGTGAGAGGTGCAGGAGTCATCACCAAATATATTGTGTCATACATGTTTTCATATTTCATGTACATATTTATGGCAAATCTGGCTTAAGAGCCCATGGAATATTGTACAAAATAAAATACTCCAATAATATACTTGGTTTTGAGGAGGGTCAGCCCGGTTCTGGCCCCAGCGTGGTGTCACTGTGCCATTGTTCATTTTCAGCATTGTCTTTGTCTTGTGTTGTTATAAGTGTTTTAAGTGTTATTTATTTATGAGACGGTGCCCAAGTAGTGCTCGCACCCATGCTGGTGAAGCATGGATTATCCTGGCGGAGCTTTGGGGATGACGATTTTTCCCTCTGTTCCAATATAGGCAGGAGGGGATGTCATCTTTAGATGCATGTGCCGTAATAGATGATGAAACTTGAACAGGGTAATTAGTGTGATTAGGATAGAACCAGTGGTAAATTAGTATGGTGTAGTAATGTGCAGGTTAAAGCAGTTTTGCACCAATTTTGGCCGCATAAGCATGCGTAAACCAGCAACCCAAGGGGGCAGTATTTAGCCCAGTATGAGCAATTTCAGTGCTGATTTATGGGCTTACAAAAGGCTAGCCAACTGCAATTAGTGTACAAGGATTTCTCCTAGAAAAAATAACTCTAAATCCCCATCCTAAATATATTCTACAAGACTTTCTCGAGAAACCAAAAGAGAGAGAAGATCCACTCGAGAAAGAAGCAGAATTCAGTCCAGATCAATAGTACAATTAACCCACATCAGGATCTAGATTTTGCAAATATCATTGTAAATATTCATTTTCAGTCAATCAGTTGAGATATGCAGTAGTTTAAAGACCAAGTCTTCTGCTGTACATCTCTATTCTTCCCTTCCTATTCTATCTGCACATTCAGTTTCATGCATATCATTTGTCACAAATAGCACACTTCCATTAGTGTACATCTGACATACAGCCTTTCCCATAGCTACAGAACGGCCCAAAGCAGTGACGACCAGCAACAAATCAGCCCAGAACAGCAAAGCAGCCAGCGTTGTTCACCAAAAAGAGCTCTTTTGAGACTTGGTTTGTTCCCTGAGATTTTCCATCTAAAAGTGTCTTCTTCTTTAAATTCAGAAAAAGAACAAGCAAAGGAAAAACCATTGTAAAAATATTTCTTGATGTTTTTGAGCAGCTTCGTCGCGGTTTGTGAGGACCTCTTCAACGGGGGGGGGAGGGGGAAGGGGGGAAGGGGGGAAGGGGATACGTACGGCAGCTTCGTCGGGGTTTGTGAGGACCTCTTCAACGGGGGGATACTGAGGCCCCTTTTCGAGGTAGCAGCAAGCTCCGCAGCCTTTCATGCAGGCCCAGGCATCCCTGGTCTTCAATGCGACCACGGGAGGAAGAAGGTCCTTCTTCTTGGGTGCCTTTGGTTTCCTCCTCTCCATCTCTGCCTTCACAACGGCTGGGAGCTTCTCTCCTTCTGCTTCTTCTTCTTGTGATGCTGCTGGTGTTTCTTCTCTTGCAGGTAAGGCCTTGTTTTTGAAGAGCTTGTTCCCCACGTTGGCCTCCTCTTTGTTCTTTATGTCGACCAGAGCACGCAGAATCGGCCGAATCCCCGACGAGAAGTACCTCTTCTGCCCGCCCGCCGCCGCGGCAGCAGCAGGCTTGCTTACCGCCATAGTGAGTGTCCAAGTAGCTTGAACTTTTGTAAGTTACGCTGGCCGCAGCTCTGAAAAATCTTGCGCCGCCAAACGGACATGGAGAGCCGCCCAAGAAGGGATGGACAGAACAGAAGTCTCGTGTGTAACGAGCTGGAGCCCTGTGGCACACACTTTGCTTTTGCCCCCCACCTCATTCCCAAGCCATGCTCACAAGTGGGAGGCCCATGCTGCGGCACAGCTTGTACATTGTTGTCACCTAGCTAGAGAGGTAGAGCTTGTACATTGTTGTCACCTAGCTAGAGACACTCCTGCCACTTGGTTAGAGGAGAGGAGATGCTAGAGAGAGTGACATGTGGTAGGAGAGAAAAACATGTGCTTATGGAGTGTCCAAGAGTTTCAAACTCGCATCCTTAAAAATCCACAAGGACCTCTAAAAGTTTCACTTCCCCAAGAACCAAAGATGAAGACCCAAAGCATGACGTCCCACAAAGGATAAGCCATTCCCTAAGTGGGATGGGGAGAGTGAGCTTTGGAGTGAGCGAGTTTCTCTCCATACCCATACCACCCTAGCTCTTCTCACTCATCTTCCTCCTCGTCACTCCTCCCCTCCTTCTCCCAGTCGCCCCAACCTAGCCTTCAAATTGCTCCCCAACCCCTCGTCACATCCATTCTCTCTCTCTCTCTCTCTCTCTCTCTCTCTCTCTCTCTCTCTCTCTCTCTCTCTCTCTCTCTCTCTCTCTACATGTTTAATAGAGCCCTTTATGAAGGATTTCCACCCTCTTGGTCCACCAACACCATTAACCCCATCCTCAAAGCCGAAGATCCACTTGATCCTAATAATTACAAGACAATCATGATTAGCCACACATTGGCCAAACCCTATGGATCAGTGCTAGAGACGGAGCTCAATTCATTTGCAAAGAGCTAGGGATGTAGAGCCTCAGGACAGCTATCTTTCAGAGGAGCTACTCTACCCTTGACCACATCTTCACCCTCCGTGCCATCATCGAGGGTAGAGCACAACATCAAAGGATTTTTGTGGATTTCTCGCAAAGCTTTTGATACTATACCCCGAGCTCACCTCCTACACCGTCTACATGCGATAGGAGTCCCATCTAACATGGTTTGGAGCATTATCGCCCTCTATGAGTCCGTCACCGGACGAGTGAGAACCCCAAGAGGTATATCACAGGACATTTCCAGCACTATTGGGGTGAAACAGGGCTGCCCTCTATCACCCACTCTTTTCGGCCTCTACATTGATGAGATCTCGAGCTTCATTGACAGATTAGGTGGGACTGGTCCCACACTGGCACACATATTGATCCCCATACTATTTTATGCAGATGACATTGTTCTCCTCTCAGACTTAGCCGAGGAGCTGTAGAGACAGTTGGATGCCTTACAGGACTTTTGCACTCAACAGGACCTCTTTGTTAACCTTGGTAAAACCAAGGTAATGGTCTTCAATACCTCTCGCCCCTTCACATCCAGATTGAGCTTCACATGTAGAGGGGATCCTATGGAGATTGTCTCATCCTATCTCAACCTTGGTGTCACTTTCAGTGGCGCTTCACCATGGTTTCTACAGCACATGCCAGAGTGACACAGGGATATGCAACCTTGAGCTTACTTGAGCGGCAGTGCTTCCAAGCACATTTCCAGGAGCCCAAGATGAAGGGCTAGCTTTTTGACACCCTTGTCACACCAGCCTTGATGTATGGAGTAGCCTTCTGGGGGCCAGATTTATCCGATGAGGATTGGCAGCGAGTTGAGAGGCCCCAGGTCATGATGTTCTCCCATATGGTCCATAGCAAACCATCAGTCCCACACCAGATTATCCAGGCAGAGTTTGCTGCAGCCCTGATGGTAGTGGATGCACTCTTCCAAACAGTCACATACCTCCATCGCATCAATCACATGGATCCCCACAGGTACTCGAGGCTTGGTACCCGAGGCTTGCCTTGGAGTCCTCAAGATAGTAGCACTTGAGGGCCACTCTGGAGTATGGTATGCACTAGTTTTCACCTGGTTTTCAGTATATGGGCTCTGCATGGACCGCCTACCCCCCCTTCAGTACAGTTTGGACTCCCCTTTTCTCCAGCTCTCTCACGAGGATACCAACCGAGTTATTTAGTTAGATCTTCTCAGCCTCTACACCCATTGCACATGGATCACACCTCTGAAGCTCCCCACCACGAAGATGCACTTCTACAGAGATCACTTCCTCACACTCACTGAGGATGGACATGTCCCATGCCATGCGGATTGCGATTGGCCAAATACGGGTTTCATCCCACTAACTTAGAGTGGAGATAGGTAGAGCTGAGCGCATCTTTAGAGCCGCGAAGCTCATACGGAGACCCAGAGAGGAGAGGATTTGTCGATTATGCGACACAGAGGTTGAGACAGAGCAGCATTACATATGCCACTGTCTAGTATACTATGAGATCCACGAGATGTTTCATTGTCTATTTTGTGAGGGATTTGGTCCACTCCCCAGGATCATTGACTTCCAGGACCAGCGTTGCCTAGGTCTCTTCCTGCTTGAGCTCCGCAGACACAAGGACACCTTGAGAGAGCTTCGGCCCCAACCACCTCCCTCGCCAGCCAACCATCACCAATTTCTTCCAGACCTAGGAGGCAGAGGACACCGATATAGTGGATCTTGCGGACCCTCCACGAGCTGCTCCAGACCTACCTTGCTTGAGAGGAGTTACCTTGGACCGAGCCTCCACACTCCAGCGTGCCCGATTCCCCCAGCCCCCCGGCCGTCACCCATGATAACCTCATCAGCTCCAGATCTAGGACATCCTCCACCACCATCGAGCTACCTTTCCACGTGACATAGCTAAGGGAGACCTCTTCGCCGTACTCATTAGCTCCATGCTTGATATTTTGGAGAGTGGTATACCATCTACTCGGAGCTAATGCTGCTCCATGTTTCTATATTCTTTGTATTCTATGATGAGTTTCCATGGACAGTTTTGTATCACCCCCGTGAGATAGCTATGTTTATGTTTTCTTTCTGTTTTATTTTCCATTCCATGATGAGATGTGACATGGACATTATCGTATCACTTTGGTCTGATAGGCCCTTTGGGTCTTTAGTAGACGCTTAATATTTCTCTCTCTCGCTCTCTCTCTCTCTCTCTCTCTCTCTCTCTCTCTCCATTTACATACCCATCGCTTCCATATGTCCACCACAAAAAGGATAATAGTAACCATTAAGAGAGACAAGAAGAGAGGTCAACACGAGAGAGAGAGAGAGAGAGAGAGAGAGAGAGAGAGAGAGAGAGAGAGAGAGAGAGAGGGTGGCGAGCAAAAAAATAAAGAGAGAGAGAGAGAGAGATCAACATGAGAGAGAGAGAGAGAGAGAGTGGCTAGCAAAAAATTAAAAAGAGAGAGAGAGGGTGGGGGAGAGAGAGAGAGAGAGAGAGAGAGAGAGAGAGAGAGAGAGAGAGAAAGAGAGAGAGAGAAAATAATATTAACATCTTCAAAATATTACTAGGGTCTATGAGACCAATAATATGTTACAAAGTATCCATGGGTTACAATGTTCCTAATAAATAACATGGGTTACAATGATCCTGGTAAATAACATAAATGAAAAAGAACCTAACACTAACGGCATCATTTACATACACAGCTAACTGTTGGCTTGTACAACTAGAGAGACTGAGGCATCATGGCGTCTCTCTCTCTCTCTCTCCATTCCTCTCCCTCACTAAGTTTCCATTGTGTCTCACCCTCTCTCCCTCTTGCTTTCACCCTCCCTCTCCCTTATGCCCTCTTCCCCCCCCCCAACCCTCCCTCTCCCTTATACCCTTCCCCCCCGCCTCCTCTCTCTTTCTCTCTTTTGCCTAGACATATGGAAGTGTTTACATTGATAAGTATATAAATGGGGAGAGAGAGAGAGGAGGAGGAGAGGAGGAGGAGGAGGAGGAGGAGGAGGAGAGGAGGAGGAGAGTGGATAGATGAGAGAGATGAATATTGCTAAATTCTAATCCTTCTCTATGCTAATGCACACCTGCTCAATCGTTAACACCCCCTAGTTTGTTCATTCATGACGTTGACACCCTCCTCTCCATTCATGACGTTGAAACCCTCCTCTCCATCAATGATCACTCCATGATGTTGACATCTGCCCATCCAATGTATGTACATGCACACGCACATATGATCTCTCTGCTCGGCCTGTGCGCTACTTCGCTACCTGCACCTTGCGCTCCCTGGGCTCTCTCTCTCTCTCTCTCTCTCTCTCTCTCTCTCTCTCTCTCTCTCTCTCTCTCTCTCTCTCTCTCTCTCTCTCTCTCTCTCTCCCCTCGCCTACCCTCCTCGCCCTTGCCTTTGCTCTCGTCGCCCCAGTTCGCCTCTACCCTTGCCCGCCCCTGTTCGCTGTTAATCTCTCTACTGTCGTTGCCCACAATTGTTCGCCCTTGCCTCTGCCCTCGCCGCCCCTATTTCGTTGTTCGCTACCCGCTTTTCGCTGCACTGTTCGCCGCTTGCTTCACTTCGCCGTTCCCTGTTCGCTTCGCGCCTTTGTGCGTAGCTGCCCTCTCTGTTCGCCCACTGGCGCCCAGTACTGTTGGCGCTATGCTGGCCCCCGCCTGCATGTCCGGTAGGCCCTGCACTCCCCTTTCCCCGCCCACCCTTGCTCAGGCCCCCAAGGCAGCAACATAACTCTCTCTGTTTCCTCAATCTTGAGGAATGGCCCCGAGTCTCCAAGAGAAACTCGAGGCCCTCGAGAACGGCAATGAAGGCACTAATCAAGGAGAATAAGAAGACATCCAATTACAACCTCAATGAGGTGGAGAACAAACTACACCGGCACATCATGGCCCTCGAAGCACGAGTCACGGACCTTGAACAAGAGAACACAGCACTCAAGGAGGAAGTGAGTGCATTGAAAGTGGAACTGGTAGCCGTCAAGAACACCGAGAAGGAAGAGGGGGAGATCAATGAGAACACTCTCACGGGGCCATCAAAGATTGAAGTTCATGGTGGATTAAAGACAAGCATTAGATGGTGTATTAAGCCTAAGCATGCACATAATTAAGATACTTAGCAATAAGGAAAGTAGTTAGCAAATGACCAGCATAATGGCATAATTCACTAATGAGATGCTCCCACATTCTCTTCCTGATTCTAGCTTGTAAAGTGAGTTTCTTCCACCTACTTGGATGATGATGATCTCTCATCTACCAGATTCCTCAAGAGTTTCTTCCACCTACTTGGATGAATCCTTTTTGAGAGCTTACTGCTTGCTTCCACGTACTTGGATGATGAAGCCTTTTGAGAGCTTATTGCTTGGTGATTACAACTTTGATCCTTGCAAAAATTTCCCCTAATGTTATGGTTCATATATTATCCCTCATCCCCATGTACTCATCAATCTTATTCAACATGTCCAACTGGCCAAGTGTGTGGATATTAGCTTTGGGTTATTTTAGTGTGAGATTATCATTAGGAAAATGTGTGGGCTAGTCGGGCATCAGAGGACACTGGACCAGACAGAGGACATTATGGGGACCACTTACTAGAGTTGGGAGCCAGGCATCGTCTCGTTATTTATAGCGGGATGCTACAGTGGCCAGGATCAGGAGGGCTGACATGCTTCCCACATGGGGGTCATACACGGACCGGAGGCACGGTGGTGGACTACATTATGGGGTCTTTGGAGGCATCACAGCTTGTCACCACATTCTCCATCCCACCTCGTCCTATTGGGGCAGATCATACATACTTGGCATTTTCACTAGCCGGATCACCAGTATCACGAGCCCCCCACATACCGATGCCACACACTACCATCTACTTCACACATGACATGGTTGACATATACACTGGCAGAGTAGAGGATGGGCTCCTACTCATGGATCCCCTGGCACCTATGGATACCATTACAACCTAGTTGGCATCACTCCTACACACGGTTGCATTACAGAGCTTCCCACATTGTGTCCACTCAGGAGAGCCTGCAAGATCTGGGACTATGCCCTAGAACAGATGGTATGATGACAAGTGCAGAGCCCTATACTCACGGCTCCGCATACAGAGAGCCTTGGGAGCCATCACAGAGCAAGAGTCGAGGAGAGAGATGAGGAGACTTACCCGCCGCCGCAAAAGGCGGGCCTTCGCAGAGATACAGGAGGTAGAGATCTTCCATTTCTTTATGAGTAGAGATAGTCTTATCTCATGGCGGCACTTCAAAGAGCCCCGAACACCGACACCCATTGCGAACCCACACATATGGCACACATATGCAGATGGCCTATACCACGCCCCACAGTAGCCACCTATACCTCAGCCACCACAGGAGCCTCGACCTACCATAGCTAGCTTCTTTACCCACTCGATGGTAAAGGAAGCTATCCGCCGCCTCCTACAGCATGGACGGGCCGCCGACCATATGGGCCTACAGGGTGAGCATCTCATATATGCAGTAGATTCTTTGGCTCCTTTTCTTGCACACCTGTTTAACAGGGCACTAGCAGAGGGTTTACTTATGGAGTGGACGATGCACACCATTGTGCCGATCCACAAAACAGGGGATATGCTCGATCCGAGCAACTACAGGACGATTATGGTTGGCCACGTGCTGGCCAAACTCTATGGTGCAGTGTTGGAGCAAGAGCTTAGCTTATATGCTGAGAGCGAGCAGGTTTACGCTCATCAGGGCAGGCAGGCGCTTCAGGAGCGCTTTCTCTACCACTGACCATGTATTCACTTTGAGATGTATGATTGATTAGGCCAAAGTGAGGAAGAGAAAGCTCTATTGCTACTTTGTGGATTTCCGCAAGGCATTTGACACAGTACCACGAGATAGGCTCTTTCAACGCCTGCAGTCTCTTGGCATACCAGTAGATATGACATGGGGCATCTATGCATTATATGAGCAAGTTTTTGGGCGAGTCAGATGCCCAGGAGGTATGTCCGAGACTATTGCTAGCACCATTGGTGTGAAGCAAGGATGTCCACTTTCCCCCATGCTATTTGGGTTACACGGGGAGGCAAAGATGGAGTTGATCTAGCAGGTACCTTAGTACATATTATGCTTTATGCTGATGATATTGTATTAGTGTCTGAGTCTCCAGGAGGTCTACGGCAGCATCTACATGCACTCGATGATTTCTGCACACAGAGGGGTCTTATTGTGAACCTTGGGAAAACCAATGTTATGGTCTTTCATACATCGAGACAGGGCAAGAGTCAGCTGACATTCACTCTCGCAGGACGCCAGGTGGAGGTGGTGACATCATACGTGTACCTAGGGGTTACCTTCTCTGCCAGAGCAGCCACGCGCTTCACCATGGGTTCAGTAGCCAGAGCCAGATTGACACGGGGATATGCAGCATTGGCTAGGCTAGAAAGACATGCCACTAGGCGCATTTTCAGGAGCCCCGGAGGAAGAGGTGGCTATTTGACACATTAGTCACACCGGCGCACTGATGTATGGAGCAGCGGTATGGGCGCTAGGACTTGCTACCCATTGGTGGACATGGATAGAGAGACCATAGGCCCTCATGATGGCACGCATGATACGTAGCAAACCGTCAGTACCTCATGACATTATCCAAGCAGAGTTTGCTGCGCCTCCTATGATGGTAGAGGCCATATTCCAGACTATATGCCTGCTAGACATATTCAGAGAGATGCCATAGGACAGATTGTCATACAGAGCTTTTGAGGCATCTAGACAGCTGGCTGAGGCAGGAGACAGAGGATCATGGTATGCACATGTCACACATTGGTTCTCACAGCATGGCCTAGACATGGATCATCTACCACCATTCCAGTATGACAGGGATGCACCACATATCCGTCTCTCTCATAGTGAGAGGAGCAGAGTATTGAGACAGGACCTATGGCAGCTCTATACGCGAGAGACATGGATATCACCTACACAGCCTCTTCCACCGAAGATGCTATACTACAGAGATCACTTCATGAGTATCACTGATGATGGATTTATAGAGAGGCATCTCTGGTAGAACCCTTAATAGGGACTATTTATTGGCCATGCCAAATTTTTGAAACATGAAGACATCTTGAGAGAAATTTGTGTCTAAGCAAGAGATAAGGGAAGATAGGGAAATGGTGAATGAGGATCGTGTAGAGGAGATTGGTAAGGGTTTCAATTTACAAGGTGACAACAACATTGCAAATGCGGCACATAGGACAAATCATGTGCAAAGTGGGCCAAGTTTTGCAAATGTGGCAAATACATTAAATCAATTGGGGGGAGTAAATGCACAAGCAATGTCCGTTATGACAAATGATATGTCACAAGTGATGATGATGATGAGAAGCATGACACAAAAACTTGTGAAAGAGATTACAGGCACCATGATGCAAACACTTGTGCAAGAGATTAGGAGCATGCATGATGACATGAAGACCAAGGATGAAGACAAGGGTGGACCATCTCGCAAGGTTCGACAAGCTTACGTTGAAGATAAAAAGGATCACCACCCAACTTTTCATTCTACTCATGGTGCTATGTGCAACCCAATGTTTCCATACACACCCAATGGTGCCAAAGGCAAAGGTCATGCATCTCCAAATGAAGGCTCAAGAGTACCAAGGAGTGATGGTCACGTTCCATTCAAAGGGAATACTCATCGAGGCGGTGCTTCAAGGCCTCATGTTGAGGAAGATTTCTTTGGTGAGTTTGAGGATTAAAATCATTATATGGATGGGCCTATGCATAGGCGTGGTGACCATCATGGGAATGGAGATGAATTCAAGGGTGTGAAGGATAAGATCATCCTTTCAAAGTTTAGTGGTGAAGACACTAATAATGATATCTTTGAGGAGTGGGTGAACAAATTGGATCTCTATTTTGAGATGAAGCCTCGAAGTGAAAAATCTATGGTTTACTTTGCCACCTTACATTTGGAAGGGTATGCTTATGCATGGTGCTTATGCATGGTGGAGGCATCTCCAATCACAAGTTTATGAGGCCACAAGTTGGGATGCTTTCAAAGAAGATATGAGAGACACATTCACTTCCAAGATGCACAAGGACAAAATGGTTTGTGAATGGGACGATCTACAAAAAAGATACTTGAGTGTGAAGGAGTATACACATAAGTTTCTCAAACTTATGCTTCATGTTGAAGGGTTTAGTGAGGAGTTCAAAATAGTGAAGTATATCAAGGGCTTAAAAAATGCAATTGGAAGGGATGTGAAGGAAAAAAGACCAATAACTCTCAAGGATGCAATGATCTTGGCTGAAGTATATGAAGAAAAGTATGCAAATACATGGGTGAATTGTCAACTGGATTATGGGTCAAAGACTTTCACAAAGCCATCTCTTGCCACTCCCAATGTACCCAAATTTCCTACTATCTATGCTACAATGCAGGTGCTTTCAAAAGTGGGAATACTTCTCAAATTCCTTCACAAGTGGGTGCAAAGCCAACTAATGATGGGGTTACCAAGACCAAATTTGTGAAGGAAGACCGTATTAATGAGATGAGGGACAAAAATCTATGCTACAAATGTGGTGGGAAGTATACCAAGGACTATTGAAGGAGTGCAAAGCCCACAATGTCAAGATTAATATGGTTTATTTGGAAGTGGTGGATGACACTAATGACAAAGAATTTGAGCCACTTGAGGAGCCATATGAGTTTATGGATGCCGACTATTCTTTAGAACCGGACGGAGAATTTCCTTTTGACCCTATTGGTTCTCTTGGTGATCTTCATGAGACTATGATGATGGCTTACCTCATACTTTGGGTGCTATAAATGCATATGAACACAATGCTTCTCTTTGTTCCATACACAATGAATATTATGTTGGTTGCAAAGGGGAACATACATGGAGATTCAAGGATAAGGTCAAGGGAATAGATGCATTTATGTTGGTGGGACAGTAGTAGCACACGTAGTTTTGTGAACTACAAATCGTTGGGAAATGTGAAGTTGTACCCGAATGCATTGGCAATGAAGAGAAAAGTTGAAGTAGCAAATAGGGATAGTATGGATTGCACAATGATTTGCAAAAATGTGGAATTGATGCTCTCAAAAGAGTACAGTTGCAAAGCTGAATTGTTGGTGCTCGATATGGGACTGACTAATTGGTTTTATGGTGTGATTAGCTATCATCTCTTGGAACCTTCTCTATGAATTTGCAACAAGGCTTTTTGAGGTTTATGAATGGGAAGGAGACCATTACATTGCATGGTTTTGTCACCTCAAATTTAACCTTGATCAATAGCACACAACTCAAGAGGGAATTGAAAAGAGTGGCTATATGTATATTTTGCAGCTTTGTAATAAGGATGAGGACAATGAAAAAGAGAGCAAAGTTACACATGTGGGCATGAAGAATCTACTTAAAGAGTATGAAGATGTGTTTCATATTCCCAAGTTCTTAGCACAGATGAGGGACACAGATGAGGGAGGCAGATCATGCCATTGAGTTATGCCATTGAGTTGGAGCCAAATGCAAGGCCGGTCAACAAACCTTTGTATATATTATCAAAAGTGGAGAAAGATGAAGTGGCAAAGCAAGTTAAAGAGCTCATTGATATTGGTTGGGTGGAACTGTGTCAATCATCATTTGCATTGCCTATTTTATTGATGAAGAAGAAGGATGGGATTTTTAGAATGTGCATAGATTATCGGGATGTTAACAAAATCACCATCAAGAATAGGTACCCAATCCCAAGAATTGATGATCTCTTAGATGAATTGAAGGGTGCCAAGTTCTTCATCACCAAGATTGACTTACGGTTTGGTTACCACCAAATAAGAATGAAAAGTGGGGATGACCATAAGAAGGCATTTTGTACCAAAAGAGGTCTCTATCATTTCATGGTGATGTCATTTGGGTTATGTAATGCACCGGTCACTTTTCAAGCATTGATGAACAAAGTGCTATAGCCATTCCTCTTCAAGTTTGTATTGGTGTTTTTTGATGACATATTGGTGTATAGCAAGAGTGAAGAGGACTCAGGGGGTTCATCTCTAAGAAATTTTGTATCACGTGCGTTCAAAGGGTATTTAAAAAACCCCTTACACTTACATACTTTTATGAATAAAATGACCCCTTTTTCTTCATAAACTTATGGTTTTGTTTTTTCAAAATTGGTAAAAAAATCCCCTCCTGTAAATGTAATTATGTAGATTTTTTAAATTAATATACTCCTTCTAATAAACTCATGTGCTACACTTACATATTTTTAGGTCGATCCCCCATGGAAGAGGAGCACTTGGTTCATGTGAAGAAGGTATTTGATGCATTAAGAGCCAACCAATTGCATGCCAAGGAAACCAAGTGTACATTCATGGAAAAAGAGGTGGAATACCTTGGTCACATTGTGAGCATTGATAGCATAAAGGTGGACCCCAAGAAGGTGGACTGTGTGAAGAATTGGCCTCTTTCCACCAATCTCACTCAAGTGGAGATTCTTAGGTCTCTCATCATTCTATCGCCGGTTTATTAAGAAGTATGCACATATATCAGCTCCTTTGATGGATAAGTTGAAGAAAGAGGCATTATTTTGGGATGTAATGGCACAAAAGAGTTTTGATGAGCTAAAAAGAATGCTTACTTCGGCACCTATCTTGGTATGCCTGGATTTCTCCAAGCCTTTCACTATTAGAGCGGATGCATGTGGAAGAGGCATTGGTGCGGTGTTTTATCAAGACCATGGATTCATTGCATAAAGCCACAAACGATGACAAAGAGATGGAGATGCATGTGTATGACCAAGAGATGATTGCTATTTCACATGCAATCAAGAAATGGCATCACTATCTTTATGGAAGCAAGTAATTTGTGCCAAGTGACCATAGGGTTCTTCAGTTCTTCCTATCACAATCAAATCTCTCACCTAAGCAAAGAAGTTGGTTGGCTACCCTTCAACAATATGATTTTCAGATCACATATACGAAGGGAAAGGAAAATGTGGTGGCAGATTCACTTTCTAGAATGTGGGCATGTTCTTTGTCAGCCATCATGGAAGTGCATAATGATTGGATTGAGGAGATTCAAGAGGAATATATGCTTGATTTATGAGGCTTCACAAAAAGTGCAAAAATTACAGCATGGCATTTGTGATTATTTACCTCATTTTTTGTTACAAAATGGTCTCCTATATCACAAGGAAATGGTGTATCTTGTACCCCACTCATCCTTCAAGAAAAAGGTCATGGATGAGATGCATTCTACTCCCATGGTGGGACATTTGGGTTTTTTCCAAAAAAGATGAAAATACCATATTGCAAGGAAAAGGATCCAACTTTAATGGATCTCTATGATGCTGAACGCAAAAAGGTTAAAAGCCTCTTCCACAGAAGCCCCTCTACAAAATGACCTACCATCTGCGTCAACGACCAACTCCGATAAAGCATCTACTCCTTCAACTCCATCCTCACCAATGAAGTTCGATGCCAAAACCTCGCAATCAATAGCCATTCCTGAAGAAGTCCCCCCCACGCAACCATCTATCTCTAACAAGGAATTCAAAGGAAAATCCCCAGAGCCTATGCCTCTTCATCGTCAAACCTCACAAAAGGAGACAACCGCATGCTTGAAAGCCTCATCATCGACAACTACTCCACAAGATACTCTATCGAGCTCGTATCCCTTGAGGTCTCCAAGCTCACTTGAGAAGCTCCAATCCTCCAAGCTTCACCTCCACGCTGTCACCGTAGTCGCTCACACCATCACATAAGGCAATCACTCTCTCTCACTTCTCCACACAAGCATACAAGCATACAAGTATAGAGAAGGCACATGTGCTAGATTACTCTCTCTCACTCTCTGTCAAGACAAAAGCAAGAACTCTCATAGCACAAAGGGGGATTGTGTCCATTCATTTATGAGAAAATGCCTTATATACAATTGGCCCTTATTCACACTTGGGTGCCCAAAACTTACTAAAAGGCCTTGGGTGGCCAATATCTCATAATGTACAACATTTATAGTGCCTTTACATGACACTTATTAATGTCCTCAAATGGAGGAGCATATTTGTTAATCCAAAATGGGATTAACATCCCCCCTATGTGATGTAGGTTCTAACCTCAAAACCTGACACTGAGATCTAAAGACCTGTCGTCGCTGAACTCATGTGACGATAGAAGTTCCGGCATGACTAAAGCTTTTTTAGGGTTCTTCTGAATGCAGAGTGTGATCTCCAGAACTGGGTGTCAACCATATCTTCGAATGTTACATGTATGTAGGTGGGTAGACACCTTAGGCAATGCTAATATAAGATCATGACTCTATCACTAGGGCCTTGATTCATGTCGGGTGGAAGATTCAGTCCAAGAGGAGCCTATTTCTATTGCAATGGTATGGGGCACAAACAGAATGACTACCCCATATTGCAATGCCATCTGCAAGAACCGAAGGAAACAAGGCCAGCAAGGGAGGCAAACATGGCAGGAAATGATGCAACTATGAATATGGTGAAAATAGACCATGGAGAAGGAAGGACAAAGCCACCAAAAGCGATGGCCGTGTGACAAGATCACAAGGACTTGTCAAGATGCCGGTAGGCAAGAATGCCAAATTAGAACAGAGATAGAAGCCAGAGCAATGGGCAAAACAATAGAAAGTCTGTGACCAAATCACCAAACTAGTGCAAAGTGCATAAGGAACGATGAGAAAAATATAGGAAAGCCCATGCCTAGAAAACTCTGAAGGAAATTTGGATAGGATCAGCCTGATCAAGAAGAGAGAGAAAATTGCGGTAGGA
Organism: Cibotium barometz; assembly: GCF_041138505.1. NCBI lineage: Eukaryota > Viridiplantae > Streptophyta > Polypodiopsida > Cyatheales > Cibotiaceae > Cibotium > Cibotium barometz. The sequence continues at coordinate 10,231,981 of NC_141060.1, read as the reverse complement.
AAGAAGCCAATCTAAACAAAAGAGAAACTTCAGGAAAGATGCAAAAATGCCTACTAGAGCCAATTACAGCCTAGAACAACGAAGCGTCGCAATAAGGAAAGAAGTAGAAGAAAATCTGGAGAACATCCAGAATGGAAAACTAACAAGGGGAAGTTAGGAACAAGAGAAAGAAGTAAACCAGGAAGAAGAAAGAACATGTAGAGATCAAGATGAGCCCACTAGCAAGGAGAAAAGCAGTAATTCCAGAAAGGAGTATGAGTTATGGGAGGATCTCAGCAAGATGAAATTGAATATCACTCTAGATCAAATGCTGAAGCTAGCTCCCAACTACAGACAGAAGTTGCTGCAGGCCATAATACCAAATGAAAAATTGGCACAAATGCCTTTGTAGGAACCAGAAAACCCAATGGTAGAATGCAAGAATGTGGAAACTGTTCAGAACTGTGACATGTGTGTTCTAGAAGTAACCATCAGGATCAGAGGTGAGACAGTGGCAAGAGTCATTCTAGACGGTGGGTCAGGGGTAAACATAATATCAGATAACCTAGCTACAAAGATAGGAATCACTAACATGTAACACGCTCCATTCCAGATTCGCATGGCTAACCAGGGAAGGGTCCGACCTGTTAGGATAATCATGGGAGAATAGATAGAGGTGGCAAGATGTAGCTTCATTGTTGTGTTCATTGTTCTCAAGATGACCAAGATAGCAGGTGCATATCCCATGCTCCTAGGAAGGACTTAGCTCAAGAGTGGAAGAATAAAGCATAACTGGGAGACGAACAAGATCATGATGATCAGAAAAGGCAAAAAGAAGGTCTACATCTCAATGGTAGGAAGAGATTGCCTAGGAAACCGACCAATGCATGCAAACCGCCTGAACTACCTAGAAGGGGTAAAAGATGATGAAGAAGAGAGGATCTTGAAGGAGAATCCAAATCTGCTTTCCTTGTTTGAAGTAGGCATAGAAAGGATTGTGCAAAGGTATGACCCAGAGGTCTTGGTAGCTCATCCTAAGGTGATAGTTAATGAGGAAAGCACTTTTAAAGAGAAAAAAGACACTCAGGATAATGTGGAAGAGCTACAGGCAGAACAGGAAAAATCCACGGTGGCTCTAAAACAGGAGGAAGTTGAGCTCATGAGAAGAAATATTAGAGTGCAAGAAGATGAGCTTGAGGAGGTAATCCTGGGAGATGATCAGGAACCCAAGACTATCAGGATTAGTGCCACACTGAATCAAGAATTCAAAGGGAGGCTCCTTGAATTGTTGAATTCCTACAAGGATGTCTTTGCTTGGAACTATTCAAACATGAAGGGGATTGATCCCAATTTCTATCAACATAAAAGTAACCTAAAAGAAGATGCAACCCCAATCGGGTAGAGTAGATACAGGATGAACCCAAATGTTATACGCACATTATATGTGCATATACTAGGAGGCTAACCCACATTAGGCTTATGAGCTTGGGAGCATGGGTTAGGACTAACCTTAAGGGTTAAGGTTAGGGTCAGCCATGCAAGGGTCACACATGGGAAATGGAGAGTCAAGAGTCACTTGAGGGTCCCCCTATATAATAGGGACATGGGGCACACTTAAGGGGGGCTTGGAGGCTTAGGCTATGGTCTCTTGTGTAGAGGATCATATCTACTCGCCTACCATTTCACACTATTTCTACATGCTATTGGATTGGAGTTATACCTCTTGATGGTATGGGACATCAAGGTAAAGGTATGATGTATTTCATTATAATTCATGTGTGCATCCCTTGGACTTGGGGGTGGTCGGGTGGATGAGTTTATGCCTGATTAATGCATGTTTATGCATAACAATTATCTAGAGAGAACTTAGGGTTTTAACACCAAACTATGCCAAACAGGTGATGGAAGAGATTAACAAATTATTAAAGGTGGGGTTCATCTATCGTATGGATCGGCGGGCAGGATGGCTGTGATTGATAGTTATTGTTTCAAAAAAGAATGGGAATCTCAAGGTGTGCATCCACTACCACAAGCTGAACGCTTCCACTATATCTATCCCGTTCCCATTGCCTTTTATTGATTCCTTGCTGGATGTAGTAGCGGGGCTATAAAACATATTCTTTCCTAGATGGATTTAGTGGGTACAATCAAGTGCAAATGGCTCATGAAGATAAAGAAAAGAGTGCTTTTTGTGATATAATGGGGAGCATTTGCCTCCAAAGTGATGACATTCGGGGTGAAAAATGCTCCTGCTACATTCCAGAGGATGGTTCAGGAAATATTCTATGAATATCTGACCACCTTCATGAGGGTGTTTGTGGATGACTTTAGTGTGTTCGAGAAGAAATAAGAACACATCACACACCTCATAATGTGCCTGGAAAAGCACAGAAGGGATAGACTGAACCTAAATCTAGCCAAGTGTTCCTTTCACTGTAACTAGTGGATCTCTCTTGGTATATATAGTGTCTGCGAAAGGACTTGTGGTGGATCTGGCCAAGGTCGCAATCATTGTAAAGCTGTAGCCCCCCAAGAATGCCAAAGAGCTTGCAAGATTCTTGGGGCTAATCAAGTGGCACAGTAGGTTCATAAGGTTCCTAGCTAATGTGGCAGTGCCTTTATACAGCCTAACGGTGAAGGATGCAGAATATGTCTGGTCCGGAGGCATTCCGAAATTTGAAGAAGATACTGTCAACAGTGCCCATCCTCTAGCATCCCAAATATGACCTGGTGTTCCATGTGTTTGTCGACGCCTCGGATGTGGATTGGCAGTGTTCTAATACAGAACGCACAGGAGGGATGGTACAGACCGGTGTACTATGCGAGTAGGAGGCAGTGTAGACCGAAAAAGAACTACTCCACCAACAGAGGAGTCACTGGGAATGATCTACTCCATCAAGAAGTTCAGGCACTACTTACTGGGTAATATGTTTGAGTTTCATGTAGATCATGTACTTAATAAACAAATCAGACCTGGCGAAAAAGTTGGTCAGATGTATGCTCTTGCTACAAGAATTTGAGTTCAACATAAGCCACACCCCTAGGAACAAACATGCAGTGGCAAACTTCATGTCACAACTGGAAACAGGAGAAGATCTAGAAGGGGTAGATGACGATGTAGCTTTTCTTCATAGAAGGAGAAAGGCGCAGCTGGTATGATATGATGAAATGCTACAATTCATGTCTAACCTGTCCTTTCCGGAGTACATGTCCAAAGATTAGAGAAAGAAGCTGACTCTCCACAGTAAGTCATTCATGGTAGTGGCTGGGCAGCTCTACAAAATGGGCATCGACTAGATTCTCAAGAGATGTGTTCCCGAGCATGAGCAACAGGATGTGTTAGCAGAAGCACATCAAGGTGGAAGTGGTGGGAACTTTTCCAGAGAAGTCACAGGACGAAAGGTATTTCAAGCAAGTATGTGGTGGCCAACTTCATTAAAAGATGCCCATAAGTTCTCAAAAGATGCCCATAAGTTCTCAAAAGAGTGCGACATGTGCCAGAGGATGGGGCAACCAAGCAATGCAGACAGAATGCCGCCACTCGAGCCATTCCAGAAGTGGAGTCTCGACTTCGTCAGCGCATTCAAACCAGCTACTCATCACAGGACAGGAAACAAATACATTTTGGTGGCCCACCACTGATTATTGCACACAATGGGTAGAGTCCAAGGCCCTTCGAGACTGCAAGGCACACGAGAAGTCGACAGTCTACTACCCACAGGCCAATGGGCAAGTAAAGGCCACCAATAATATCCTCAAGGGAATCTTGATCAAGATAGTAAATGAGAATAGGAACGATTCAAACACGAAGCTGCACTTGGTATTATGAGCATTTTGGGACAACTTATAAGAATGGAACAGGACTTACACCATTCAATATGGTGTATGGACTAGAAGTAGTAGTGCCCATGGAGTTCTTGACACAGAGTCTCAAGATAGCAATGGCATAAAGGCTCTCTCCGGAAGAATCAGAGATGCACATGATTGAACAGGTCCTAAAGCTTGATGAAAGAAGACTACAGAGCGCATGGACAGCAGAAATTGTGCAAAAGAGAAGAAAGTCCTAGGTGGACAAGGAACACAAGGTTCAAGATATTTGAAGAAGGAGATGATGTTCGGCTATTTACATCAAGAATGGGACCCCACCCAGGAAAATTGAAAATGAGATGGATGGGCCCATACAGGATTGTCGAGAAGTTGGAAACAGGAAATTTCAAGCTAGCAAGTCTGAATGGTGAAAAACTCAAGCAACTAGTAAATGGTACAGGTTAAAGCCCTATTATGGAAAGATACCAGATGGAGGAAGGAAGTGTCCAGGAGGGATTCAGAATCCTGGGCCGGAGATAATTGAGAACCTTCGTCCAAATAGGATTAGGAAGGACCTGATTCCAGAGGATTTAAAAATGCTAACAAAAATAGGCCAAAATCAGATCCCCCATGTGTAAATATGATAACGGTGTGTACAGACACTGAGGAGCCAGGTGGCAGCAGCATGGCACGAACAGAAAAATCGAGGTTGTTGTCACAAAAAGGGGTGCATGGACGTGTAAAGGCCATTAATAACCTTGCAAAGAGTGCAGAAGAGACTAGTGGTCGAATAACAAGGGAGATCTGGGGCAATCATGGAAAGATGAAGCAATTATGGCCGCCTTTGGGAAGGGTGCACCTCATAGCAACGGCCGAATGCCTCTCCATCGAATGCATAGTTCCCAAATCAACTTTTGAAAAATTACCATGTGCACCTAACTCTCCTCCTACTAAACCCTTCTCGCTTTTCCGCTTTCTTCCAAGCATCCCTAGCATTCTTAAGGAAGAAGAAGACATGGTGTTGGAGTTCGAAGCCCTGTCATCCACACTGTACAAGGAGGTTGACAAGCATGCATAAGCCTTTAATCCCCTCTACGTGGTTGAAGTGTTCAAGCTTCCAGTAAGAAGGTGAGGGTGAAGCTAAGGCAACAGAGGATGAGGACATCATAAAGGAATTTGGCCCGATCGAAAACTTCCCCAAGAGTGGGCGAAAAGAGATAAGGCAGAAAAGGAAGAAATGTAGCAAAGGCTCTAGGAAGAGAGGAAGCAAGGAAGCACAGAGTTCTGCAAAGAGACGACCCTCGAACACATGAGGAGTGTAATTCATGTGGCTAAACAAGTGGGGGCCGTACAACCATCCAACTAGAATGAAATCGCATGTTTCATGAACCAGTTGGACAAAAGCATGGAGAAACAAGGCCAATGGAGCTCACATGCATGGGAATCGACATACAGAAGAAGCCCCTCATTTGGATCTCGGGTTGTTCAAGGAAGTGGTGGATTGCGAACCTTGGTGAGGAGGTAATAGCTCATGCACCGAGCTGGACTACCAGTGCCCCTTGCCAACAGAGTCTCCTGGCAAAAAGAGAGAGAACAAGACCCAGTCCGGAACCAACAGGCAAACCACCCTATGGGTGGAAGTGGAGTCAAGGGGGAAGAAGGAGGTCAAGAGAGCTTGAGCAGATAGTATTCGAGAACGCTACCATTCTCCCAGAGCTAAATGAGCCACACGTTTTTGCTACGGGGATGGCCATCAAGGTAATGGAAAGGACCAGGAAGAAGTACCCCTATGCCAAGCCCATCAACATACAGTTCCGAAGGGTGGATGAAAGAATGGGGGTTAGCCATGCAGGAGTAGGCAACACGAAGAGGGCTTATGAGTCCAAGTATGCCCAGAACAAACCAATTAAATTTATCTTTGGGGCCTTGCCACATAAGAAGGACCAGAAGAAGGGGGCTGGAATAGGCCTTAGGAATCGGATCCGGATTCCAAAAATAAAGTTTTGAATTTTCAAAGGATGGAAGAAGCCGGGAGGAAATAATAGGAAACCATGTGCGCTTCGCTGCTAACACGTCCACCGTGATCGCTAAGCGTTGGGGGTCATCCAGCCACCACCGACCGGCGCCGAATCTTGTTGTCTTGTGTATCCGTTGAGCAACAACTTTCTTGTAACAACCTTGTAACTGAATCTTGCCAATGGGTAGTACCCAGGGTGATGAAAAAGGTAAAAGAAACACTATCGTGATAGGAAAGAATAGGGAGTGTCAACCGTGGACTAGGGCATTCTACTTTGAGTTAAGTCTCGACTCTAACATACAGTGATTATTGTTTTAGTTCTTCATACTATGTAATTCTATTTGGTTTCTACGTTGCATCATCAATGTTTTCTATTTAAACATGTCTTCTAAGTGGAGTTTAGGTCTAAGGTCATTCCTGTCCGAAAGTGACTCCTATCAAGAAACAGAATCAGGAACTAAATCTAGATTCTTAGTAGATGCAGGAGCTAACATTGGTGCTATCGTAACTAACTCCCTTGGTGTAGGCAGATCGGCGGCACAATGTGCTAGCATTAACTTATCGTGTTGGGCACATTTGTATTAGTTGCGTCTCCTCCAGACTCCTCCGGAGCTGGACTATGTGGTTTGGAACCACTCAGGTGCCGGGTCTAGACCAGACACTGACACGTGCAAAGTGCAATGCATCCTTAGGACTTAATTACATTTTGTCTTCTTTACTGCACTTCTCTAGTCAGCAGAAGGACATGAAGTGTCCTTCCTCTCATAGCTACAAATTGTATCATCATAGATATGTGCAAAGTGCAATGCATCCTTACTTCTCTAGTTAGAAGGACATGTATTGTCCTTCCTCTCACACATTTGTTGCAAACTGTATCATCATAGATAGGTGAAAAGTGTAATGCATCCTTAAGACTTAATTACGTTTTGTCTTACTTCATTTTGATAATCATGAGGTGAAGCTTGAAAAAAGAGAACAAAAGGACGTAACGATCTGGGAGATCTAAGAACTTAGCTATAAGCTCCCAAAACTCTTGAATGAAAGCCTCAAAAGGCCTTCATGCCAATTATATCTTGTAAATTTGACAAAAATTCATAGTTTCATCAGGTTCTCTCTAAAGAAAGTTTCCAAGAATATAGTCTTGAAGTTTTCCTAGGTCTTAGGAGCTATGAGTTTCAACTTGAAATCCTGCCACCAAAAGGCACAATCTCTTAAAAACATTTCTACCGCCATTATTTTATGCTCCTACGGGCAACGAACAATGGCAAAATGTGTCTCCCAATGACTCAACTAGGCTCTGACAAAGTCTGGATAACATTCCTTCTTCTCCCTAGAAAACCACTTTGGAGTAAAAGAAGGATACAAAAGTACCCAATGGCCCAACCTGTGGGTGGGGGGGTCCATCAATGTTCACTTTGTGCCACTCAAGTCTATAGATCCTGAACTTGTTGGAATAAATTTTGTAGCTCATTTGGATTGATGAGGACCCTCTATGGTTGTGGCAACCCCACACCCACTATAGCCTGAGAAACTACTATCTGGGAGAGGACCATTAGTGTCTTGTCCCATATAGCAAGTCTATGACCAAATTGGTCACAGAGAAGGAGAAGCTTCCATGTTTTCTACCAAACATTTCCAAAAGTTTAGCTTTTATTTATGTGTAAATCATCTTTCTTTAACCCATAAAAACTAACAAAGGTTTAGTTTTCTTCATTAATTTTTAAAAATTTTATGCATGAATTTTTAGGAAAACATTTCACTTCTTTGTTTTAAAGAGATGAATCTCTGTTAAAGAAATGAAGCGTTGCTTTTTGCCAACTAGAAAGACGGATAAAATAAAATCTACAGTTGCCTAAAAAAACTTTACACATGTCAAAAAATAAATATGTGTACATATGGGGTCTTCAGTGTTTTGGCAAAAAATATGGGGTGCCCAAAAGAACTTTACACATGTCAAAAAATAAACATGTGTACATAGGGGTCTTCAGTGTTTTGGTCGTGGGTGGCAAAAATTTATTATAAGATGATGTGTAGTTTACAACTCAATCCACACGTAATCAACATGGTTGAGTAATAGATTTGCAAGCTACACCTAGCATGTGCCAACACGATGGTCCAGGGAACATCCAACGTCATGCTTAGCAAGGTCAACAATAATGTGGTGGCTCTTGCCAATGACACCAAGGTAACAATTGTCACGGCATAGAACTGACTATTGTAGACGATGGTGATATGATAGTTAGGAGAACTAAAGTCTAACTATAGGCGTTGCTAGTAGCCATAATACTTTGGCTGTACATAGTGTTGTCAAAGATAATAATTGGAGCAAAAAATACATTAGTCGTCATTGATAGCCAAAGACACTAGTCATTGACTGCCACCTAGTTGGTAAACATTACAAAGAATTATCTATTGTCATTGTTGGGAAAAAAGAAACCAACATATAATAATCAAAACAAAGCTTCTATGGTCGTCGCCAATAGGCACATAAATAGGTTTCATCATATACTTGAGAATATCAAACCTTAACCAAAAAAGGTTTAATGTTTCTCCAAACCCAAAAACTACGCTCAAAATTTATGGCCAAGCATAAAGAAAAACATATATTCATTTCTCTCCTTATCAGAGTGGTTACTATACAATGAACATTTTTGTTAAATGGATAACCATCTCTCTCACATACAAAAAGAAATCATCTTCCATTCAACACATAAATAAGAAAGCCATTCTTTTAAACAATATATGGGCTTTGATACCAAATGAAACACACCAACATCAGGTTCCACTTACTTATGTGCTTGCCCAAGATCGAATCTCACCATGCTAGTAATAAGAAATAGAAGAGGGCAAGACATAGGAGACACACACCAGATCTATATTCTAATCATCAACACAAGATAGAGAAGCACCATAGCTTTGCTTCATTATTCTCCACACAAGCTACACACACATAATGATGTGTGTTCACACTAAAGTAAACCTAGACTAAATGTCCACACACTCCGGCCATCTGGGGTCGGCCATTATTGTCCACACACTAATGTCCTAGTGTCCACACTCTGCTAATGATATCAATCTGGCGGAGTTGAGCTTGATATCTCAACACTCCCCCTCAAGCTCATCATGTCCATCTCATGCACTCCAAGCATGTCACGGAAGTACTCATACTTCTCTCTCCCAAGTGGCTTTGTGAAAATGTCAGCCACTTGCTCACCTGTCTTCACATAAGACAAGCCAACCTGTCCTTCCAATACCTTCTCCCTGATGAAATGATAATGGACCTCTATGTGTTTGGTCCTCGCATGATAGACAGGGTTACTTGCCAACTCTATGCTACTCATGTTGTCACAATGAATGACAACATTGTCACCATAATGCATACCCAAATCATCAAGTAGCTTTTTCAGCCACACCACTTCACATGCAGCCATAGCTGCGCCCCTATACTCTGCCTCTGTGCTAGACAAAGCAACTGTGGGTTGCTTCTTGCTGCTCCAACTCACTGCAGCACTACCAATGCTAAAAGCATACCCACTGGTCGATCTCCTGTCACATAAGAACTACCTGCCCAATCTGCATCCGTGTATCCATACACATGCACATCTCCCCCTTGCTCATAGAATAAGCCATAATGGGCAGTAGTCTTGACATAACTCATGATCCTCCTGACGGCATCCAAATGAGGCTTCCTGGGACTCTGCATAAACTGACTCACTAGTCCCACTGCATAACATAAGTCAGGCCTCGTGATAGTCAAGTAGATAAGACTACCAACCATTTTCCTATACATGGTGACATCTTCCAACTCATCACCCAAATCAGCCCTGAGCTTCACATTTTGCTCCAATGGTATAGACATAGGCTTGCATCGTGTCATCCCATACTTTGCAAGCATGTCCAAGGCATATTGCCTTTGCACCAACCATATGCCATGTGATGTCCTAATCACCTCAATGCCAAGAAAGAATCTCAGCTCTCCCAAATCCTTCATGTCAAACTCGCTGTTCAATGATGCTTTCACATCTGCAACATCATGCCCATGATCACCTGTGACTATCAAGTCATCCACATAGATGACTATCACCACAATGCCTCTCTTTGTCTTCTTCACATACAATGAAGAATCTAAATTACCCACTTGAAATCCAATGCTAATAAGGTACCTGCTTATCTTATCACTCCAAGCTCGAGGTGCCTGCTTAAGCCCATACAAGGCTTTCTTTAATCTACATACATATGTGGGAAACTTTGGATGTACATATCCCTGTGGGCTGCTCCATGAATACTTCCTCTTGCAATTCACCATTCAAGAAAGCATTCTTCACATCCATTTGGTGCAACTCCCAACCTTTGAGTTCAGCCATAAAAATCACGGATCTCACGGTGGCCATCTTGGCCACTGGACTAAATGTCTCATCATAGTCAAGGCCATGAGTTTGTGCATAACCTTTTGCAACTAGCCTTGCCTTATGTCTCTCCACAGATCCATCTGACTTACACTTCACTTTGTACACCCATTTGCAACCAATTACATTCTTTCCTTTTGGTAAGGCAACCAACTCCCATGTCTCATTGCTAGACAATGCATCCATCTCCTCATCCATGGCACTGTCCCAAACTTGTTTACCAATAGCCTCCTCAAAATGAGTAGGCTCAACCTGTTTCACCATCATGGAAGTCATATATGCATAATGCATAGCATAGTTCCTGTACGTTAATCTCTAAACAGGATACTTAACCCTTTGTGACTTCCTCACAGGCTGAGGGTCACTACGAGCTCCATGAGCTCTCATATGTGGTGGAATGTACCTGTCTTTCATTACACCTGGAGATGGTACCAACTAGCCATCTCTGAGAATATTACATCCCTGCTAATGACCACCTGCTTGGTCATTGGATTGTAACATTTGTATGCTTTCCTGTCCTGTGCATACCCAATAAATATACATTTTTTGGCCTTTGGATCTAACTTTCTCCTCCTCTCATCTGGCACGTGCACATATGCCACACATCCAAAGACTTTCAAATGTCCAATGTCAGGCCTACAACCTGTCATCCTCATCTCAGGAGTACTCTCATGTATGGCAGCTGTAGGTGTCTTGTTCAACAAGTACACCGCTGTAGCACATGCTTCGGCCCAAAAGTAATTTGGCATATTCTTCTCATTGAGCATGGCTCTGGCAATCTCACCAATGACCCTGTTCTTTCTTTCAGCAACACCATTTTGCTGAGGTGAGTACCTATAAGTAATCTGTCTCCGAATCCCATGTACTCGCAAGAACCTATCAAATGCATGTGAGGTGTACTCCCCACCTCCATTTGTCCTTATGCATTTTACCCATTGGCCATATTGTTTTTCCACCAATGCTTTGAAGTCCATAAATTTACCAAGTGCTTCACTCTTCTCTTTCAAGAAGTAGATCCATGTCATCTTGCTAAAATCATCAATGAAGGTGACATAGTACCTGCAACCACTAGTAGATGGAGTCTGTGCGGGACCCCATATGTCACTGTGTATGATCTCCAATGGCCTCCTGTTGATCTGGCCATCCTTTGGAAATGGCAACCTTGCCTGCTTTCGAAACTGACATGCATCACACACATGGTTGCTACCATCATATTTGAACCTAGGCAAACCACCAACAATACCCTTGGTTTGCATAGACTTCAACTTTTGCATATTCACATGTCCAATCCTTTTGTGCCATATGTCTATGTCAGGCACAACACCCTGGCTCTTTGAGAACATGGCAGACTTCAATTCTGGGATACCTGCATCCAACTTAAATAGCCTGTCATCCTTTTGCCCCTTGGCAATCAACCTGCAACCGTTCTTGAAATCTTCAACGAAGCATCCATGCTTATTGAATCTCACTTGCATTCCTTGCTCAACCATTTGACCAACGGATGCAAGATTCTTTGTTATGGTTGGCACATACAAGACATCTGACATTGTCTTGACTCTCCCATCATGCATCTTGAGCGAAACATTACCAACATGTGTAATGGGATGCTGAGTGTCATCCCCTGTAGCCACATAGCCCTGTGTCTGAATAGGCAACATCCTGTCAAACCACTCACCATGACCTGTCATGTGGTTTGATGCACATGAATCCATATACCAAGTATCATCACTCTCCATGTGTGATGACATACTGCCCATTACATGCTTCATGGCAAACAGATGATCCTCATTGCCAACATTGCTAGTAGATGCATAATGTCCACCATGTTGCACTCTACCACCTCGTATATCATTCTGCTTTTTATAGCAGTCTCTGGCCATATGTCCAAGCTTACCACAGTAGTGGCAATCAATGCCACTTCCCTGTTGTTGTTGAGGTAGCCAGCGACCTCGTCCTCTACTAGGCATGGACCTGCCTCTAGCATGAGGAGCATAACCTCTACCACCATGAGCACCATATGATGTTTGAGAATCCTGTTGTTGTTGTGGATGTCTATCATACCATCCACGACCACCTGTATGACCTCTAGAAGCAGATCTCCCCCTGCCTCTAGCACCATGAAATGAATAGAATGCTTGGTCCCTAGCATGACCACTGCTAGATGCTTGGTCCCTAGCATGACCACTGCTAGATGAGGAACCAAGTCCAAGCTTCATCTCCTCAACAATGAGTAACGAGACAAGCTCCTCAAACTCTGGAGACTCACCACCTCGAACCCTAATCGAGGTCTCAAAAGCTTTGTAGTCTTTTCCAAGACCATTCAGTGTGATTGCAACAACATCTTCATTATCCATGGGTGCACCAATAGATGCCAATGCATCTGCACATCCCTTTATCTCCTGCACATAATCATTTATGTTCTTGTTGTTGCGAGTCAAGCTATGCATCTTTTGTTTCAATTGCATCTTCTTGGGCTGCGTGTTGGTGTCATACATTTTCACCAAAGTGTCCCATGCTTCCTTAGGAGTTCCACAATCCTGTATATGACAAAGCATGGCATCTGTCACACATATAGAGAAGTAATGCAACACTTTAAATGCTCTTTCTATCCATGTCTTGCGTGCTGTCCTTTGTACAAGAGTTACATTCTCCACTGGGAGCCTTGGCTCCTCCTCCATCACCTGTAATCAAGGCCCAATAGCCTTTGCCTTTCAAGAAATTTGTCATCCTGTACTTCCACACTTGGAAGTTGTTCCTGTCAAGCTTCTCACCAACAATTTGTACGGGACCATCACCCATCTTGGCAACACAATGCCACAAGCTTAAACACCTGCAAATGAGCTATGTATAGCCCAAATAATCTCCAAACAATGTCCCAGACACTTCAAAGTATTCAAAACACTTCACAAGTGATGTCGAAATCACTTCACAAATACCCTGTTTTGGAGGCTTAAAATACCGTGTTTTTGGAACACTTCCCGAGGCTCCAAATGCATCAATTTACAATGTAATACTTCAATCAAGTGTGGGAAACATGAATCATCATCCCAACATGCTCAATGTTGCATATAAACACTCTTCAAGATGTGTACAACCCAAATGTGTACTAATCCAATTCTCTGTTTTGAGAAAAAATAGGTAACTAGAGATTAATCCCGCTCTAATTCCTTCAAATGTTATCCAAATTGAGGGCACAGGCATTCAAAAGTTTAGCAATGATGTCTTCTAACACCATCTAAGAGGAATTTGGTCAATTTTTCTTCAGTAGGTAGTAATTGACCAATTAAGCATGCTCTGTTTCACTAATCCTATTTTAACAGATTTGCTAATCCTTGTTTAATTAGCTCAAAATCTACTCCAAAGTGTGCTTTAAGCTGAACCAACTTGATAGCAATGCTCACAAGAGTGATCTCCACCCAATTGCTAAGCTCAACACCACTTCATTTGCCCAAACAACACTCAGCAAGCCAAGATTTGACACTTTTTTTTGGATGAAAAATCTCTGTTTTGCATTCTGGCTGCACCGCCTTCTTGTGTGAGGATATGGAAGAGCTACACACCACCTTTGATGCTTATGAGGCTTAGCAAAGGTCCCTAGTATACTCCCAAACCTTCAATGGTTTGATTTCATGCATAAATGCTCCACATTGCCATGATTTTTGAGCACCTATTGGGCTGTTTTTTTGAGAGATTCAAAACAGAGTTTTCCCTCTTCAAATGATTCAAAACTTTGTTCGAGATCAAGGCAAATGCAACCTTCCAAGTTGCTCATGCATCCAACCTTGCCACATACATGTTCTGGCTCCAGATCTGCAAGTACAACATCATCTGACTCTTGCAAGCTTCAATGGAAAGCTTCAAAACCAGATTTTTGCTTTGCTCTTTGGCAACTCAGATTTGCTTTGTTCTTGTTAGATTTACCTGCAAACCGCTCAAGGGTGTTTAGCTATTCTTACCCGATAGGCCAAGCTCTCAGATTTGTTGATTTGGTGTGCTCCACAGCTTCACAAGTCTCCAAGCTCCAATGGCTTTCTTCACAGCTTCTTCCCTCTTTCTCACAACTCAGATTTTAGCAACTCAGGCTCTGATACCATAATAAGAAATAGAAGAGGGCAAGACATAGGAGACACACACCATATCTATATTCTAATCATCAACACAAGATAGAGAAGCACCATAGCTTTGCTTCATTATTCTCCACACAAGCTACACACACATAATGATGTGTGTTCACACTAAAGTAAACCTAGACTAAATGTCCACACACTCCGGCCATTATTGTCCACACACTAATGTCCTAGTGTCCACACTCTGCTAATGATATCAATCTGGCGGAGTTGAGCTTGATATCTCAACAGCTAGAAGCTCATCCAATGCTCAACACTGTTGTATATCATCATCAAATCACAAAAAAATAAAGGGAAAATATAAGCGCTTTTTTGGCACACTGTGATGGGCATTAGTGCTAGAGACAACCAGTCAAAAATAAAGATAATGCTTGAGAGTAAAATAGAAAATACTAGGATTATAAATTGAAGTAAATGTTTTTGTTCCTTGAAAAGAAAGGCAATGTCAGATTTGAACTAGATCTTTCAATTCTAATCGGGAAAAATACACTTTGAAATGGTGGGCATATGGGGCAATGCCAGAAATAAACGTTTTTTAAAACGAGTGAAAAAAAAAGGGATGACCTTTAAGCTCAACCGGAGTTTATTGAAAAAATGCATAGGTGAATGGGGTTAATAATTAAAATTTCGAAATGTGAATCTTTAAAATAAAGGCTAGGCAAAAGTACAAATGGTTTTTGTGAATGACAATTTCAGTGGAGGAGGGTTTTTTTTTCCCCTGATATCATTATTATTATTATGGTGTGGGCACCTTGTTAGAAAGGATATATGAAAGTGAGATGATAGATTGTGCCTATGGGTCTTTAAAGGTAGTGCCCACGAGACCTAAACCCTTCAACATATACCCTCCACCATCGCCACAGCCATCGCCTTCGCTTGCAAATTTCAGAACTTATACCCCTTTCTGGCATCTCTGGAAAATCTAAGACAGTAGTACAAATGGCTTCGCTCTGCTCACAAGTGCCTTAAACCTTGCATTTTGCTTTTCCGCTTTTTGCTTTGGGTCTCTCGGCCATGGACTCCAGCGCAGAAAACGCACTGCAAGCAATCCGTTACACGCGTGGTCACCTCCAGCTTCTTGATCAGGTAAGGCTCTTTCATTTTGCCAAAGACCGGGCCCTTTTTCTTGCTTTGATTGCAAATCAGTGCTCACATTTGCTCTAGAAAATGGTAATCAGCAAGCAGTTTGCACCCTAATTCGAAATTGGGTGCTGCAGTCCTTCACCCTTGATGTTTTGGGCATGTAAACCTCTGTGTGTTTTTTTTTCCAAGATGTAAACCTCTGTTTTAGTCTATCTTTCGGAGCATAAGATAGAAATTTGTGAAATTAATCGCTACCTTACACTGTGCAAGGCTTTTAGAGATGTGCGTAAGACTGAGGCAAACGATCTATTATGAAAGGCCACCATAATCTTGTGAGTTTCATGATAAAGCTAGGGTTTGAGTGTAGTTGTTAACAATGCAATGAATCTCAAGCTCTTCCGGCCAGACAATGCTGTTATGGAGTTCTTGAAGTGCCCACCATGTATCATCGTGATGAGGTAGAACTTCAAAGGTTATGTAAAACTTTGAAACCCAAGCTCATGCACATTGATTGGATGAATATGGTTTGAGAAAGAGCGGGCTTGGCAATGTCATAATGTTTAAATTTGATGACAAGATCCACTCCTTGAGAAGTAATTGCAAGGAGGAGAAGGCATTTTGATTGCCTAATGGGATGCGTTTTATGCATTTATTTGGTGTTCAAAAAATCCTAACGGTGTGCAAACAAGGGCAAACTGAAAAAAAAAAGCGTTTTAAAGGTGTTTTTATGGTTGATTTTTGCAAGGTTTACAAGTTGTTGAAAAAGTCGCTCTCCCCATCGGACATCCTGCAGTCTCACTATATAACTTGGTATATATATATATATATATATATATATATATATATATATATATATATATATAGGCATGAAGGGCGCCCCTCTAATATTGTGGTGCGGGCCTTTGTGTGTGTGGGCACCCACTACCTATTAAGGTAATTGAGGCCAGGTGTGGAGTGGCCCAACACTTGGCACCAAGTGGGTGCATGGCCACCCACCACCAACCACCTAGGCGCCTCTCTCTCTCTCTCTACATTGAACAAGGGAAAAGCACATGCAAGGAGAAGAAAAATGGTGCTGCTTCCATCTGTACAGTGAGAACAGGCCATACAGCCCTCCTGCTGCAGCCGTACCTGCTGATGTCACACATCCGCACCTGGTGAACCTGTGTATGCTGCTGTACCTGCTGAATTTTACACGTGCGCTACTAAATCTGTGTGCAGAACTGCATATGGACTGCTGATGTCATCCCATATGAGGGTGCATGCACATGTACATGCTGATCCCAGGGCTGATCCTCGCAACAGATAAAGACAAGGTTTTGGACCAGATTCAGGAGCATGTACTGCTTGTGGTAGGGAAGCCTGGTGGAGGATTTATGAGGCTGCTGGCCAGCGCATGGAGGGTTTTATGACTTGTATAAAAAGCTATTAAAAAAAATGTGTGCTTGCTCATTAAAGAGCATTTAGGCAATCAGACATGGCAATAATAGAGGGATTGCCAGGGATCACACGACTGAACCCAATGGCTGACATATTCGAGCCATTGAGATCTATGCCACAAATGCACCTCCCAATACCATTGGCCATGCCTATAACAAACGTGTCATTGGGTTTTACACCCCTTGTCACTTCAATTCCACCAGGCTTTGGCCCTTTACCTAACATCTCCACAAATCCTATAAGTACCAACCCTTTCCTGGATGCCCATACCTTGGACATACTAACTAGTGTAGGAAGGGAGGTAGCCCAAGGACTAAGTGAGTCCCTCCTAACACGAGCACTCGCATACGACCTCAGCGACTTATACAAGAATACAGTTGTTGTTCATTATGTACAACTCTATAATCACTCACTCCGGAATTTTAGAATTTCTTGCCGTATTTTTAGACTTCTTAGTCGCTTTATTCCTACGAGTAGAATTACAACACCATTATCAGTGATGAATCGTGTATATCATAGCATGTCTCCATCGCAATATCGCCTTTTTATGCGTACGCGATTGAGGCGGTGACTTTTGGAGCCGAGACGCTCTATGTATATATCAAAAACTTTTGATAATAAATGATGTTTTGCAAAAGATTCCAAATTGTTTTCGTGGTTGTGAATATTGGTTAATAAAATTATCAGAGTGAATCTTGTTTTCAAGAATTATAATGGAATATTTATTTGTTTATGAAATAAATCTCAAAAATTAAATAGTCATAAATCTGTTGACAAAGTTAAGTTGACAAAAATATTGTTTTGTCAGAATCATGAGGCATGCGGCCCGTGCTAGGCAGCCGGATCCTCTTACCGATGATGAAGAGTTAGATCCGTACGTTCGTAAAGCCCTGCAGGCCTATTTAAGGCATTGTTTGCTCATTGTTTTTCTGATTCAGTCCTTCCATGGGCTGAGTCATAGATTAGACTTTAGACTACATGAAGTACACCTTTTGATGGGGCAGTCATGGGCGAGCCAAGACCTGTACACCTTTTTGTACTATGGAATATACTGAATACTCAGCTCTCTCTCTCTCTCTCTCTCTCCTCTCTATCTTCTGTTAGCATTTTGCATCAAGCATGTTCTAGGTTGGTGTTTCGGGCTGAAAGAAGACTCCAATAACCCAAGAGGAAGCGGAAGAGGAGCACCTAATATGAATGTACAATGCTTCAACTGCATGGAAAGAGGCCATATTTCTCCTCACTTGCCCTTATCCAAGGAGGATGGGAGGTGATATATACCCTTTTCCACCTAGGAGAGAAGATAGACAAGATGCTAGGAGGGAGGAGGAGATGCAAGATTAGCAGGTACCACAAGCTCAATAACAGCGAATGGTCCTAGACAGGGAGAGATGAATCTGATTGCAGTGAATGAAGAGGTTGATATCTTAGCAATAAGAGGACTAGAGGGAAAGAGGTTGAGGATGCGGTCTCCAAATCCAACTCCAAATCTGTTGAAGATCCATGCATCTGTTCCATCCTGTCCCCTATCCCTGAACACTTTCTCTGGTCTTCTTTTCCTGTGTATTGAGTTTGGCACTCTCACTCCACCCCTTGGAGGATCATCCTCCCTTGGAACTGTTGCCTTGAAGCCTTTCTTGGTGTGCCCCAAGTGGCACCCGACTCACAGGACTGCTATTCCCCTTGGTTCTTGTGGAACACCATGAACCAACCTCCTAGGAACTTATTGCATGTCTTGTGTTCCTCTCCTTGGATTGTGCACCAGCCATCATTGAGTTGTGCAATACTCTCTCTCTCTCGAGCTTTGTCACATCTCTCTTTTGTTGGGTGTTGGACTCACACACTCACACACACAAACCTGCACATTAGGGTTAGGTGCAGGGTAGAGAAGCTCACACACAGAAACGAGAGAGAGAGAGAGAGAGCCAAAAGTGTGGTATACACAAAATGCAAGTCAACCCTTGCATGTGTGCCACATCCATATAATATAGAAGTACAAAATATTATATGTTAACAGTGTCCTTTCACACTTGATGTCCAAGGGGAAAAACCACATGGGAAAAAGTGCCCTTGGTTAAGCCCTGTTCACACATAGCACTACCATAAGTGAGCATATGCCTACAAATCCCCCCTGTAGTGGAAGTGTGAACCTGTACAAGGGTAGCAGATCACTCTCTGTATGAGAGTAAGCCCAAAGCTTTGCGGAAAGCTTCAAACTTTTCTCGAGGTAAAGCCTTTGTGAATAGATCTGCAACATTATCCTGTGTAGGGCAATAAGATAAACTGATCTCCCCTGCATGTAGCCTCTCTCTGACATAGTGATAATGAATCTCTATGTGCTTGGTACATGCATGAAATACTGGATTTCGTGCCACGGCCATAGCACTCTGGCTATCAGTGAGAATGGTGGTGGGTGTCTGCTGACACTCACGAAGATCAGCCAATAGTCTCCTCAACCATACACAATCTACTGTAGTTGTAAAGACTGCCCTGTACTCAGCCTCACAAGTAGATGTAGCAACAGTGGGTTGCTTTTTACTCAACCAAGATATGCATGAGCTGCCAAGAAAAAAACAATTCCCACTGGTGGATTGCCTGGTATCATCTTAGTTTGCTGCGTAACAATGCCATCATCTGTATGCATAAACTGTATGCCGAGATAGTAGTGTAAAGGCCCCAAATCTGACATATCAAATTCAGCTTTCAAATCAGCTTTGAAATCTGAAATTTGTGCTTTGCTTGTACCTGTAATGAGCATGTCATCTACATACAAGATGACTATGAGAATATCGGCATCGGTTTTCTTCACATACAATGTGCTTTCAGCTGAACTATTCTCAAAACCTTGGCTGGTTAGATGAGCATGTATCTTATCATACCAAGCTCTTGGAGCTTGCTTTAACCCATACAATGCTTTGTGCAACCTGCATACTTTATGTTCCTCACCAGGAACTACAAAACCAATGGGCTGATTTACATATACTTCCTCCTGTAAATCCCCATTCAAGAATGCAGTTTTGATATCCAACTGATGCACTTTCCATCCTTTATGGGCAGCCAATGCAATCACTGATCTTATTGTGGTCATTCTCGAAGTAGGAGCAAAAGTCTCTTCATAATCTATTCCCTTTTTCTGGGAGTAGCCTTTAGCCACAAGTCTTGCTTTGTACCTGTCAATAGTACCATCAGACTTTCTTTTGACTTTGTACACCCACTTTGTGCCAATTACATGCTTGCCTTTAGGCAATTCCACAAGATCCCATGTATTATTCTTCATGATAGAAGAAATTTCAGCTTGCATAGCTTGCAACCAATGCTCATTCTCATGTGCTTCTTCATAAGAAGAAGGCTCTTCTGAATCAAAGAGACCACCCATTGCGAATGCAGACTCCCCACGATGTACATTCAAAGCATGGCTGGAACTAGCCCTTGTTCTACCTGTGAGTGGAGCTGCAAGTTTGCTTTCTTGCAAAGTTTTGAGCAACCATCTTGGCACTGACTTGGCTGTGTCTATGGCTGTTTGCTCTTCCCTGACAAGATCTTCCACTTCTTCCACAGAAGGGGGCTGAATGGCTGGCTGGTCCACATGTTCTACATGTGGATTTTCTTGTGTAGGGGCTGGCTGATCTGAATCCCCCCTAATTGCAATGGGTAAAAGTCCATCAAACATGTCCTGTATGCCTGTATCATTGCTTTTATACAAGCTGACCATGGGCTGTTCTGAATTTTCAGCAAATATCACATCTCTACTCACAAAAATCCTTCGTGTAGTTGGATTATAAAGACGGTATCCTTTGCTTTCATTGCTGTAGCCCACAAAAATGCATTTAATTGCTTTGTCATCAAGCTTTGTTCGGAGTTGTTCTGGCACATGTGCATATGCCAAACACCCAAATGTACGCATATAATCCACTGTTGGCTTTCGGCTATACCAAGCCTCAAATGGTGTTATGGTTTTCAAAGCTTTTGTTGGACACCTGTTCAACACATGAGTTGCACACATTATAGCTTCCATCCAGAATTTGTGAGGCAACTTTTGTGCTTTCACCATGTATCTTGCCATCTCCATGAGAGATCTATTTTTTCTCTCGGCTACACCATTCTGCTGCGGTGTATAAGGCACAGTACATTGGTGTTTGATGCCCTTTTGAAGCATATAATCTTTGAATGCATTTGACATGTATTCTCCACCTCTATCTGAGCGAAGTGTTTGGACTTTACATGCACCCATATTTTCAGCCATTGCTACAAAGTGTCGAAAGCATGTAAACACATCTTCTTTCGCTTTCAAAGGGTAAGCCCAAGCAAACCTGGAGTAGTCATCAATGAATGTGACGAAGTAAAGATGCCCCCCTATGGATGGTGTCCGCATTGGACCACATACATCACTATGTATGAGCTGTAATTTACTTTCAGCTCTAACAGCTCCATCTTTGGGGAATGGTTTCCGATGCATCTTTCCCAAAATACACCCCTCACATACATGTCTTGGCGGAGACTCAAGAGGCGGCATATTATCAACCATATGATGCTTTTGCAAAAGCATCAAACTCTGAAAATTTACATGCCCAAAACGAGCATGCCATAGCTCTGCATCATGCATAGCAGGAGTGTGGGCAGCCACTGTATTTGCATCATAAGTGCGCTTATCATAGCTGTCCAGCTTATACAAGCCTTTGTATCGTGTTCCAGAAGTGACTATTTCATAACCCTTTGATGGGTCTTTTACCAAACACTTCCCATCTTCAAATTCAACCTTTAAACCTTGGTCGTTTATGGCTGAGACGGAGAGCAGATTTTTCTTTATCCCTGGAACATACAATACATTTTTCATACATATATTGGCACCATTGGCTGCAATAAGTATGACATTACCAATTCCCTTTACTGGATATGTGGTATGATCTGCACATGATACAGTGCGGCCATTTGAAGCATAAACCAAGTGCTGAAATACATCTTTGCATGAAGTGATGTGGCTCGAAGCACCACTATCAAAATACCATGATGCATTCTGTGTGTCAGATGCAATGCAAGACATATCAGTGTCTGAAGCACCTGGTGTGTCACTAGTGCATGTGACCAAAAAAGTGTACTCTTCCTGGATTACATTAGCTGATTGCTGTGCTTTGTCATCCGAAGAGTCTGCTACTGCATTGCCTGCTTCTTTCTTTTTCTCTTTTGCAATCCTTTTCCTACATTCACTGATGTAGTGTCCAGGCTTATGGCAGTAGTGACATTTGCCCTTCTTTTTGGGCTTGTTTGCATCCCCTTTGTCAGACTTTTCACCACTAGAAGAGGGCTGTCCATGACCAGCCTTGCTAGACTGTTGTCCCCCATGCTTAAAGCTCTTTGCTTTACCCTTGTCCTTGGCTGTAAATGCCTTTTTTCCACCACGGTTGCTCGATATGTTTGCTCTTGTTTGCTCTTCCTGCAAGACTAAACCCACGAGCTCTTCAAAAGTGACGGGATCACCACCTCCTCTCATCGAGAGGTTGAGAGAGGTGTGAAAGCCCAAGTAGGAAGGCGGTAAAGAATGAAGAGTGTTGGTGACCATCTGTCTGTCTGGGATAACCTCATCAATGTTGAGCAATTGTTCCTGCAAATCTTTCACTTTGGTGAGATGATCTGCCATGGAGTCACCCTCATCCATAGAAAGAAGATCCAATTGCCTCTTCAAGTAGGCAACTCTTGCCTCGTTGCGTACCTGATACATTGCTTCCAATGTGTCCCATGCAAGCTTCGATGTCTTGCATGAACGAATGTGCGGAATAATAGTCCTTTTCACTGAAAGGGCTATCAATGACATGGCCTGTGCATCTCTAGAGTCCCATCTTTTCTGCTCTTGTGTGGGAGCAGGATCTACATCAGGAGCTCTTTGAGCACCTCCCCTTTGAGGCGTGGCTGGCTGAATGGTATGTGGGCGTGTGTCATCACCACACACGATGCCCCAAAGCCCTTTGGCTACCAGCAAATTACGGATCATAAAACTCCAGAGGGAGTAGTTAGATCCATCCAGCTTGTCCTCCTGGGTGAGCACACCAAATACATCTGTAGCATTCTGTGCCATGTCAACAAAGTATAACTGCAAGCAAACCAAGCACCAATGTGCACTGCCTGGCAACCAAATGTCCTGTGCAAATGTATGCCTGCAAACCAAAGCAAGTGTAAACCTGCACCAAATTGTCCAATTACACTCAATGTGTATACATACGCGACAAATCGCAGCTGTAATGCCCAATTACATGCTCCAATCAGAAAATCCCCAATTTTTATGCACTCCAATCGCTTCAATGTGCATCTAATTTGCCAATTTCCTCAAAAGCCCCAAATTTCTGCAAATGTATGAGCTTCAATTTGCCAATTTTGACCTCAATTTTGAAAACCCCCAAATTTCTGCAAATTAGAGAGGTTCAATTTGCTGATTTTGACCTCAATTTCAAAAACCCCCAAATTGCAGGCAAAGCAAAATGCCCAATTTTTTTCAATTTGTCCTGAAATTGATAAATTCCCCAAATTTCTTGAATCCTGTACCACCTGCAAATTCAAATCTTCCTGGCAAACCCTATTTTGTTTACTGAAACACAGGTACCTGGCAGCCGGGAAGACCTTGTTGAAGGTAATCGTTGTAGGTGAAGGCGTTGGAGGGAGTTGTTGCAGAGCACGGATGGCAAGACGGAGGCGTGCAAAGTTGCAGATGGGTGCACACAGGTCACAAGGTGTGCAGAGGAAAGCAAGGCGGAGCAGACGGATGGCTGTGGGCAGCCAACGGGGAGCTGGGCTGAAGCTTACGGAGCTGATGGGCGTTGGTGTCGGGCGAGCCAGAAGCGGAGGACTGCTGAGCGCTGGAGTCGGGAGTCGCTTGCAAGCAGTCGAATGTTGGGTAGTCGAGCTGGTGGCGGGCAGGCGAGCAGGCGACGAGTTGCTGGCGGCAGGTGTTGAGGTCGCTGGCGGGAGCGAGACGGAACGGAACGGCAGCGCGAACGGGAGACGGTGAGGAGGGTAGCGCGAACGGGCGACGGTGACGGTAGGCGCGAACGGGCGTTGGGACGGCCAGCCTGCAGTCGTCGACGGACGGACAGCGGCGCCGGAGCAGGACCGTGACGGATGGCGTCAGGCGGGAGCCTGGACGGAACGGCGGGGCGGGGAGCACGTGGACGTTGACGGAACTGGGCGGCGTCGGTGTTGGGTCGGCGGCTGGAGGGCGGTGCCGCCCGCGAGGCTGGGCGGAGGTGGTGGGCTCCCCACTAGTGCCGCTCGAAACTGGTGGCTGGACGGAGGAGCTCCGACGGACGGAAACACAGCGGCGACGGAATCCGACGGACGAAAAAACGCAGGCGACGGAATTTTGCAGCCTGCGGACGGAATTTCTCAGAAAATTTTCCAGCAGCAGTTTTCCAAGGCCAGCTCCCAGCTCCCAGCTTTGATACCAAATGTTGGGTGTTGGACTCACACACTCACACACACAAACTTGCACATTAGGGTTAGGTGCAGGGTAGAGAAGCTCACACACAGAAATGAGAGAGAGAGAGAGAGAGCCAAAAGTGTGGTATACACAAAATGCAAGTCAACCCTTGCATGTGTGCCACATCCATATAATATAGAAGTACAAAATATTATATGTTAAGAGTGTCCTTTCACACTTGATGTCCAAGGGGAAAAACCACATGGGAAAAAGTGCCCTTGGTTAAGCCCTGTTCACACATAGCACTACCATAAGTGAGCATATGCCTACATCTTTGTCTCTGTCTCTATCTCTTTCTTTAACATGGGTGCTTGCGGAAGCATTTTTATGAATTGATTAATTGCAATTAGCGCTAATTAGACTTAAATCCATGCACTACAAACTGCTTCTTCTTCATGCTCAATAAACAGTAGAGAGATATTACTTAATGTACTATGTATTACTAACATGAAATATATACAATGCTGAATAGAGATACTCAATGGTAGCAGTGTATCTAAGTTCTCAATGACTCAATCAAGACTGATTCATCAATGAATGAATATGGCGAAGGCCTAGACTCCTATTTATAGTGTCTAATGTTGGTGAGATGGCTACCAACCCCACCAACCCTAATAATAATGTCCAACTAAGCGTGCTCCATGATAACCCAATAAACTCTATCC
Source organism: Cibotium barometz (assembly GCF_041138505.1). Lineage (NCBI taxonomy): Eukaryota > Viridiplantae > Streptophyta > Polypodiopsida > Cyatheales > Cibotiaceae > Cibotium > Cibotium barometz. The sequence goes on along the minus strand of NC_141060.1, from coordinate 10,206,992 downwards.
ACACTTAGCTGTTTATTGGGAGCATGGACAATATTACAATGAACTGGCACAATAGCCCTTACAAACACATGAATCTAGCCACGTACTCGACCTCTAAGTTGGCCAATGGGTAGAAGCATGTCCCCTCGTACGTAACTTGGAGCATGGGCGCAAATGATGCTCCCCCATTTCACCCTGGTAGAGATCTTCTGGCGAACTCGCTATCTGCTCCACACACCGGTTCAAACTCCAATAGCATGGCTATTTGACCTACTTTCTCCAATGATGTCTCCGCTATTACCTCCTCGGGAACTGTTGGCATTGGAACGAGGCTCTCTGCCTCTAGATCATAGTTGCATGAAACGAAAACGGCAATGGCAATGGCCGGCCTCTAGGAAATGGCGATGGCTCTAAACTAGGAAACCAAAACGGCTAGGAAACGATGGATGTATGATACATAATATGAAAATAATGAGAAAATTAATAACTAGGGAAAAGTTTGAGGAGTACACCATCATAATTTGAAATCAAAATTTGTAGAAAATCACTAAGCAAGCACTAGATGAGACAAATCAATGGGTGATTTTTTATTGGAGATTAGGAAATGGAGAAACGGAAATGAAAAGGACGACTCTCAGGAAATGGCGTTTCCGCGTTTCTAGGCTAGGAAACGGCCGTTTCTTGTTACTATGCTCTAGATGCTCATCTAGCATGGTTGACACCACTGAGGAATTGCTCATCTCATCCTCCTCCTCAATGGATTTGAAGAGAAAAGTCTGCAACTTGCTTGTTGACTCCTCCGTGTCCTCGAAAACTGGAATGGACTTTGGGATGGGTTGTCCTCCATCTATCTAGATCACCTCCAAGCTTGGTAGTGTCTGCACCTTGGGCTCCTCGTCTAGAATCTACTCCTTACTGGGGAACTCTGTCACCAATACCACTTCCTCTCTTGAAAGCTTTCCGGCATCCTTAGACACTCCCTTGTGTTGAGCTTCATCTATGGATGGACTTACCACTGTATGCGTTGCCTTTCTTGCTTGGATCTCTTGTTGGCAAGTTGCCAAGTTGCTCTCCAACTGCTGGATAATCTCCTCACGCCTCTCTATCCTATATGGTTCCACTATGCTCTTGTAGAGATTGATGTTGGTGGACCATGTTTCTCCCAAGAAACCAAAGAGCTTTGTGACATTTGCCGAAACTCCATGGTCTATACACATGTACGTGCTGTAGATGTATGCAAAGAAAAATAACACACCTTTGTGGTCAAGGACTAAGCGAAGGTGTCATCCTTGTGCGATGGAGAAAGGGTGGGTAAGGCCTAGACTCCTATTTATAGTGTCTAGTGTCGGTAAGTTGGCTACCAACCCTACCAACCCCACTAAGTGCGTTTCTATTATAACCTAATAACTTTGTTCACACTTGGCTGCTCAATGGGCGCTTGGACAATATTATGAAGTGGCACAATAGCCCTTACAAACACATGAATTGGGTCAAGTACTCAACCTCTGTGCTGTCCAATGGGTAGAAGCATGCCCACATCACACTTGGGAGAATGTGCATGTGACACTTCCTTTCCTACACACACACACACACACACACACACACACCATGGGTATCATCCATCCACCATAGCCTTTCAATGGGTGCCTGGACAATATTACAATGAAGTGGCACAATAGCCGTTACAAACACATGAATCGGGCCACGCACTCGACCTCTGAGCTGGCCAATGGGTAGAAGCATGTCCACATCACACTTGGGAGAGTGTGCATGTGACACTTCCTTTCTTACACACATACACCAAGAATATCTTCCATCCACGATAGCCTTTCAAGAGAACCAAGTACTATCAAATGGTTTCAGAGCCTCGTTTCACCTTTGCGCTGTACTCAGCGCCTGTCTCATCTGGCAGCTCTTCGATATCCACCTACCATCTTTGAAGTCTGCCGTTTTGCTGACTTTGCCTACACATATACCCGTGTCTCCATCTCGTAGCCAAGTCCACGTACATTGCCTATCACCACCTGCATAGCCCACCAACATCATTTATTGCCCACAATTGCCCATGCTCACCAATCCGTTGCCTTGGTCCGACTGGCCACACCGTCCGTCCGATTGTCGCTGCCGTCCAACTGCCACCGTTGTCTTCCTGACTATTGCTACCACCGACAACCACCTCCGCCACTATTCGTCACCGCCACCACTTGTGCTTTGCTGCTTGTATCGTCTTGTGAGCACCTTCAACATGTTGTCAGTGGCACGGGCGTGGAAAAACGGTGCCGAAAGAGACCACTCTTCACCCACATATGCTCGAGGGGGAGTTTTAAACTCCAAAATTATCTCATTTATTAGTGAGTCAAGGGTTCTCTACCCGGGAAGTCTCCCAAAAATTGAATTAAATAATCCTTGTGTGTGTTGTCTTTGTAATGTCCTCTTGTTTTATAAAAGGCTCCATCATTCGTGTCTTACCCCTGTTTAGGTCTAGGGGGTTTGTCCTGGTGAGTTGATGTAAGGTGTCATTTGCTGGTCAAGTTCCAATATCAGGCCCAACATGAGAGTATGGGTGTTGGTGCCTGTCATGTGCATGACATGCTCATGTACCTTCTCAAGGCTAATCTAGAAGGGGCAACCAGCAAAAGAGCAGTAGAACCAGAAGATGGAGCATAGGGTGCTGAAGTGGCTAGTATGGGAGAGTGTGCTGCACCCAAAAGATGTCGGCTGAAGACAAGAGCCTGTCGGCTGTACCAGAACATGGCGGCTGCAGCAGCAGGCGATTCAGGTCATGAAGAGGCGCAGCCCAACCAGGATATATTGGGGTCCAAGCACCAGTCGGCTGGTCCGACAGCAGTCGGCCAGCTCCTCCATTATTTCAAGAGACTATAAATAGCATAAGATGCTCATTGTGTTAGTCATTCATTCCTCTAGAGAATGGGTCCTTAGGGTCCAGCATTAGGACCAGATTTTGGGTGTTTCCCACCTTTTTATGAAGGCAGCCAAGGGCTGTAGATTAGGAGTACCTTTTTGTACTGTATGAATATACTGAATTTCCAGCATCTCTCTCTCTCTCTCCACTCTCTCTTCATGTCTGCGTTTTGCATGAGCATGTTTCCAGTAGTGTTTAGGGCTGAAAGAAGACTCCTAGAGCTTCCGCGTGTTACATTGGTATCAGAGCATCAGGCTCATCAAAGCCAAACACTGAATCAGTCCCATATGATGGTGTACAAGTCCAAGGTACAGGAAAGTACACGGATAAGAAGCCCAAGGCAAGGAACAGAGAATCGGGAAGAGCTCCCAGGAGGTTTGTTGGCGGTGTTCCACAAAGCCAGAGGGGATGGCGGTCCTGTGAGCCAGATAGGTTCTCGGGCAACGGTCCCAAGGGAGGATTATCCTCCAAGGGGTGATGTGAGAGTGCCAGACTCATTTCTCAGGAATGAAGACCAAGACAGTGTTCAGAGTCAGGGCAGGAATGGATTGTGGACTAGATGTTACAGATGCATAGATCTTAATCCGAGACAGAGTGGTTTTGGAGACCGGGCCAGGTGTTTATTGAAAAGGGCTATAGATTAGGAGTACCCTTTTGTACTGTATGAATATACTGAATTTCTAGCATATCTCTCTCTCTCCACTCTCTCTTCATGTCTGTGTTTTGCATCAGCATGTTTCAAGTAGTGTTTAGGGCTGAAAGAAGACTCCCAGAGCTTCCGCGTGTTACAGTGCCATTGTCTCCCTCTAGTACTGTGTACTGTCCTCAAAGATGGGAGTAGAATCTTCTCAGGAAAGCTTGGAGTTAGGATCCATCGGATAGGAAAGAGGAAGAGACTTTGTTATGCCAAATGTCTCCAGGAGTTGCTGTAGATATCTGTACTGGCTAGGGAAAACTCCATCACGATTATGATAGACCCCCATACCAAGAAAGTAATGGAGAAGTCCTAAATTAGTTATCTCAAAAATGAGCTAAATCGATTGGAGTTGTTCAATCTTGGCAAGATGAGAGCTAGTGATCAACAAATCATCAACATATAAGACGATCAAACAGATCAAAGTATCTTGAGCAAAGACATAGAGATTGTTGTCTGCAAAGCATCTATAGAAGCCAAGGGAAAGAAAGAACGCATCAATCGTGCCTATGTCAAACCATAAAGGGCTTTGTGCAATCTGTACACTTTACCCTCATGTCTAGGAACTTGAAAACATGGAGGCGGTTCAACATAGACCTTGACATCCATCTGATAAACCGGCCAGTGAGGATGAGCGGAGTGAACAAGAATTGTTTGGATAGTGGTGTATCTTGTTGTAGGGGCAAAAGTTTCCTCATTGTCAATATCCTCAATGTGAGAATACCCCTTTGCAACCAATCTGGCTTTGTGTTTGTCCAGAGAACCATCGGCATGAAACTTGACCCCAATGACCTACCTATGCAAAGGCTGGTCCACAAGCTCCCATGTACCATTCCTTTCGATGGAATCAATCTCGGTCTCCATGGCTTCCTGCCACCTCTTTAGCTGTAGTAGGCTCATATGACTGCACCACTTTACTCATCAAGGCGAGGTTATAGGAACGACGAAGTTGTTGTAATCTTTGTGCCCGTGTCAAGGGTGTTGCTGAGGAGTCGGCAAGCTGATGAAGATCAACATCTGAGAGATGAGAATCATGAGTAGTGGCTTCCAGCCATCGGGGAATCCTAGAGGCAACCCTCCGTGGCATAGAAGTAGGACGAGTAGGAGAAGCTGAGGGTGGAGAAACTTGGGGTGGAGAAGTTGGAGGCAGAGAAGCTGAGGGGGGTGGGGGATGAGGAACCTCTATGGTAAGCTCGCGGTGAGATCGGGAATCATCAGACAAGGGTTCAACAAAGTGAACATCGCGGGAAATCACTAAGGACTTCTTCTCATCAGACACGGGTTCAACAGAGTGAATGAATTAAATGGCAAAAAGCCTGTTCATATATACAACACAAATAGCCAAGTTGGTCAGTAGAGGAAATCCACGGCTGGTGAAAAATACCTACGACTAGGAAAAAGTGCCTAAAAATGTGGGAAAAAGTACCCACGACTGAGCAAAATACATCAGATAAATATGCTCCATAAATGGTGCACTAAATGGGATAAATACTGGAGATGAACACGGTCCAACATTAATGTAGGCTGTCATTTCTGGTCAAGTTCCAATATCAGGCTCAACATGAGAGTATGGGTGTTGGTGCCACTGTCTCCGTGAAGCAAACCTTGGTCTATGAAGCTTTCGCAAAGACCATGTTTTGTGAGCCCCTAAGCCATGCTCATATGTGAGGCTCTGTGCCATGCTCATTGCCGAGCCTCAGTGGAGAACATGCCCTGTTCTTGCTGCAGTGAAGTACATGGTACAGTCTAGAGGCCAACTCATTATGATTGTGGAAGGTTTTGTCAAGCAGCTCTACTGTCACTCCGAGCAGCAGGAACATCATAATCCCTGATTAGGACAGTAGTTAGGACAGCATTTAGAGCATCATTAGCATCAGTAGCATCATCATCATTACCATTATCAGTGTAATCAGCAGTAGCATTAGCATCAGTATCATCCTCAGCATAAAAATCAGCAGTACCATCATCAACAGCATCTCCATCTCCATTAGCATCATCATCATCTTCAGCATCACCATCAGCAGCATAACCAGCATGGAGGGATTACGGAACCAATCAACAGCCATATATGCCTTTAGGCAGCAGTCGGCAACCAGCAGGCGGGGCAGCATCCAGTTGATAAGTGTGCCATGTGTCACTTGTCTAGTGTGTGTGTAATTTCTATGGGTCAAAAGATAAGGCTACATGCCTATAAAAGCATTGATACTTAGTGAAGGTTATCACATCAATAGAGGCAATCATTGAGTTGTGCAATACTAGCTTTGTCACATCTCTCTCTCTCTCTCTCTCTCTCTCTCTCTCTCTCGCCCCAACAACTACAAGACTAATATGATTGGCCAAACTTTATGGGTCAGTACTTGAGCTTGAGCTCAACACACTAGCAGAGAGACATGGGCATAGAGCGTTGGGGCAGGTAGGCTTCCGTAGGTCATTCCGAGCCATCATAGCAAAGGCTAGAGCACGACACCAACGGGTTTACTGTTGCTTTGTGGATTTCCACAAAGCATTTGATACAGTGCCTTGAGCCAGACTACTACAGAGACTCCAAGATTTGGGGGTACCATCAGACATGATTTGGGGGATCATGGCATTATATGAGTTGGTCATAGGACGGGTGAGATGCCTAGGAGGATTATCAGAGGAGATCTCCAGTACCATTGGAGTGAAGCAAGGATGCCCACTGTCTCCCATTCTCTGTGGCCTCTACATCGACGAGGTTTCGACGGTCATAGTCACCAGAAACGTTTCTGAGTTTTGAAACGTTTCGAGTTTTGAAGGTTTTTTTTTGAAAGTTTTCGTCCGTCATCTACAAAACCGTAGGTTTTGGAGATATATATATATATATATATATATATATATGTATGTATGTATATGAAATTTTAATTTATATATACATAGTAAGACATTGTAGTATTGTACACATACAAATTAAAACTTTAACTTTTAAGATACTTCACGAGTGACAAATGATAAATCACAATTCAAATATCAAACTTCAAAGCATCATCATAAAATTTCAATCATCATAGAGGTGACTATGATATGGTTAGAACTCATGGCAAGTAGGGGCAGTAGTGGCAAGTGCTCACTACTTAGAGGGCATAGGGGGCAGCAGTCGGCAATGTGGGCGCATATGTGGGGCGCTGGGGTCTCCAACGTGGGCACATGGGGAGTCTCCAGCGTGGGCAAATGTGGGGCCTGGGTGCAGCAGCGTGGAGACTAGCAGTAGACTCGCGTGAAGGTGAGGTGGTGACAGAAGCGCGCAACGGGCAGATTGGGGGCAATCGACATCGACAGTCGCACGCGTTTTTTGGGAGAGAAAAAATGGGAAAAAATGACTTTTTAAAAGTGAACAAAACGTTTTGTCAAAGGTTTTGAAGGTTTTGTAGAAACGTTTTGTCACAAAACGTTTCACAAGTTTCACAAGATCAAAACGCGTTTTTTGGTGCCTATGTTTCGGCCTTCAAGCTGAGCCTATAGACAAGATGGAGAAAAGGTTTATGGTGTACGTCTCTCTCTTCCTATATAATCCAGTGTTTATTGCATCTGGAGCATTGTCATGATGAGTGATGCATATGTAGCTTTATGTGTTTTGAAAATTAATTTGTAAATGTTTAAAGGGTGTCAATGCTGTGTACATTGAAGATTTTGTCTTACTATTCTAAAGCTTGCTCTTACTGGTTCTAATTGCAGAGAAGGTTGCCGCTAGAGGCTGTTTATGTTGACATCACCGATTCTTCAAATGGATGGTGAGGTTAACTGCCTTGTTGTTTCTTAGAAAGAAGGTTAAACTTTGCAAGTGGATGTTTTTTAAGTTTAGTTGTATTTTATTGACATGATGTCTGAATTTGATCATGATGTTAACAAAGGATCTCATAGGGGATTTTTATTATGGCCACGAAGGACATAACGTGGTTGGCATGTACTTTGAGGCTAGGCCTGGCTGTGGATGGGTCAGAGAGGGAATAAGTGACTTTGTGATTAACGTGAAAAGCTATAGTTAGTTATATTTATTGATAAGTGCGCTTTGTTGCCGTATTTTCAGCCCAAAGCCTAAATATGTCATGTGCATCCGTTAATGCACTTGCACATGAACATGAACATGTTCTTCAGTTGCAGTTGCCTAAAGAGCAAGTTTCGAAGGCGTGTTTGGATGAGATGGATAGCTTTTTAGACACCTGGACAGTGGCAGCCATGGTCAAAATAGGTGTAGACAGCATTTGTGCACTTTATAGAGTTGTGGACATGTCCGACCAGGCAACCAGCTTTCAGCCAGCTGACCAGCCACAATTTATTCTTTGCATATCATTCTCCTTGACGTATGGCAGTATGAAACGTATGATATGAACTATGATTGGGGCATCTAAGATGTGTCAAAGGTGGGTTGGGCTGGGACATCATAGAGGTAGCTGGGTCTGTGATGGGAGTGGGAGACTCCTACATCTGCCATGCCTTGGAAATATCTGCACTTAGAAACAATTTGTCAAACTCCTCCCGCTCGGCCAAGAAAGCCCTCTTCTTGTGCCGGGTAAACCGTTGAGACTTTTGCACTTGACATGCCGTGATGATTCCCCTTGCTTGATCTTGGCGGAGTTGCAAGTGGTAGGCTTTACATTCTTCATCATACTAACTGTTTTGAGGTATGGATGGGATGTGAAGGTCGGGGATCCAATCAAGTATTCCACTGTACTACTCCCTACCTTCAGCCTCTTACCAAAGGAGCATTCCGGTGTGACAACGGAGAGCTAGTACACGCACATCGGTGAGTTGCATTGCGTCTCAAAGGCAAGACCCGAAACATGATTCAGCAAGGATAAGGTAAGATCTTGACTTGAATAGAAGCATAAAAAGGCTGTAGATAAGCATAGAAAAGGCAATTGGACATGAAAGAAAATGATTGGGTATCGCTGATATTCGAGAAAGCGAGACTCAGGAAGAGGCCTAGAAAAGAGGGGATGTGTCCTAAGCTCTCTACTAGGTATTATGGACCATTCAAAGTCATTGAGGAGGTCAATGAAGTGGATTTTTTGCTGGATCATTGGAAAATTCACAATGCAGTCCATGTAAGCCTGTTGCGCAAGTATGTGGGACTCGAGTCTACAGAGCCTGTTAGATCCACTGGAAGTGGATGAGTGTGACTATCAGAGCTTGGCCGACTCATGGCAATTCAACGTGAGGCTTAGGGGTGGCCCTAGAATGGAGCCTTCGTGATATGGTCAAACTGTTGTAAAAGCTTGTACCTTGTGTACAAAGAGCAGCCTCAGTTGTATATAAAAGAGATGAGAAATTTGAGAACTTATGGGTCGGAGACCTTGGGTCAAAGACCATTTAGTTGTGTCCTAGGTTTTGGGACAGCAATGATTTATTGACTTTGTGTGTGAGGATCCCACAAAGTTCATTGATGCTCCGAGGAAGGTGTAGTTCCATGGATGTATCTGTTGCTCCATAGGTGGATGGAAATCCATTGAGGCACCTAGTCCCTTGATTCTAGTAGTCAAGGGAAATCCACCTATCTTATGGGGTGCACACCATGGATATGGGGTGGAAGTAAACCTCTTGTTGAGGAGGTTGTGTGTTTCTCTTCACAAAGACATGTGAGGACACGGTGGATTGGGAGTGGAGTTGTATACTCGCCCTAGAGTTAGGCTGAAGGTTAAACCTTTGGCTAATTGAATTTCTTGCTTTTGTGAGTAAGATCTTTTGTAGTCCCAGAGATTCAATCAGTTCCGTCCTGAAGGAGAATATTTGTAAGAACTGGTTGATAGAAATCTCTTTGATTTTGGGACTTGTGGTATTGTCTTGGGGAGTCTCCGAGTGTCGTTGAGATTCCGTTAACGAGTGATATGAGGAAGTTATGTTGAAAAGCTTGCCTTTAGTTCACACCCAATTTGGGGGGTGGAGAGTAGCTTGAACAACTAGTTTGTCTATGGTTTGCATTTGGAGAGCAAGGTAGATCCAGAACTGCTTACTGCCTTCATTGTAGATTGCTTTGGAAATGCGTGATGACCCGACGAGTCAGGCCATTCTAGCTAGGATATGAATGTATCTTGAGAGAAAGTTTGCTGAAGGTTAAACCTTTGGCTAATTGAATTTTTTGCTTTTGTGAGTAAGATCTTTTGTAGTCCCAGAGATTCAATAGTTGCGTCCTGAAGGAGAACATCTGTAAGAACTGGTTGATAGAATCTCTTTGATTTTGTGACTTGTGGTATTGTCCTGGGGAGTCTCCGAGTGTCGTTGAGATTCCATTAACCAGTGATATGAGGAAGTTTATGTTGAAAACACCGAATTTGGGGGGTGGAGAGTAGCTTGAACAACCGGCTTGTCTATGGAGAGCAAGGTAGATCCAGAACGGCATACTGCCTTCATTGTAGATTGCTTTGGAAATGCGTGATGACCCGAGGAGTCAGGCCATTCTAGCTAGGATATGAATGTATCTTGACTCTTGAGAGAATGTTTGCTCTCGAGGAACAATTTGCTTTGGTTGGGAATCCTCTTCTACGAGCAGTGAGCTCAGAGGTAGAATGGAAGAAATCTGAGATAGAAGTCGAGCTTCATGAGGGGTTTGGAGTTCGAGATTTCCAATTTATGTTGAGTGATCTCCGCTAGAGACTTCCATAGGAGCAGATTCTATTCGAGGACAGATTTTGGTGAAAGAGAGGAGATCCAGACAAGAATAGAAGGTTGACAGCTAAGGCTTGGTCCCAGAAGCGAGTTGGGATTTTTTTCTGAGAGACTTGATCAGAGATTGATTACTTTTCACATCTTTATTGCCAAGGAAGGGGGGGGGGTTGGGGGGTGGGTTGGGAGAGACTTCATTACATCAGAACTTGTGCTTCATGGTAACTCGGGCCAGTTCTGGTGGACAGAAGGAACATCTGGCCGAAAGATGTGGAGAAGCAACAAAATCTATTGACTGTTGAACTGATTCCAAATTCGATCTCAATTCAGCCCTTGATTTAGGTTGTTGATATTGAGGAGATTTGGTAGTTGGACAATTAGAATGAAATCATTTGAGATTTCAGTGTTGACTATTGAGATTTGGTGCTTGTTAAGTACCAAATGTAGTACAACGCAAATGGGCCTTGAGGGTAGGACAATGGTGGGAACCTGTCCCATGCACGGAAGCATGTACCTTGTGTATTGCCAATAATGGGCCTTGAGGGTAGGACAATGGTGGGAACCTGTCCCATGCACGGAAGCATGTACCTTGTGTATTGCCAACATTGCTTTGAGAGAAAGATGTTGCCGGACAACATAGTACAATGTGTAGTTTGTGCAAGCGATTGCAAGGTTCATATATTAATATGAGACTTGTGGCAGTATTGGTATGGGTATTGTTTAGTTTGACTGGATGAACACAAGATTGTCCGAGTATTGCACACAGTGGAGATGGTCAAGGTGGATTTGAATTCGCATGACTTTGGTTGAAGAGTGGCTGCATGAGTGATGCTTATCACTGCATGATCTTAAGTTTACATGAGACATGTATTGACTATCTTGTTTACCCATGGCATGACGTATGTAAGTACTCATATAGGGAGCGAATCAGATATTTATTTACCGATTTTGATGCGGCATGCCATCTCTTGGATGTTGGATCGTAATGGGTATTTTATTGCCAGTTGACTTGGGGGAACTCACCTACCGTGGTGAGTAAGTTTATGGGAGTAGCTTCTTATGATGTAAGTTCCCACGGTATTGGGGTGGAGACCCAATTCCCGTGTGGAGACCCAATTCACAATTTGAAAAACTGATAGATCGAATAGTGGGCTAGACAAGAACCATTAGGGAATCAGATAAGTTGATGAGTAACCTCTTGGGGATTCTGTAATTCCAGTAGCCTAGATCTAGTGGAGGAGTTCCAAGTTGGCTTAGGTTGTCAGAATATGCAGCGGAGATGAAGACAAAATCTGAAAACTCAAGAGCAAGTGCACTGCAGAAAAACACAGCAATAGAGAAGGAGAGAGAGGCGTGTAACTCTGCTATATATACACAAGAAAATCCCGGAAACTGAATACAACATGTGTGGGGGCAAGGGGCCATTTTATATGGCCCCTATGATCCAGTCGGCCAGTAGCAAGGACAGCCGACAGCATCAAAAAGACACCCGACCTGCAGAAATCCTAGTCGGCCAGCACACGTGTGCAGTCGGCCAGCTACAGACAGAGACGGGGAGCAGCAGAGCAGTCGGCTATCAACTAGATCAATCCCAGAACCACAGGGCAGCCTCCCACACGTGGTAAAAATAGATAAAAACAGGGAAAAAATATGGAGAGTGGGGAAAAATGAGAAAACACCTAAATTGGGCGGGCACACCCACAACAGAGGCTCTGGTGTAAATATATAGACAGGAGATGACTGCTAACACCCCCTCTTAGCTCCTAGATGTGGAACCAACCCCAGTGAGCTGGAGTGCCGCCGGAGCATAGCCTTAGATAGAGACTTCGTGAAGAGGTCCACCGCACTGTCCTCCCTCGAACAGAACTCTAGCAAGATGTTCTCTGCAAACATGAGCTCAACAGCCTCATCAGGAAGCTCCCGTCCAATTTGGTATGCATCAACAAATCAATGAACCATTCTGCTTCCGAGTCAAGGAGGCATCATACTGCTCACAAGGATCAACAACTGTTACGGTGGGATGCCAAGTCCTGGAAACCTGCTGAAGACCACTCAAGGCCTTCGAAAACCTGTAAACCACTCCCTCTGAATCCGGAACCACAAAGCCTGGAGAATGTGCAACATCCACCTCCACCTGCAAGTAATCAACTGCCACCTGCTTGGCTTTCCAATAGGTCCCTGTGGAAAGAACTTCCTTATCGACAGGAGTTTCTTTGTCCCGAATGCTACGAGACATTAGAGCATAGGTTACCTGTAAAGTTTCCTCTGACTGAGGAACACAAGAACTACCAACATCTGTACTGGAAAGTTCCTACCAACTGCTGCCATCAACTGGCAAGCCATCCACCATCTGGTCCGGGAAAGCCTACTCCTGCAGCGTATCCACATTTAAGTGGCCATTACCAGAGTGCCACTCATCACAAAACTGAGGACTTGGGAGAGTGAGTGCTGAAAGTTTGTAAACTCCATTCTCCACTCCGTCTTCCCAAACGACCTGGCCTGTTGCCTTGTCTCGGAGAGCAACAAAATGCTTATCAAACTCCACCCGCACGCCAGTCTTGCAAACCTAATGCATTGACAACAGATGAAAACCAAGTGATGGAATATACAACACTTGGGAGGAATGCTTCCCCCCTCTACCATCGGGAACTATCTTCAACTTGCCCTCACTGTGAACTGGGATAGTGGATGTATCCCCAGTAAGAATGTGACCAGAATACCTGCAGAGATCCTGTAAATCCGAACGGGACGGAGTCATGTGCCTGGAAGCACCATTGTCTAGAATCCACTCCTGAGTATCCGTAGCGGAGAGTCCTCCAACCTCCTCCCTGCATGAAGAAAATGAAACACCGGTGTCCATAACCTCCATGTGCACAAAAGCTGGAGTCTTCACGGTTGCTGCCGAGGATTCTGCACCCTTCTCGGTGCTCCGCTTGGGACACTGCCTCCAATAGTGGCCTTTCTCGCCACAATAATTACAGGTCCTCTCTGCCTTCAGTTTCTCGCGGTCTAAGTCGGACTTCTTCTCAGAAGACTTCTCTGATGAAGCCTTCCCTTTGCCCTTGTTATTACGGCCTTTCGACCGTTGGCCAGTTAAGGCCTCCGAACCTCTGCCTTGTGGAGGGTTCAAGAATCTTTCCTCTTGGTCCAAGACGATGATGAGGAAATTGTTGAAGAATTGTGGGATACCATCCAGAGGAGGTATCACCGTGAGAATTCTGGTCAGAAGGTAACCTTGGAGACTCAGCTTTCCAACGTAAAGATTTCTAATACTGCTAACATCATGGATTTTGTTACGGAGTTCATAACCATTGAGAAACAGTTGGTCTCTTTGGGGCGCAAAGCTACTGACAAGGACTTTGTCGATCAGCTTCTCGCCATTGCCCGAGACTTTCTTTGCTTTTTGTGATGCAATATCACTTCTTCCTTCTCCTCCTGATCTACATACCATTGTTGGCATGCTTTAGGTTAGGGCCATGAGAAAGAAGACCAGCGAGGGTACCCTTCTTCAGGTTAAGAGTAAAAGCAAATGGCAGTCCAAGGTTTCCACGAGCAACAAAGGTGACCATAAACCTGCCAACAATCCTGCTCATAAGGAGCTTATTTGTCATTATTGTGGTCTCAAAGGTCACATTCAGTCTAATTGTTGAAAGAAGAAGAGAGACGGTGGTTTTGCTAAGAAACCCCCCAATCAAACCTTTTGATCCACCAATCAAACTCACAAATCCTCTTCCACCAAGGAGACTGTCTTCATCGGTATTGAGGATCTTCTCTCTACCTCTTTTGTTCCTTCCACCTCACGTCTTACGGATTGGGAGGTTGATAGTGGGTACATGACTCCTAATAGGATCATTCTTCATGACATTTGTCCCAGCTCTTCGACGGTGTCCATTGGTGATGCTTCCAACTTGAAGGCCTCGTCGGTTGGTAATGTGCAACTTAACTCTTCCTCGGGCCAGCCTTCTACCATTCAGGATGTGCTTCATGTTTCCAAGCTCTCCAGCATCCTAGAAAGCGTCTTTTATTTCAAGGTTTTCGGTTGTGATGCCTATGTTCATATTCTTGATTCTGATATATCCAAATTTGATGCCAAGTCTAAGAAGTGCAAATTCCTTGGATATAGCTCTCATTCCAAAGCTTGCAGATTATGGGATTGGGAGTCGCGATCCTTGGTGATTTCTTGCGATGTTCACTTTGTTGAACCCTCAGATGATTCTTGCTCTCATCTTGAGATCCTTGGTGATTTCTCGCGATGTTCACTTTGTTGAACCCTTAGATGATTCTTGCTCTCATCCTGAGCCACTTCAACTTCACCACCATGAACTTTTTTACCCCTTGCCTCTCCACCCCCACTTCCTCCTTCCATGGCTTCTCCTACTCCTGCTTTTGTGCAAGAGAGGATTGCCCCTAAGATTCCACGATGGCTGGAAACCATTGTTCGTGATTCTCATCTCTCCGATATGGAACTTCATCAGCTTGCTGATTCTTCGGCACAATCTTTGACATGGGCATGGAGATTATAGCAGCTTCGCCATTCTTGTAACCTCACCTTGATGAGTACAATGATACAGTCATATGAGCCTACTATAGCTAAAGAGGCTTTTGCTCTTCCTAAGTGGCAAGCAGTCATGGGGGCCGAGATTGATTCCATTGAGAGTAATTGTACATGAGAGCTTGTGGACTGGCCTTTGCATCGACAGGTGATTGGGGTCAAGTGGGTCTTTAAGACCAAGTTTCATGCTGATGGATCTCTAGACAAACACAAAGCTAGATTGGTTGCAAAGGGGTACTCTTTGATTGAAGGTGTGGCAAGATACACCACCATCCGGACAGCTCTTGCTCTTTGTGCTCATGAGCACTGGCCGATTTACCAAATGGATGTCAAGTCTTTCTTTCTTAATGGCGACTTACATGAGGAGGTGTATGCTAAACAACCTCAAGGTTTTCAAGTTCCCAGATTTGAGGGTAAGGTGTACAGATTGCACAAAGCCCTTTATGATTTGAAACAAAAGCAACTCATGAACATATCGCTGCTAAGAGACAAGGAACCCCCTTTGGGTCTGCCAGATCTCCAATCCCAAGAAGAAGTGGAGTAAGTCTAAGTCGGTCATCTCAAACCCCTTTGACAAGGCAGCCTTCGTCACTGCAATGTGCTCCACATGACCGCCAGTGAGAATGAGGTCATCCATATAAAGGATGATCAACGTGACCAAACAATGTTCCCGAAAGAGATAGAAGTTAGGATCTGCAACTGATCTCTGAAATCTAGTCCGTACGAAGAAGGAATCAATCTTCTGATTGCAAGCCTTGGGAGCCTGCTTAAGACCATACAAGGCCTTCCACAACTTGTAAACCATCCCCTTTGATCCTGGAACCTCAAAGCCTAGAGACTGCTCAATATACACCTCCTCCTGTAAGTCACCATTAAGGAACGCGGATTTCACATCCATCTAATATACGGGCCACCGCTGAGAAGAGGCAAGGGCAAGAACAGTCCGAATCGTGGTCATCCTCACTGTCGGTGCAAATGTATCCTCATAGTTGATGCCAGGCCGTTGAGCATAACCCGTAGCCACCAGTAACTTGTAAACCATCCCCTTTGATCCTGGAACCTCAAAGCCTAGAGGCTGCTCAATATACACCTCCTCCTGTAAGTCACCATTAAGGAACGCGGATTTCACATCCATCTAATATACGGGCCACCGCTGAGAAGAGGCAAGGGCAAGAACAGTCCGAATCGTGGTCATCCTCACTGTCGGTGCAAATGTATCCTCATAGTTGATGCCAGGCCGTTGAGCATAACCCGTAGCCACCAGTCTGGCTTTGTGTTTGTCCACCGACCCATCTGACGTATACTTGGTCTTAAAGACCCACTTGACACCAATGACTGACCGTTTTGACGGCCTCGAAACCAACTCCCAAGTTTTATTCTTCTCTATGGCATCCAGTTTCACCTGCATGGCTTTCCTCCAAGTATCCTGTGAAAGGGCTTCCTTTACGAAAGTGGGCTCTTTGTGTCGCATGATACGAGACATCAAAGCATAGTTTACCTGTAAGAGCTCCGCTGAATGACTTTTGTCACGAACTCTATGCGATCTTCGAGGTTCGTCCTTTGTGGTCCACTCAGAGGGAAGCTCTATAACACTTAACTCCCGAAGGGTGTCTAACAACCACCTGGGTACTCGAACAAAACGCGGAGCCTCATGCTGTTGCGGGGGCTCATCTCCAACTGCGGGTCAACCTCCTCAACTGACTGAGGCTGCCGAGCTGGAACAATCGACTGGGAATCATCATCAGACTCATCTTGGTCTCCAAAAAATGGCGGCTCATCAACAGTGGAAGCTGGAACATGCTCATCAAAAACAACATCGATGTTGACAACAACCTCGTTCCGCTCCAGGTCATACAGCTTGTATCCTTTGGAAAGAGAGTTATATCCTATAGAGCCAAGCTTCTGGGACTTCGAGTCAAGCGTCCCCTTTTGCTTCTTTGGAATGTGAACATAGGCATCATTCCCAAACACACGGAAATGGGAGACATCTGGTTTCCTGCCAAAATAAGCCTCAAAGGGAGTCATCTTTGGTACTAAAGCCGTCGGAGATCGGTTGACGATATGGACAGCTGTAGCCACAGCCTCTCCTCAAAGTGGACGAGGAAGATCACGATGCTCCAACATCGTCCTCGCCATCTCCACCAGAGTCCGGTTGTTTCGCTCAACTACTCCTTTCTCTGAAGGCAAACTTGTATTGGCCAGCTCCCAGTTGATGCCATGTTCCGCACAAAACTGTACAAATGCATTGGAAGAAAACTCTCCTCCTTTGTTAGCCGGAAGAGTCTTTATCTGCAAGCCAGATTCTTTCTCCACCATCACATGCCACTCCTTGAACCGAGCAAAAGCTTGGTCCTTTTGGGAAAGGAAATAAACCCATGTGAATCTGCTACAATCATCAAGTAGTAGCATAAAATACAAAGAACCTCCCAAGGATGGGGTTTGCATAGGTCCACACAAGTTAGTGTGTACCAACTCCAAAGGTTTCGAAGCCCGCCTGGAAGCCTGCTTCAGAAAAGATTCCGTGTGCTGCTTAGCACGAATGCAAGAATTACAGCGTCCTTGCTTGTTGCCAACATCTGGCAAGTCAACCACCATCTGGTCCCGGAAAGCCCACTGCAGTGCATCCACATTCAAGTGGCCAAACCGAAAGTGCTACAAGTCATCTATCTGAGTGCCTGTCAGAGAGGAGAGTGCTGAGAGTTTGTAGATACCGTTCTCCACTCCGCCTTCCCATACAACTTGGTCTGTTTCTCTGTCCCATAGAGCAATAGAATGCTCCTTAAACTCCATCCGGCTGGAGTCGTTGTATCTGAAGCTGAAGAATCAGCACTCTTCCTGGTATTCCGCTTGGGTCACTTCCTCCACTAGTTGCCACATGCACTCTGCATTGTAGTGCATGGTGACAAGCTAGCTCATCATCATCAATGCAACTTTGTAACAGTATTAGTACCATTCAGGATGATATTTGTCGTACGCCGTGACCCCATTGTAATCCTCAGTCCAGGATAAGTCAGGCACAAGCTACGTAGGTCATTCTCAGCCATAGCAAGCCAGTCAGTCAGTCTAAGTCCCTTAACCCATTTAAAGAGACGCATTCATGCATATACAGTCAGTAAAAACCTTAGGATTTGCATTAGAAAGCATTCTGCATATTGCCAGTTATTCATCCATTGCATCTAGACCATGGCAAACACCCCAGATGAAACCGGCCTCTGATAGAAAACCAGAGTGCGGTAGATTAGCAATCACCCGTCCACTTGTAGTCTAGATGTGAAAACAAAGCAGATTGGAGCTAGAGTGCCCAAATCTGAAAACACAGCGACACCTGTTGGCCCCAAAGCTTGGTCCCTTGCGGTATTTCTTTATTCAATTAAAAATAATATGAAAGGTTGAGTACAACACAAAGATCAGCCAAGAGTTTACACCTGTAAGTCCAATCTGACGGCCCACAAATCCTTCTCAGCACAGAGGATCTATGCACACAGATCTGTGTTCCACAATAACACACTGTGCCTCCCTCTGATCAGCCAAGATCACTAAGCAGGCCAGCCATGGGCATACATCTGGCATAACTCAAGTGCATGATACATCATCTCAGCTCAAACATACATGTGCTGTCCAAACTCTGTCTCAACCCTTGTCAATCTGCCATACCCCTCCTCTCACAAGGGGCCAGATAACACATATCTGCAAACAGACATCAAGCAGTAGAAAGAGAGATAGTTGAACAGGAACAGAGCTTACCAAGTTCAGCCCGTGAAACAGCACTGGAGGAAGCAACAGCACCAATTTGTACTTGCAGGCACTTGTATCCACAACCCTGCTTCACACATGTGCTTGTAATTGCCTGTATCTTCCTCCTGATGTTCACTCTTATGCTGTCCTTGAAATTACAGATCTGAAAATCAGCACTGTACCCGTCTGTACCACCTCGGGATACGTGCCAGGAGTTGTACTTGCACAAACGGTCTGCTGTCCTGATTCTGGTCGCCTGAATCTGAGTACACAGGCCTGTCCAGCACCTGTCTGCACCACCTGCAGCACTGTACTTGCTGTACCTGGCTGTCCGTACACTGTACGGCAGCCGTACAGTACTGTACTTGCTGAGTACTTGCTGGTACAACCTGTGTAGGGCCTGGGCGCAGAGATTCCAGCAGAGAAGAAGTACGTTTGCAGCAGATTTCAGCAGCAGCCTGTACTTGCAGTCGTACAGTGCTGTACGGGCTGCACACGTGGGAAAGTACAGTTGATTAAGCAGAAGAAAACAGCAGCAAACACACAGAAATCAGCAGCCGCCTCCTTCCTTGTGCTTTTCCACGCTTGTGTATCCCTTTTGCTCCACGACTCCCCAAAAGGGAAGAGAGAGAGAGAGAAGAGAGAGAAACTCTCCATAAGTGGCCCTCTTCCCAAATTAATCCCTAGGGCCCCAAACTTTAATAAGTTCCCTAGGGCCACTAAGGCCTAGGGGCAAACTCTAATAAACATTAAAGTTTAATGTTTCTAGTTCCCCCCTTCACACCTAGGGATGTCCACACATCTTAAACTCTGTCCGGGCACCCCCCATGTGAAACTTAAAATATTCTGACTCTGCAACCACCATGCCCACACTTGTACTGTTCCATTTTCACAGGGCCATGACATACCCCCCTCTTGAAAAATGGCAAGCGTCCTCGATTGCATTCTGGTGATGCATCAAAATATCCAAAGTGAAATATACAATATGGCAAGATCAGCGTCCCAATCTCTCTAAGCCATACACATGTTTCAACATTCACTGCAAACCAATGGCATAGTAATAGTCCAAGTTGTATACCACTGTGAACCATACATATCCACGAAAATCTCCATGTGACTAGTACACATATATCATAGAAGTCCCATAAACAGATGTACTGTCAGCCTCAGTACCTTCGGGTGAGAGAAAAACTGCACCAAGCGACCTCTAGATGTCATCTGAGCCTGTCTGTATCAAGGGAGTGGAGGTGCTACCCCCCTCTTGAGCATCAGGTAATGCTCCAGACCCATGCTCTGCTGAACCTGAATGAGCCACAATAAGAGTCGGCTCTAACTCAAAGGCATCGAGATAAAGCTGCAAAACCTGAGGTGAATCTGTTAAGTCACCCTCCTCCATCCACTTCGCATCCATCGGTGAATAGTTCTTAAACTTCACAAGATAGCGACGGGAAACTTTACCTCGTACCTTCCTTTCTTTATGTGCCAGTATCTGCTCTGGAATCAGAACCTCATCAAGTTCCTCAACTTCCGGCTGAGCCTCATCTGATGCATCCTCAGGCACATCCCCACGGAAAGGTCTAAGAAGACTCACGTGAAAAGCATTGTGAATCCTCCAGTGATCTGGTAACTTCAATCGATAGGTTACCTCACCAATCTTTTCCAAAACCTGAAAAGGCCCATAATATCGCATGCTCAATTTAGGGAATAAGCGCTGTTTACCCTTCATCTTCTTGAGTCTAGCCTTTTCAAAGCACAAAAGAACCCAATCACCCAATGCAAACTGTAAATCACGTCTGTGACGGTCTGCGGCTTTCTTTTGCTTCTGCTGAGTTTTCTGGAGGGCCAACTTAACTCTCCGATAAGCTTCATCCAAGCTCTCCACATACTGATCAGCCTCAAAGATCTTATCCTTTGTATGCAAAATGGGTGGAACCTTCTTCCCTCCTTCTACAATCTCAAAAGGCGCCTTGCCTGTTGAGCTATGTACAGTGTTGTTATATGCAAACTCCACTAAAGGAAGATACTTTTCCCATTGTTGCTTGTGCTCTGATACATAACATTTGAGAAGATCCAACACTGTAGAGTTAGCCTCTTCTGACTGACCATCTGTCTATGGATGAAATGACGATGAAAACTTGAGAGTTGTACCCATGTTGTCAAACAACCCTCTCCAAAACAAACTCGTCATCCGTGGATCACGGTCACTAATGATAGACGTAGGCAAGCCATGATACTTGAAGATGTTCGCCATGAACAACTTCACCATATGATCCACTTTAATTGTCTTCCTCACGGGAATGAAATGTGCCTGCTTACTGAACCTGCATATGATAGTCCAGATGCCATCATTTCCCGTTTGTGTCCGTGGAAGATCAAATACAAAATCCATGGCAATGCTCTCCCAAGGTCTATCCGGAATAGGTAAAGGCTGTAATAACCCTGGTGTCTTCTGACGGTCAAACGTTACCTTCTGACATACGATGCATTGCCTCACAAAAGCATCAACATCTCTTCTCAAGGTTGGCCAATAAAAGAAAGTCTCCACTGCTTTGACCGTGGCGTCAATACCTCTATGACCTGCATACGGTGGAGCATGACTTTCAATCATAACCTTGAGTCGCAATGGCCTGGTAACACACAGTCTGCCATGCATCAATAAAAACCCATCTCTGAGAGTATAGTGCTCATGCCGCTGACCCTCAGACATCTAATCATATAACTTTTCAAAGTCCTCATCTCATGGGCATACCGCTCTTTCATTTCATCAAGCTCATGATGATAAGCAAGTGAAACTGCAGAGACCTGTGGCTTGCGTGACAAAGCATCCGCCACTATATTCTTTTTGCCTTCCACATGCACAATGTGGAAGTGAAACATTGACAAAAAGTTTGCCCAACGCATATGCTTCTCTGAAAGCTTAGTCTGCGTGAGGAAATATCGCAAGGTCTGATGATCTGTCTGCACAGTGAAATCAGCCCCAAGCAAGTAGTGTTTCCATGTAGAAAGAGCGTGAATTACAGCCAACATCTCTTTCTCATACACCTGTAAATGCTTCTCAGCATCTTGCAAAACTCTACTCTCGTAGGCTATCACATGTCCCTCTTGCATGAGAACTGCACCAATGCTACTTCCACATGCATCACACTGGACAACAAAAGCCTTTTGGAGGTCCGGTAACACCAATACTGGGTCCGAAGTAAGCTTTTCTTTGAGCTTTTTGAATGCTGTAATTTCCCGATCAGCCCATCTAAACGGAGTTGCTTTCTTCGTCAAAGCATGAAGAGACGAAGCAATTTCAGCAAAGTGCCGTATGTAACGCCTGTAATAGGAACACAATCCTAGAAAGCTGCGTACATCATGCACTGTCCTCAAAGCTGGCCAATTAAGTATTGCTTCCACCTTTGTTGGATCCATACGGACTCCAAGACCAGACACAATATGCCCCAAGAATTGTATGTCCTGCAAGAAAAACTCACTCTTCTTGCCATTTACCACCAACCTATGGTTTCTGAGTTCTGCAAACACAATGGCCAAATGCCTTCTATGCTCTTCCTCAGTTTGTGAATGCACAATCATATCATCAAAGAATGTGCCCACAAACTCTCTATGAGGTCTGAAAATCCTGTCCATCATTCTGTGAAATGTGGCAGGCGCATTCGTCAAACCAAAGGGCATAACCAAAAACTCATACAACCCAAACGTGGTTCGGAATGCTGTCTTATGCACATCCTCGGGTCTAATGCGTATCTGATGATACCCGCTTTTCAAGTCAATACGACTAAAAACTGTGGAGCCCTGTAAGCGGTCCAAGATGTCATCGATCCTCGGTATGGGGAATCGATTCTTGATGGTATTCTTGTTCAACGCTTTGTAATCAATACACATGCGCCAAGAACCATCCTTCTTCTGCACTAAGAGCACAGGTGAGCAAAAGGGTGATGAGCTAGGCTGAATCAACCCCTTATTCAAAAGCTCCTGCACCTGACTCATAATCTCTTCCTGTTGGGCTGCACTAACACGGTACGGCGGTCTATTAGGTGGAGTACTACCAGGAATTAGATCTATGGCATGATCTTCTGGCCTCTCAGGAGGTAATTCTCCTGGCAATGACTCGGAAAAATAGTCTTGAAACCCACTTAGCCCTGTCCTTATCTAACATTGACAAATTAGACTTAGACTTATCATCCTGTGCATCCTTTACATAAATCAAGTACGCGGAAAGATGCTTTTTCATTACTGATGAAATCGTCGAAGCGGATACAATAGGAACCGATTCCCCTTTGAGTTTTACATCCAATACATGCTCTTTCCCTCTATGAGTCAGAGTGATTTTCCTATTGTAAGTATCCACCACCGCATGTACCCTGTGGCACCATGGCATCCCCAACAAAACATCACAACCATCTAAAGGCATGATGAAAAACTCTTCGCTGTCCACATAACCCTGCAAATGAAGCCGAAGCTTCCCAATGATAGGAGTAACGGGTTCTGCATACCCTGGACAAGCCATATTTGCCTCATGTAACGGCCCCATCTCCTCTGCGGAATCCCCAATCGGCCAACCAAATCTGGTGAAATGAAGTTGGCTCTAGCACCTGTGTCAAAGAAGATCAAAGCATTCTGATCTCTCACTTTGCCCCATGCCCTGCACAACTCTGTAGCTTCACCACTTAGCTGCTCTCCCACAAGATCAGGAACTAAGCCTGCAGAAGGCTTTGGTTTCTTTGGCTTGGGCTCTCCTTTATAGTCAGGGTCCTTTTTGGACGTTCTTTTGGGACAATTGAATGACATATGCCCCTCTTCAGTACAGTAAAAACACTTTTGAGCATCTCTCAAAGCCTGTCTTTCCTCAGAAGTCCTTTTGGGCATTGGCAACTTCTTATACTTTGTCTCTGACGACCCTTTAGCATCTCGAGAAGCATGCCCAAATTTTTCAGCTTTCTTGCCCAATTTCTTACGGCCTTTAAATCCAGATGAACCACCTGTGAGTAACGCATTAGCTGTCATAGCATTTTCAATCATCTGTGTTATGTTCGTTACTCTTGTCTTTATACAATAATCTCGTACCTCCTTGGGCAGCCCACAACAATACTTCTCTACCTGCTCAGATAATGGCACGGCACGATAAGAAGTCACTGGGAGTAAAGCTTCCCAAAACTTCTTGTTATAATCCTCCAAACTATCACACTTTGAAGCATCCAGCTTGTGCCATGCGGTCATAACATCCACCTCAAATGTAGATGTGAGCCATACGGAAGAGAAAACCTGTTTGAATTGGACCCATGTGGTGGGTGCTATGCCCTGCAAAAGAAGAGTAGACCACCACTGCAAAGCATTGCCCTTGAGAAAAGTGGCAGCTTTCCTCACCTTAGAGGACTCTGTGTAATTCCCACCAGAAAAAGCAGCATCAAACTGCTGTAAAAAGGTAAGTGCCTTCAGTTTATCCTTGGCCCCACTGAAAGTGTCAAACTTCACTGCAGCTCCCCCTTCCTTGTAATCCTTTGCCTTTCCCATAGGCGGTAGATTATCATATGGAAGTGGTTTCGTAAGATTGCTGCCCCCAACATTCATACCGAGATCTCATAAATTCAGCAAATCTCTCACTCTGTGTGAGCTGCATAAAAGTATCCATAACACCAGCCAAGCGATCTTTGAACCGAGCATCATCATCCTCTTTACCATGCACATCTTCTGGCTGTGTTACATCCTCATAAGGCTCAACATCTGCAGCCTGTTCTCCTGCAAAAATATCCTCAGATACATCTCTCTCAGGAGAAGTCTCTTGCTCTTCTTCTTCTTGATAGAAGTACTCTTCCTCTGTATCAGACATGTTTGCTGAATTTTCAGCGATGGCTTTCTTCAAAGCAACCACGAGCTCACCCCCTTCAGAAAGTTGATGATTGGTCCCGGCAACGGATCCTTGAAACCGGCCTCTGATAGAAAACCAGAGTGCGGTAGATTAGCAATCACCCGTCCACTTGTAGTCTAGATGTGAAAACAAAGCAGATTGGAGCTAGAGTGCCCAAATCTGAAAACACAGCGACACCTGTTGGCCCCAAAGCTTGGCGCCCCTTGCGGTATTTCTTTATTCAATTAAAAATAATATGAAAGGCTGAGTACAACACAAAGATCAGCCAAGAGTTTACACCTGTAAGTCCAATCTGACGGCCCACAAATCCTTCTCAGCACAGAGGATCTATGCACACAGATCTGTGTTCCACAATAACACATTGTGCCTCCCTCTGATCAGCCAAGAGGAACCAAGAGTGAAGCAATAACCAGAAGTGGATCGTTGAGTATCATGATCACCTGCCCAATCAACATCAGAGTATCCAACAAGCTCAATGCCTCCTCTGAAAGAGAGACCATAGTCCAAGCTCAGTGCCTCCTCTAAAAGAGAGACCATAGTCCAAGCTACCGGATGAGTATCGGAGAACCCTCAAAGCAGCCTGCCAATGAGAATGTCGAGGAGCGGAGGAAAACTGACTGAGAACACTTACACTGTAAGAAATGTCGGGCCTGTTGTAAGTCAAATAAATGTCGGGCCTGTTGTAAGTCAAATAAATAAGAGAACCAAAAAGCCTCTGGTAGTGTATACTGTCCTCGAAGAGGGGAGAGGGATCATGATGGGAGAGCTTGGAGTTAGGATCTATCAGACAAGAAATTGAATGGCACTCGGCCATCCCAAATGTCTCCAGGAGCTGCTACAAATATCTGTACTAGCTAAAAAACACTCCATCAGAAGACTGATAGACCTCCATCCCAATTAAATAGTGGAGAAGTCCTAAATCAATCATCTCAAAGGTGAGAGCTAAATCTGACTGGAGCTGTTCAATCTTGGCAAGATGTGAGCCAGTGATCAATATATCATCAACATATAAGACAATCAAACAAAGCAAAGCATCCTCAGCAAAGACATAGAGATTGTCGTCTGCAAAGCATCTCTAGAATCCAAGGGAAAGAAAGAATACATCAATCTTATCATACCATGCCTATTAGCAGTCATCTCTTGTCTGTACATTACACCAGGGCCTCTGTTGTGGATGTGCCCACCCAGTTTTGGTGTTTCCCCATTTTTCCTCACTCTCCATATATTTTCCCATTTTTCTGGGTGTAGGAGGGCTGTCGGCTGTCACCTTTTGCTGGCCGACTAGTTTGATGCTACCCAACTTGTCCTGGTAACCTGGCCGACTGGCATATAGCAGGTCGTAAGCACTTTTTGTGCTGGTCGTGAGCATCAGGGTACTATCGGCCTGTTTTGGATTGATCGACCAGCAGCCTGGGGCCATAATAAATGGTCCCTTGCCCCCCACACTTGCCATTGTACGTTTCGGGATTTTCTGGTGTGTATATAGCAGAGTTACACAGCTTCTCTCTCTCTCTCTCTCTCTCTCTCTCTCTCTCTCTCTCTCTCTTTCTCCCTCTCTCTCTCTCTCTCTCACTTTCATCTGCGTTTTGCTCTCTACAGCAGTTGTCTTGATTTCCGTTGTGCATTTTGACATGGTATCAGAGCCCTCGGTGGCTTGAAGCTTGGAGACAGTGGGACCTAGAGGGTTTGTTGATTTGAGGTGCTGATTGGAGACTGCTTGGGCTGTTCGGGACTTAAAGATCAGGTAGAAGGCGGCCATCACCGTTGGACAGCCACCTTGCATATTATTTGCAGCCTCCTCTTCTTCTTTTTTCCCACCCACTCTCCAAGGTTATGAAGGAGCCCGTTTTGGAGTCTTATGACTTAACTGATTTCATTGTAGTTGGTTTTCCACAACCGGAGTTGAAAGACGGGGAGTTACCCTCTATATGGAAGGAACGGGAGGCTTAGGCACAGTTATGGGATCGTGTCAATGTCCGCGTCCGTTCTTTCATCTTCCTAAATTGCACACCACACATGATCAACCATATAAAGCATATGACGCTCGCCAGAGGGATTTGGCAGCATTTGGCTTCTCTGTATAACAGGGTATCACCCATGAAGCGGATCTCCTTGGAAGTTCAGATGTGGGTGATGAATCCTGCAAAGTCATCGACGATGCGGGAACACATCAACACGTTGCAAGCTCTTCAACAGGACGTTCTTCAGGTAGGGAAAGAGATATCTTCAGAAAACATGGCCATCATGTTGTTGTCCCATTTGCCCTCTCAGTACTCAGCGTTTTACTCCTCTTTGGTCAATAGTTGCAAGCTCAGCACCATCACGTGGGAGGAGCTTGTGCCTATGGTCTTGGACCAGGAAGAGTGTTTTATGAACCCTCCACACGGCGGAGGCTCCGAGGAGTTGACTGGCCAGTGGTCGAAAGGCCGTAACAACAACAAGGGCAAAGGGAAGTCTTCATTGGAGACTTCTTCCGGGAAGAAGCTCGATTCAAACCATGAGAAACTGAAGGCCGAGCGGTGTGGCAAGAAAGGCCACTAGTGTAACATGCAGCGGAAGTATTCGTATTGGAGGATCCTGTCACACAAATGCTCACACCGTCTTCTGTATCCTGAGTTTCGCGAGTTTAGCAATCCACTTTAATGACTTCAAACTTTAAAGAGATATGAGAGAGAGAGAGATGAGAACTGTACACCGTATGGGGTCCCAAATTACCCACTAAAGGCCCCCCTATCCCATTACCGAGATATTATTTGCTTTATTATCTTTAAAGAGATTGACGGTGTGACTGATGATAAGCCAAACGCAAGACCTCTGAAGACCAAGTGTTTGGCTAAACTGTACACTGTTGTAGAAGCACCAAAGATGTCCAATCTTGAGCCTATGCACTCTTCCCAATGGTATGAGGGAGGGATGCAAAGCTAGGGTTGAGAGAGCGGCTGTTTGGGACTGTTCTAGACTGAGTATGAATGCTGTAAATGAATATGAATGTTGTGTTTTACCTTCACCAAGTGGCTGGAGCAAAACGATGAGATGATGAATGCTGAAAACTGTATGGATGCAGAAAACGCAAGGCTGAATGCTGAATCTGTTGCGTTTTGCTGATGCAGGGGCTGAATGCTCATGCGTTGATGCGCCTAGGACTGTAGGAGGAAAATGCTGAGGTAATAGGGCTGGAAATTGCAATCGATTTATGCTCCTTGTGTTGAAGGATCCAAGCGTTGATTGCTCTATGCGGAATATGATTGAATGAATGGCTGAATATGCAAGTGATCTATTTATATGGACACCATGAGCCAGTCGGCTGGCTACTGAGCTGGCCGACTGCTCATGTCCACCATAAATGCCTAAATGATGTGTACAATGCTCAAAATGATGGGAAAAATACCAGAAAAATCCTAGTAAATATCTTGATAAATACTAGATGATATCTGGGGTGTTTGCCATGGTCTAGATGCAATGGATGAATGATGTGCAATATGCAGAATGCTTTCTGATGCAAATCCTAAGGTTTCTACTGTGACAGTATATGCATGAATGCGTCTCTTTAAATGGGTTAAGGGACTTAGACTGATTGATTGACTTGCTATGGCTGAGAATGACCTACGTAGCTTGTGCCTGACTTATCCTAGACTGAGGATTACAATGGGGTCATGGCGTAAGACAAATATCATCCTGAATGGTACTAATACTGTTACAAAGTTGCACTGATGATGATGAGCCAGCTTGTCACCATGCACTACAGTGCAGAGTACATGTGGCATTCCCTCCTGCTTAGCTTGGCGGCAGGTTCATGGCTTCCAAGTAGTCCGCCAACAACTGGACACACACACACAACCTCAAGCATAGAGAAACGTGAGGGTGCTGGAAAAGATATACTCAATAATGATATGAAATGAAAGTACAAGTGAGTACTAAAAGGCCTAGGGCTAAGTGCCCAACACACGTAAGTGTGTTCACACGGGGAAAAAACCTGTGTCCAGTCACAGGGAAAAGGTGCCCATGAGCAAGTTGGGTTCACACCTGAACTAGCCGGGAGTGGACATGACCAACAAACCCCCCTCAAGTGAATGGTGTGAACGCGTAGCAACAAGGTGATAAAGCTGTGAATGCTGCCCTGCACTATGCTCCACAGTAAGAGTGAATTGCAGTGCCAATGGAGAAGCAAGCACTATATGACGGAAAAAAGGAGAATCCCCAATGTCATAGCGCTAATGCTAGAGCACAGTAGTACATAAATGCATCACCAAAAATGCATGGCAAAGATCATGTGGACATCAACTGCATCAAATCAAGAGGCATCGCATAATACCCCCCTGAAGGCAAGTACCAAATGCCAAGCTGAACTGCATGTAATCCACATCAATGCTCTGTAACTGCACCAGTGATGAGCATAAGAAGAGGTGGCAGATATACACACATGTAAAGGCAACAGGATCCAGAAGTCATGCCTGTGAGACATGCAATGTAAGCTGCAAGAGGGAAACTCATCAATGGAGGATCCGATGAGGAAAAATCAGCAATGGTAGGGCTGATAAAAGTAAAAATTCAGCAATGGGAAAAACTGAAAATGGGGAGAAAAAGTGGGGGCTCGAGGCGGGCATCAGCCAATGCTATGAGAGGATAGGTAAACTCTCAGCGATGCCATGATCAGTGGCATGTATGGCAAGTGTAAAGATGCATAATCCCACAATGAATAATGTACATGTGACATGTCAAAACCATGAGAGCAAGCCAACACTGGCCAAGTGTGTAAAAGGAAATCCCAGTAAACATCACATGTGAGAAAGTGACAATGTCAACACTGTAGAAACAATCCCGCTGCAAGGGGAAACATCATAAAAGGCATCTCCAATAGACATCACATCAGAGAAAGCGTCTAGCATAGACCAGCATAAGGGTCAACAAGCATATAAGTGACCATGAGGCATCACCAACTGCATGTGGGCAAGTAAAACCCCCCCTGAAATGCATCTGCCAGACAATGCATACCATGGAGTACAGACTATAGAGCATAGTCATCAAAAGCAACGGCATCAGAAGAGATGAAGATGTAAGGGTCAAGGCTGACACATGTGTAGCCAAATTGGTCTGATCTGCACCTCTGGAAGAAGATGCTAGCTTCTTCTTTTTTTCACTCTCAATACACTTCCTGCATTCCTCTATGGTGTGCCCTGTTTTCCTGCAATAGTTACAGCACTTTTTCTTTTCAAGCGTGTCCTCTGTCTTGGGAGGATCCGATGGGCTAGGTTTAGGCCCAGATCTATTCCCATGAAAGGGAGCAGTCATTGCTGACTCAGCAGACATCATGTTGTTCCTGTTGGAATGAGATTGCTCTTCACTGAGCAAGAGAGTCACAAGGTTGTCAAAAGTGACCGCATTAGGTGCATTGCCAGCCAACAACCACAAAGTGGTACCAAATGTCTAATAAGAGTCAAGCAAATTACGCAAAACTGTCTGAACAAGATAGCTATCTGTCAAGACCTCATCAATGTTAATGAGCTGCTCTCGTAGGTCTTTTACATGCATAAGGTACTGATCGATAGAGTCACCTTCAAGCATGCGGTCAGTCTCAAGCTTGCCCCGAAGGTAAGCTACACGAGCCTCATTGTGACCTGAATACAATGCCGCCAAGGTATCCCAAGCACCCTTTGCAGTGGTGCAAGAACATGTGCGGAATGATATGCCTACGGCACGAGAGAGCAATCAATGCATGGGCCTGAGCATACCTAGTATCCCAAGTACGCTGCTGCTGCTGAGTAGAAGGAAGACGAGGAGGTGGACCTGCATGAAGGTGAGCGGGAATCACTTCACCTTCCGTTGGAGCAGGTGCAAGAGGACGCTCCTCAGTGCCATCCACATACAGCCATACATTTTTGGCAACCAAAACATGACGCATCATATAAGCCCACATAGGGTAGTTGTCCCCATTGAGCTTGTCCTCTTGAGATAGCATTCCAAAGAGGTCATTATTACTGTTGGCCATGATAGTACAGCAAATCTGTCACAAGTCACCACGAGTAGGCGATGCCCAGCAAAACCGTAAGAATGCGGGAGATAAATAGCAGGATAACCAATGGACTGAAAGGGAACTCCTTCACCATGAGAAATACATATGCATGTCCCAAATCTGCAAGTGTACTACACAATGATGCAAATCTGTCAAAGTGTCCACAATGGCATACATATACTGCAGCAAACCACAAATGTATACATGTGCCGTGACAAACACAATCAGCTGACACCTGTAAAAGTTGCAAGTGCGCAAATCCTGGCAGGTAAATTGGTCGAATGTTCCAAAAATGGGTTGAATGTAGAAAAGCCCTAATTTTTAGGCAGCCAATTAGACCAAATCTAAACCGGATCTCGATTGTCACCTGTACCAAAAACTACAATGCCCAAAAATTGGGGAAAATGCCCCAATCCCAACCGAATGTGCCTGTAATACCCAAAAAATTGGGGGGAATTCCCCAATGCCAACCAAATGTGCCTGTAATACCCAAAATTGCCTGGAAATAGTGCCAATTTCTGCAAAATAGTGCCAATTTCTGCAAATAGTGCCGATTTCTGCAAAATTCCCAAATTTCTAGTGCAATTATACACCAAATCTGCTGAAATTAATGCCAATGTGTGCCAATGTTGCAATTGCAAGCTCAATGGTGAAAAGCCCCAAATTTCAATAGACAATTTGTGCAATTTCAGGTTTGCAATTTTGAGCTCAATGTTCAAAAGCCCCAAAAGTAATGCTGTGTATTTAGCAATTTCTGAGTATTTAAAAAAAATTTACAAAAATACACCAAATTGTGAGCAACTTCAATCTTGCAGGTACAGAAGCATAATCGGCGGGTACAATGGTACGAGCAAGTACAGGGGCGGAGCAAGTTGGCGGCGCAGTACGGGTAGCATAGGAGCGGAGCAAGTCGGCGCAGTACGGGCAGTTCAAGGGGGCGACGGCAAGGCGTCGTACGGTGGCGCAAGCAACGGTAGAGGCGGCGGCGCACAGATCTGAGAGGCGACGAACTCAGATCTGGCGGCGGCAAGGGCAGATCTATCGGCGGTGGAGGCGCAGGCGGTGAGGAGTGCACAGATCTGAGGCGCAAGGGGCGATGGCGGATCTGAGAGGCGACGTCAGAAGTCGTACAATGCAGGGCCAGATCTGCGCAGCGAACGGCGGTGGCGCACAGGAGCGGCGGCGGATCTAAAGGTGACTGCAGAGGCGTCTGAGGGCGGCGGCGGTGGCGGCAACCTGCAGAGGCGGCGGGCAGCTGAGGGCGGCTTAGGGCAAAACCCTAACCCTAACCTAATGCAGCAAAACCCTAATGCCCTGATGTGTGCAAAAGGCTCAAGCTCTGAAGGGCAGCAGGGGGCAAACCCTAATGCTAACCCTAACCCTAACCAGGCTCTGATACCAATGTTGGGTAGGAGGGAAGCTAGCTTGCACACACACACACACACACAACCTCAAGCATAGAGAAACGTGAGTGCTGGAAAAGATGTACTCAATCATTATATGAAATGAAAGTACAAGTGAGTACTAAAAGGCCTAGGGCTAAGTGCCCAACACACGTGTGTTCACACGCGGAAAAAACTTGTGTCTAGTCACAGGGAAAAAGTGCCCGTGAGTAAGCTGGGTTCACACCTGAACTAGCCGGGAGTGGACATGACCAACAACTAATACTGTTACAAAGTTGCATTGATGACGATGAGCCAGCTTGTCACCATGCACTACAGTGCAGAGTGCATGTGGCATTCCCTCCTGCTTAGCTTGGCGGCAAGTTCATGGCTTCCAGGTAGTCCGCCAACAACTGGAGGTACTCTTGAAAGAATTCCTCGTCTAGCCATATGGCTTCGTAGGTACCTCGATCTCAGAATTTCGTATAGAACTCACGTATCCGTCGACCGGAACCATGCTTCCAACGATGAAGAAGGATCTGCTCGGACTTGATGACTTCTGCTTCGTCTACCACGTTTGGCTGCTGTTCATCTAAAACATCAAACACTTCTGGTCCAACATATGGTTTTAGCCAAGAAACATGGAAAACATCATGCATTGTCCAACTGGTGGGCAATTTTAACTTCATGGAGACATCACTTAACTTTTTGACTATTGGAAAAGGTCCAAAACTACGGAATGAAAGCTTGGGATAACGTTTGCCCACTTGTTTCAATCTTCGTTTCATGATACGTAGATAGACCCAATCCCCTTCCTTGAAGTGGACATCTCGTCTAGACTTATTCGCCTGTCTATTATATGCTTCCTGCGCTTTGGTCAAGCGGTCTTTGACTGACTCAATGATCTCGGAAAATGCGAATAGACATCACGCCTCGTCTTTGGCCAATAAAAGGACCGTTCTAATTTCTCGAGGGTTCTGTTGATACCCCTATGTCCTCCAACTAAGGAGTCATGAGCATCATGGAGAAAAGCTGACCGCTTTTCTCGAATGACACAGAGACGGTTCTTGTAGAACAACCAACCGTTCTGTACTCAATAGTGGCCCTGCTCAAAATTGAGGGCCAAATTATACTGAGTACCAAACTCAAGGGAATCGACATATTGGTCTTTCATGCTATCTAAGTCCTTTCCTGTGATTTCGAGAATGGTAGATTCCTGGATTGCCTGGATGCTGGCCTTTCGACTAAGAGCATCTGCTACTGGGTTATGCTTACCAGGGATGTATTCAATCATTCCTCCAAACTGTTGGAAGAGTTGACTCCACCTGGCCTGCCGATCACTCCAGTGGGCACTTGGCATGGTTTGAAGCCACTTAAGTTCTTAGTGGTCTGTTTTTATTGTGAAAACCTGTCTATAAAGAAAAGGCTTCCAATGTTTAAGTGTTGTGATCACACCCAAAATTTCTTTGTCATATACTGAATTATTCTTTTCGGCGACATCCAACTTTCTATTGTAGTATGCCACGGGTCTATTGTCACGATGGAGAACTACACCTATGGCTACATTGCTTGCATCGGTAATGACCTCGAAAGGTTCATCCCAAGATGCTAACTTTAATACAGGCGCTTCTGAGGCGGCTTTCTGGAGTGCACGGAATGCATCAAGTGTCTTGCTTGTAACTGAGACTTTCTGCTTGCGAGTCTTCACCCCCTTGAGCAAGTCGGTAAGAGGTGCTGCAAGGTTGGAAAACTCATGGACATGGGTACTATAGGCTTGACAAAGACCTACGAATGAGCGGATTTTTTGGGCGGTCTTAGGAATGTCCCAATCTAAGATTTCTCGAACCTTTGATGGATCCAGTCTAATCCCATCGGAACGGATGATATTGAATGGGAGAAGAAGATTAGGGTTAGAGTTCATGTGTGGGAGACATACACAGAGAAACAAGGGAGAGAGAGAGTTGTGGGGATAAGTCAACTCATCAAGATGAGTGTGACTCCCCTATCACACATGTATATTGCACTAGTACACATAGTGCACTTAGTACATTAAAAGTACTAAGTGTACTATGTACTATAACTTATGGGCTTGTACACACTATAAGGGTGGGCATAGTGCCTTTACCCCAACAACCTCCCACTTAAAGGCAAAGTGCCCTTAAATGAAGGAGGAGAAAAAATCAGCATGTACATGATAATATACAAGGCCATATCAAGGCTGAAACTGGCCTCATCCAATGCCCATCAAGTGTCTGCAATGAGCTAACCGCTCCGGAGGCAAACTCTTTGTCAACAGATCAGCCGGGTTGTCATCCGTATGAATCTTAACAAGCTGAATTTGCTTGTTCTCTATCACCTCTCTGATGAAGTGATACTTCACATCCACATGCTTCGTCTTTGCATGAAAGACAGGGTTCTTTGCCAACTGGATGGCACTCTGACTGTCACAATGCAACAATGGAATATCCCCTGTATAACCCAAATCAACCACTAACCGAGATAGCCATAATGCCTCCTTGCAAGCCTCTCTGGCTGCAATATACTCGGCCTCTGTAGTAGATAAGGCAGTGCACTTCTGCATCCTGGATATCCATGACACAGCACCTCCTGTGAATGTAAACACATAACCGGTAGTAGACTTCCGGTTATCTGGATGACCGGCATAATCCGAATCCGTGTAACCATGCACTAATGCATCCTGTTTGCCAAAGCAAATGCACATATCCTGTGTGCCCTTCAGGTATCTCATGACACCTTTCACTGCTTCCCAATGCTTCTTGCTAGGGTTGGCCATGTATCTAGAAACCACTC
This sequence comes from Cibotium barometz, assembly GCF_041138505.1. Taxonomy (NCBI): domain Eukaryota; kingdom Viridiplantae; phylum Streptophyta; class Polypodiopsida; order Cyatheales; family Cibotiaceae; genus Cibotium; species Cibotium barometz. Next base: position 10,172,419 of record NC_141060.1, on the reverse strand, counting down.
CCACTGCAAATGCAATGTCCGGCCTAGTAGCAACCATGGCATACATGAGACTGCCACAAGCTGAAGCATACGGAATTTTGGCCATATCAGCCCTGTCTCTATCCGACTGTGGGCTGTCCATAGCACTGAGTTTCACATATGGAGGCAAAGGAGTACTAGTCTTCTTCCCCCCGTCCAGATTGAACCTCTGCAAAACTTTGGCAACGTATTCCTTCTGAGACAAATACAACACATGCTGATTTCTGTCCCGAAGTATCCGCATACCCAAGATGTGATTTGCATCACCCAAATCCTTCATATCAAAGGTTTGATGCAGCCTCTGCTTCAAGGCATCCATCTCCTTACGAGATTTCCCGGCAATCAACATATCATCAACATACAAGATGAGGATCAATAGACTGCCATCCAAAGCTTTCTTGGTGTATAAGCAGTGATCTATGTCACTTCTCCTAAATTTCTGGGATTTCATGAATGTATCAAATTTATAATACCATTCCCTTGGTGCCTGTTTGAGCCCGTAAAGACTCTTTTTCAGCTTGCATACAAGCTTCTCCTTTCCGCTTACTGCATAACCCTCTGACTGTTGCATAAATATCTCCTCATGGAGATCACCGTGAAGAAAAGCAGTCTTCACATCCATCTGAATCAAGTCCAGATCATCATGCGCAACCAAAGCTAACACAGCTCTTAAGTGTGGTCATTTTGACCACTGGAGAAAAGATCTCATCAAAGTCCACACCATATTCCTGCTTGAAGCCCTTAGCCACTAGCCTGGCTTTGTATCTTGGCTTTGAATCAGGTGCAACTTTGAGCCTGTAAACCCACTTGCATGGCAAAACCTTCTTGCCTGTAGGCAAATGCACCAACTTCCAAGTTCCATTTTTGTGCAGAGAATCCATCTCTGACTTCATGGCACGCTCCCATAGAGCCTTATCTGCCCTCTGTAAAGCCTCCTTATAACATGAGGGCTCCCCACAGTCAGTGAGCATCAAGTAGTCAACCTCTGGAACAAACCTGTCAGGGGCTCTGGAGGGTCTTGTGGACCTCCGGACCCAATGACCATCATTTGCAGGTTGCTGTCCAGCCTGCATATCACCCATTGGTGGCTCCTGTTCCATGCCATAAGGCTGAAAAATCATGCCCGGTGTCTCCTCTAACTGTGGTATATCCATAGGGATATCTTCTGCCATATTTGGCTGTCCATTTGGACCATTTTCAGCACCATTTAAGGGCTGGTTTTGCTGCTATAATGGCTGATTTACAGCCCTTGGTTGTTGTCCATCATCATCAAAGATGACTCTGTCAGGCTCCTGTTGCCTTGCAGGCTCCTTATACATGCATGTTTCATCAAAAATGACATCATTGCTGCGTATAATCTTTCTATTCACGGGATCCCAAAGTCTATACCCCATTTCACCTTTGTCACCATATCCTAGGAATATGCATTTGTGAGACTTAGGATCAAGTTTGGTGCGCATTTCCCTCCGTATGTGCACGTACGCAACGCAACCAAACACTCTCAAGTGCTTGTATGACGGAGGCTTCCGTGTCCATACTTCCTCTGGCACTTTCCCTCCAAGCCTCGTGTTAGGTGACCTGTTTATAAGGTGAACGGCTGTCATAACAGCTTCAGCCTAAAAACCATGAGGTAATGCAGCATGTGACAACATAGAACGGACCTTCTCCTGAATGGTCCTCTTCATCCTCTCTGCTGTCCCGTTTTGTGGAGGATCATAAGGAGTAGAGAGCTCTCTCTTGATGCCTTTAGCATCACAAAAGTCCTGAAACTGTTTGGACATATACTCTCCACCATTGTCGGAACGCAAAGCCTTCAGTGTTTTGCCAGTTTGATTCTCAACAAGAGCAACAAACTTCTCAAACACTGAGAATGTATCACTCTTCAAACGAAGAGGATAGACCCACACCTTGCGTGTGGCATCATCAATAAAAGACACACAGTATTTTGCCCCTCCCAAAGAAAGCTGAGGCATCTCACATACATCTGTATGCACAAGCTCTAACTGAGCATCTTTCTGTCCAAGAGCTTTCTTGTGGGGGCACTAGAGTTGCCTACCATATATACAATGCTCACAAAACTGAAAACTTGAAAACTTTAGAGAAGGCAAGTAACCCAAATGAGACAATTGCTCCATTCCTTTGACACTCATGTGTCCCAACCGGCATAGAGATTTCCGGCAACTCGGTTGCATTTACATTAGCATGGTGACAAACACCTGCATGCATGAAGTAAAGAGTGTCCACCTTAGAGCCTCTGGCAACAACCAGTGAGCCCTTACTAATTTTCCACTTTCCACGACCAAATGTGGTAACATAATCAGCATCATCAAGCTGTCCAGTAGAAAGCAGGTTTTTCTTGATCTCAGGCACATGCCTGACATCATGGAGCATAAGCTGTGAGCCATCTGAAAACACAAGCCTCACATCACCTTTGCCAAGAATCTTGCATGCATGGTTATCACCCAAATAAACTACTCCTTCATTGCCAGCAGTATACCTGACAAACAAGTCTCTGCAACCTGTGACATGAAAGGAGGCACCTGAATCAATGATCCATGAGTGCATACCATGACCACCTGTAAGAAGTGAATGGGCATCAAGTGAAGACGTAAATAGGACCTCATCCTCACTGTCACCTGCATGTGACACATTGATTTCTTCAATCTTGACTCCACTTTTGCCCTTTGGCTTTACATCTTTGTCTTTGTCTTTGCCTTTTCCCTTTTCCTTTTGATCATTTTTCCATTTGTAGCATTGCTTTTTGATGTGTCCCTTCTTGCCACAATAATGGCATTCCAAGTCCTTTTTGGAGCGAGACTTGCTCCTTCCCCGTTCTTGGCTTTTACCCCTTTGCTGGGATCTCCCACGTGCATTCATTGCATTGGACTTTCCAACAGAGTTGTTTTTCCTGTTCATCTCTTCTTGAAGAAGAGCACCCTCAACATCTGCATATGACAGCATAGCATTCGAGTTGCTAGTGGCTGTCCTGAATGTGTCCCAACTCTCTGGCAAAGTGCATAAGAGAAAGGTGGCTTTGAACTCATCGTCCATTGCCAACTTTTGATTTATAACTTGGCTGACAATACCATTAAACTCATTTAGATGGGCTGTCATAGACGCCCCTTCCTTCATCTGAAGACCTATGAGTTTCTTCAACCAATACACTTTGCTTGAGGCACTTTGCTGGGCATACAAGTCCTGCAATCTCTGCCACATTTCCCAAGCTGTCTTCTCTTCACGAATGCTGAAAAGTAAAGAGTTTGACACAGACAACATGATAGTAGATCTTGCCAGCTCATCCATATCTTCCCACTCTTCAGCAGTAAGAGAAGCGAGCATTACACCCCTTTCTTTGATAGGCTTGTGCTGCTTTTTCTGGAGCAACACATTATAGCACTGGGTTTGCCAAATATCATAGTTATGTGAGCCTTCAAGCTTCTTGATGTGAAGCAATGAAGAGCTCTCACCTGTGGTTGCCATAGCAATATGCAACCTGTCAATGCCTGACTCCCTGCAAAATGTGCAAACACTGCACCAAAAGCACACAAAGTGCTCACAGTTGTTCTCCCAAGCTTTATCTCCCACTGGGGAAGCACAAATGCAACTCTACTCCCACTTTATGTGATGAAATCACCAAAATCTGGTTGCTACAGATTTAGGACAGCACCTTAAATGTGCTCTGTTCCCCTTCCAAAGTACTGTACAACATTACCAAGTGCTCACCTGTGATGTACCAAACCTGTACCGGCAAGTACAGCAGCTGAAATTGAACCTTTTGCTCACTCAAATCAATGTGCAGCCATGCCAAAACTTGTACAAAGCTGTACCAAAGCTGTACCAGCAGGTACAGTAGCAATAAATGCTCTCCTGGCTGTCCAAAAGAGTGAAAATCAGACTTTTACAGTCCCGAACACTGCATACAACAGTCCCGAACAGAAATTGGGCAAAAGCCCCTTGACTGCAAGCTGATTTCTGAGGATTCAAGGCATAAAAGTCTTGCCTGCTGCTTTGCCAAGCTCTACAAGCATAAAATCTTGAAAAGCCCCTTGATTTGAGATCAATTTCTGATCATACATGGTACATTGACGCACATGAAGGCATTCAGAGTGTTCACGATGCTTCCCCCTGGCCACATATACATCCAATACATGAAAGCCCCTTGATTTACAGGCACATTGAGTGCTTGTAAGGCATCAACACATTGTCCACAGCATCAAATGTGATTGCTTGCATGCAAATCAATTCAATCGGCACAAAAGCCCCTTGATTTGCACTGCAATTTGCTGCAATTTTGCCCAAATGCGCGATTTCTCACATCATACAGCATGTATGAGTGCTTAATTGCACAATTACATCAAAAGCCCCAAATTTTGACATCCAATTTCCTGCAAATTGATCCTGATTGTGACCAATGTCACCCAATTTTGCTAATTTTGCTCAAAAATTGAGCAATTTGGCACCTATACATGCTCAATTGATAATTGTACCTACTCAATTGCAAATCCCAAAAAAAAATTGAAGCATGTACCTCTGAAAATTTGTTTTGCAGGAAAGGGGGGGACGTCGAATTTGCTCTGATGAGGTGTTGCTGCATACTACTGCTGTAGTCGGGCAGGTGCAGGCGTCGAATTTGCTGTATTGATGCTGCTGTGGATTCGATTCTGCGAGGCGGCCCTAGTCAATCCAGCATGCCGTGATTCAATGGCAAGCGCTCTGCTGTTGAGAACTCTTAGTGTTTCTTCCGAAAGCCATGGTTTCCGTGATGCAGCACTTGAGAAACGGCGAGCTGTTGCAGATAAGCTCCGAAGGGGCCCTTTGGCGGAGTCTCCTCTGGATGCAGCAAGGCGAGCTCGCTGAACGAGACCAAGCCAGACCCGCCACTTCATCCCCTTCGCTGGTGTAGCGCACGTATGCACATTCTCACGCCTGCTTGCTGCCTTCGCCTATCCGCCTAGTAGCCAGTTGAACGCCCAACGCTTGAAAGCCTTCGCCTAGTGGCCAGTTGAACGCCCAACGCATGACTTCGCAGACTCCGCCTACTAGCGCTACAGGTGTTTTCGCTACACGTTCACCGCTTGTGACCAAGCGTGTATTGATTCTGCTGCTGTAGGCGCCTGGCTGCGCCTGGTTGGCTGGGCAGCCCTCGTGGCTGCTGGGCAGCCCACGCTACTGGCTGGGGCTGGTTGGGCAGCCCACGCTGGCTGGGCTGCCTACGCCCAGCTGCTGGGCAGCAGTTGAGCAGCCCACGCCTGTTGGCTGGGCAGAGAAAGGCAACCAGATCAGGGTACGACCAGCACCTTCAGAATTCAGCACGACGGTACGACTGCTCCACTGCTGAGTTAGGCTTATGGCTCTGATACCAGTTGAAAGGGAGAAGAAGATTAGGGTTAGAGTTCATGTGTGGGAGACATACACAGAGAAACAAGGGAGAGAGAGAGTTGTGGGGATAAGTCAACTCATCAAGATGAGTGTGTGACTCCCCTATCACACATGTATATTGCACTAGTACACATAGTGCACTTAGTACATTAAAAGAACTAAGTGTACTATGTACTATAACTTATGGGCTTGTACACACTATAAGGGTGGGCATAGTGCCTTTACCCCAACAGATATAACCCAAATACTAAACTTCCTTAACACCAAGACAGACTTTTTGGCGTTTATGTAGAGCTCATTATCTCGCAAAAGTTGCAAGACTTTCTCCACATCTTTCTCATGCTACTCCGCAGTGGCTGAGAAGACTAGTATGTCATCAAGGAATATGAACACACACTTCCCAATGTGGACTACGAAAATCCTAGACATCATTTTATTGAAGGTTGCAGGTGCATTTGTAAGCCCAAAAGGCATGACTATGAACTCGTAGTGACCACGCTCTATCCGGAAAGCTGTTTTTGGAATGTTAGCGTAAAAAATGCGGACCTGATGGTAGCCACTCTTGAGGTCAATCTTAGTGAAAAATTTAGCACCATGTAAATGCTCCAAAATGTACTCAATCCTTGGCATAGGAAACTTATTCTTAACGGTGAGTTTATTTAATGCCCTGTAATCTACACAAAGGCTTGCAGACTTGTCCTTCTTTTGGACAAATAGGATGGGTGCAACAAATGGTGAGGAAGAAGGCCGAATAAATCCAGCTCGGAGAAGCTCAGATAACTGTTTTTCTAACTCGCCCTCTAAAGTCTTGGAAAGACGATAGGGAAACCTACTAGGAGAATCTGATCCAGGGACCAAATCAATATGATGGTCCTCAGGACGAGAGGGTGGGAGATCGTCCCTAAGCATTATGTCGTGATGTTTGGACAGGAGGTCTGCTAACTGAGGGACTGAAGATGAGATGGATGCTACCAATGAGATAGAGGCTGTTTGAGCACGAACATAAAGTAGTGCTCCTTTTGCTTCCTTGCGGATAGCTCGTTGGGCTTGGAGATGCGAAATCAATGGGATACCAAAAATGCTTCTATCCTCACGAATCATGATAGGCTCAGGAAAACCTTTACTGATAGTAAAAGTATCCTGCCCCCAATCGGGAATAGGCTCATACGGACGGAACCACTGAATTCCTAAGATCATGTCACACCCCAAGAGAGGCAAGACGATGAAATCTCGTTCGAATGAGGCCTTCTGAACGTCAAAGGCAAATTGTTGTGCCTTCTGAGAAATGTGGGTGCGGAGACTAAGTGTAAACCCGTCCACATCCAGATGATATGGAACTAATGTTCAGCTCATTTTGTTAGCCAACTGGGGAGAGATAGCGTCTTCATAACTGCCCATATCGAAAAGGACTACAAACTGTAGGCCCTTAGCGGAGCGGCGAGCCATAAGCTCGGATGAGGCTTTTTTGTGCAGCATTGCTCTCACCCTCCTGCTTAGCATCAAATACCACAGATGGCATAGGATGCATAGAAGGTAAAAGTTGAACATTGGTGGTAGTAGGCGGGGCTGAAGGAGCTAGGGAGGCTGTGGCAACTATGGCAGAAGGGGCTTTAGTGGCTTGTTCCGCTTGCCATTTGTGGCAATCCTTCTTACCATGCCCTATGATGTGACAGAAAAAACATCTGTTTTCTGACTAATACTTCTTTTGCTCCTCTGGAGGAAGATAACCTCCAGTAATGCCTCCTTTAGCCTTTTCATCGAGGGTTTTCTTAGGCTTAGATTCTTTATCTTTCTTACCCCCTGAACTGGAGCTATTACTGCCATCCTTCTTAGCATCTTTAGAAGATGCATTACCTTTCCCTGGCTGTGCAGTGGATTGCTGCTGTTGGGGTTTGGTACTAGACTGGGATGACTGCTTGGGCTTGCCTCCGTTCATCTTCATTTCTTTATTCAAAGCAAGAGTCAAAGCCTGGTCATATTGTGATATGCAGCGGAAGTCTTCGTATTGGAGGATCCTGTCACACAAATGTTCACACCGTCTTCTGTATCCTAAGTTTCGTGAGTTTAGCAATCCACTTTAATACTACAAACTTTAAAGAGATATGAGAGAGAGATATGAGAACTGTACACCAGATTGGGTCCCAAATTACCCACTGAAGGACCCCCTATCCTGATCACGAGATAGTATTTGCTTTATTACTTTAGAGAGAATGACTGTGGTCTGTAGATAAGCCAAACGCAAGATCTCGGAGGATCGGAAGCCTGGCTGAACTGTACACGGCTGTAGAAACCATAGTTACCAGGGGACGGGGACGGGGACGGGGACGGGGACGGCTAAAGGTAGGGAACGGGGACGGGGGGTGGGGACGGCACTCAAAATTGTTAATTTTAGAGGAGTAAAGAATCAAGATTAATCAATCAATAACAACAAGCTTTCTAACTCCAAAAGTTATGAATCATGATACACATTACATTTAAAATTAAATTACGCTACGAGGTGCAAGAGTCAAGAGTCAAGACTTGCAAAGTCGGAAAAGAAAGACTTTAAAGTTGATAACATTAAATAGATATACTCAAAAGATGTTGGGGCCTAGGCGATACAAAATATAAGTCACTCGCGGGCCTAGGCGATACAAAATATAAGTCACTCGCTCTCATACTCTGCGCTCCCAATAAGAGAGGTGCTAGCCTCATGATCATGAGTGCGTGAAGTGTGGATGGGGTTTGTGTCATCCGATGAAGGCTCATGATGAGAACCATCTGTCCCACCCTCCTGTGCAATAGTTGTAGCTGCCTCCTCCTGTTCCATCTCCCACTGTGTAAAAGTATCGGCATTGCATCTTGCACTCTTGCCAAGCATGCGCAAGTTTGCGCTAATGAAGACAAGATCATTAGCTCTTTCCACCCCAAGCCGATTTCTTTTCTTTGATGAAATGTGGCTGTAGGAGGACCATAATTGCTCTAGGCAAGAAGAGCTAACGGACTGGCTCAAGATCCGGATCGCCAACTGTTGTAGCTCTGGTCCATCTGATCCGAAGTCCTCCCACCATAATGCTGCACCAACCTTGAATCTGTCCTGCTGCGCATCTGCACATCCATATGAGCCTTGAAATGCCCTGTAATTAGAGAGCTGGTCTCTAATTTTGCGCCTGATTTCTGCATCCGGCGTGAGGCGATCCAAGATGAGTCTCCAACCGTTGCTCACCTCTTTATCACCCTCCTGCCCTTTTCCTTGAAATTCTGGGTCCACCATAAAAGCAGCTGCATGTAAAGGAGAGGAATATGAGCTCCATCTCGCCACACAAAGCGAGTGGATCTCCTCATATCTATCTACGTCTGGCTCAAGCTTCTCAAGACTCTCTATCATCTGGTCCATGGCTTCATATACTTTGCCGATGCATGGCTGCATAGCATCAACAATCCTGAGCAAGTGGACAATGGGATGCACCATGGCGTCAGTGCGCTTGAGGTCCTCCCAAAAATCAGCATCGTCGACCTTTTTCTTGCATGAAATCCCTACCTGTGTACGTGCAAAAGATGAGGAGCAAAACTCATCACTGATGAATAGTTGCCGCACGGCACCCTGACAATCCTTCAAGCGATGCAACATAAGAAAGTTGTATGCAAAGCGAGTGTCCGAGTACTTGAGAAGGACCTTTGTGGACCTCTTCCCAAACTCGGATCGAAGGTATGTGTGATTGTTGATGAAGGTCACAATTGCACATGCATCATCAATCACCGATTCAATCCATGACAATTTCCCAATATCTTTCAAAAGATTATTGAGACAATGTGCCATGCAAAAAGAGACGGTGATTTGAGGATACATACTCTCAAGAATAGCTCCCGCTGCCCTATTTGTCGCCTCACCATCCGTGACGAAACCGATCACACATTCGGGGCCGATAATCTCGACAGCACTACTCCACTCAGCAGCAAGTACATCCGCACTCTTTCCCGTCCCTGAAGCATCATGTGAGGAGACAAAGTACATCTCCCCCCGTGAGTATGCCACAAGGCCATGGATAGACCTTTTCCGTGTGTCACTCCATCCGTCTGCAATCAAAGAGACTCCATTGCGAGCCCATTGTCTCTTTGTGTTTGCCGCCGCTTGCTCAACAAGGCGTTTCTCCTTGTCAAGCATAGTGGTCCGCAAGGTTTCGGAGGATGGAGGTGTGTAGTGAGGACCGTACTCGCCAATCTTCTTCACCATCGTTTTGAAGTAGTCGGACCTATTTATCATTTCAAAAAAAAAGAGGGCAAGTAATTAGAATGGCAAAATGGTGATCCGTGAATCAAGACTCGTGAGACATGATGATGAAATCATGTGAGTGAAATACGTACCGTGCCACACGAAAAGCAATGTGGTCATGAAAAAAGAAGCGGGCCACCGCGGCATCAACCTCCTCCTTCTTTTTGGGATCCCAACTCCCCTCAAGAGTACTTTGCCGACGAGAGAGAGAGGGTGGACTAGGTTGCGGCATTGAGAAGGCGGCTTGTGTGAAGCCACGAGTAGTGCCACGAGGAGGACGTGGTAGAGGGGTAGATGAAGATGCACCACCACCCGATGTAGAACCTGATGTTTGGGTTGGAGTGACATAAGTGTTGGGATCCACTCCACGCACCCTTTGGCTTGCATTCAAAGCTTGATGGGCGGCAAGCTTTGCAAGAAGCTCCTTTCTTATCTCCGGTGTGACCCGCTCACAAAATTTCACCTCATGACCGGGCTCATGCAACAAATGGGCCCTCACCCTATTGGCCCCACCCACACGCTTATATGGGCAAAGCTTGCATGTCCATGGACGTGCACCCCCCGCATGAGTAGGAGGCTCGAAGTTGACCTCATCCCACCATGACCACCCATCCGTTCTACTCCTACCGCCCGCACGAGAAGAGGATGCCATGAATAGTTAGTAACTTAGTAGTAGTCTAGTAGAAGAGGGTGGAGAGAGCTTAGAGGGTAGAGTAGGAGAAGAGGTAGAGGGAAGATTGAAGTAGTCTAGTAGAAGAGGGTGGAGAGAGCTTAGAGGGTAGAGTAGGAGAAGAGGTAGAGGGAAGATTGAAGTAGTCTAGTAGGAGAGGGTGGAGAGGAAGGTGGTGGAGTAGGAGAGGGTGGAGAGGAAGGTGGTGGAGTAGGAGAGGGAGATAGTGGAGAGGAAAGCTTGAGTAGGAGAGGGAGATGGTGGAGAGCCTAGAGGTACATCATCATTCATGGAAGGCTTGAGCAATGAGTAGAAGAGGAGTAGCATAAGCCCATTATATAGCATATGGCAGCTCTCTCTCTCTCTCTCTCTCTCTCTCTCTCTCTCTCAAACGGCCAGCCTCAAACGGCCAGCCTCAAATGGCCAGCCGCCAACGGCTAGTAGCCGTTGCCCGAAAAAAAACGGCTACTTTTCTGTAGCCGTTGCGCCGTTGCAGGCGTCCCCGTCCCCGGCTGACAACGTCCCGCCGTCCCCTCCGACGGGGACGGCCGTCCCCTTGCCACGTCCCCTCCGTCCCGTCCCCTGCGCCGTCCCGCCTCCGTCCCGCGCCTGCAGTTAATCGGGACGGCGTTCCCACGTCCCACGTGGCCGTCCCGCCGTCCCCCTGTCACTATGGTAGAAACACCTCAATGAACTGATCTCGAGCCTATGCACTTTTCCCAAGGGCATGAGGAAGGGCTGCACACCTGAGGTTGAAAAAGGACTGCGAAGGACTATTCTAAGCTAAGCAACTATGCTGAAAATGCTTATGAATGATATGTTACCTTCACCAGATGACTATAGCATGTATGGATGATGCACAGAAGGCGGAGGCACTGCTGTAGGGCTGAATACTGTTGTAGAACTGATGCTGGACTGAAACACAGACTGTATGACTGCTGTGGAACTGTAAACGCAGGGCTGGACTGAACTGAACTGCAGGCGGCTGTGATGTATGCAAAACGCAGAGATATATGCTGTTTTGGGACCTGTGGAAGTGCTGAATGGCTGCGCCTATGATCTGCAAGGACTGCTGAGCTGCTGAATGTCTACTGGACTACTGCGTTGATGTACAAGTACTGCTGTACGGCTGATTGAAGCAAAACACAGGTTCTCAAGGCTGGAGAAGCAAACGCAGAAGCTCCAAGGGCTGGATGAGACTATGGCTGCAGGCGGGGATGCTCTTGGGGCTGAGGATATGAGGGTGCCTAGCTTCTGAAGACTGAATGATGAACTAAGCCCTATGCAAGCATATTATACTAGATAGGGGCTGGTCAAGTTGGCTGGTCATTTATTTAATAAAGTTTATATTCATAAATGACAATAAATGCTAAATAAATACCATAAAATATGGGACAAATACCAGATAAATCCTAGTAAATTTCCTAAGGTTTTTGGGCTGTTCTAAATGATGCACAGACATATGAATGCATATTATGCAGGATGCAGAGTGCTCTTTGATGCAAACCCTAAGGCTTCTACTGACTCTACATGCATGAATGATTCTCTCCAAGTGGGTTAAGGGACTTGACTGATTGACTGACCCGCTAAGGCTGAGGAATGACCTACGTAACTCGTGCCTGACTTATCTTGGACTGAGGATATACAATGGGGTCACGGCGTACGACAAATATCATCTTGCTGGGTTCTAATAATGTACAACTGTTGCACTGTTGTGATGATGAGCCAGTTTGTCACCATGCACTCTGCACTGAGTGCAGAGTGCATGTGACACATATGTACTGGGTTCAAAGTTACAAACTGTGAACCGAATGTTAGGATCTAATCCACCAATGAATTTGCTCCATCTTGGCCTGCGTAGATAGCCCTAACTGCTGTGCTAAAGTAATAACCTTGCCGGAAAACTGAAGCATTGGGGATCCGTTCTGTCTGAGTCCATAGAACTCATTTGCAAGACTAGTCATGTACTGGGGCGGGAGGAATCTGGTCTTCAGGTCATGGACAAATGTATCCCAGCTAAAAGTCTGTGACACCTGCGGCCTGGTCTGTATAATGATTAGACCAATGCTGTCACCAAGTGACTGCCTCACCAGTGAGATGGGGAGCCGCTACGTGGACTCTATCCTGAGGATTTGTGATCCTAACTAATGGAAAATGAGCAGTAAATTGATGAATGAACTGATTAACTGCTAAATGATCACACTTATTATCATACTTACTGAAATTTGGTTGACTACGAATGACGGTAGTTGATGCTGCGGACTGCTGGCTGGTGCCACCTGAGGTGGGGGATGCTGAAGAGAGGTGCTGGTATCTAAGATGAATGGCCTCCTTTTCCCTTTGGTGCTCGAGTAACATACGTTCTCGATCGAGCTCTCGTTGGTGCTCCCGAGCGGCGAGTTCAGCCTGACGTCGGTCTTCGTCGATCCTGCGTTGGGCTTCCTCATAGTCCCGTCTTTCTCCTTTTTCTTATTGCTTTCTTAATTAGGGGGCTGCTAGAGGCGGAGGAGGACGTGTTGCTGCTGCCTCCAAGAGTCGGAGACGCTCCATGAGCAACTGGTTCTGAGCTCTAAGAAGAGCTATGGTGTCTCCTGTAGTCGGAAGAGCAAGGTCTCCTTCGCGGGAGACTTCTTCCGCCTGATGGGTACTCTTCCCTGTAGACATGATGCAGTGGTCGTGCCGGAACGCAATCTGACCATCCAAGGATGCCCTCACGCTAGGATACGGTGTGTGTGGACAAGCTGAATCTAAAGGCAATTTCATATTGGGTGTGTAAGTGGTGTGACTAGTTTATGTTTGCTTGAACTTCCGGCTAGGGGGCCTGGGAACTCTTTTCCTTGGTACCCGGGACAAAACCTAACCAAATTCTAAATTGGATCCCATCACTACAGTGGTTGGGCGGTTGGCTAACCCATGGGACTGGATGGGGTTAGGCTGGACTGATGGATCCGTAAATCGAGACTCAATTTCTGTTCTCTATGATCCCAATGTAACATGCAGCGGAAGTATTCATATTGGAGGATCCTATCACACAAATGCTCACACCGTCTTCTGTATCCTGAGTAGTTTCACGAGTTTAGCAATCCACTTTAATGACTTCAAACTTTAAAGAGATATGAGAGAGAGATGAGAACTGTAAACCGTATGGGGACCCGAATTACCCACTGAAAGGCCCCCTATCCCGTTACCGAGATAGTATTTGCTTTATTATCTTTAAAGAGACTGACGGTGTGACTGAGAATAAGCCAAACGCAAGACCTCTGAAGACCAAGTGTTGGGCTGAACTGTACACTGTTGTAGAAGCACCAAAGATGTCCAATCTCGAGCCTAAGCACTCTTCCCAATGGTATGAGGGAGGGATGCAAAACTAGGGCTGAGAGAGGGGCTGTTTAGGATTGTTCTGGACTGTTCTAGACTGAGTATGAATACTGTAAATGAATATGAATGCTGAGTTTTACCTTCACCAAGTGGCTGGAGCAAAACGATGAGATGATGAATGCTGAAAACTGTATGGATGCAGAAAACGCAAGGCTGAATGCTGAATCTGCTGCGTTTTGCTGATGCAGGGGCTGAATGCTCATGCGTTGATGCGCCTAGGGCTGTAGGAGGAAAATGCTGAGGTAATAGGGCTGGAAACTGCAATCGATTTATGCTCCTTGTGCTGAAGGATCCAAGAGTTGATTGCTCTGTGCGGAATATGATTGAATGAATGGCTGAATATGCAAGTGATCTATTTATATGGACACCATGAGCCAGTCGGCTGGCTACTGAGCTGGCCGACTGCTCATGTCCACCATAAATGCGTAAATGATGTGTAAAATGCTCAAAATGATGGGAAAAATACCCAAAAAAATCCTAGTAAATATCCTGATAAATACTAGATGATATCTGGTGTCATGGCCCTGTGAAAATGGAACAGTACAAGTGTGGGCATGGTGGTTGCAGAGTCAGAATATTTTATGATTCACATGGGGGGTGCCCGGACAGAGTTTAAGATGTGTGGACATCCCTAGGTGTGAAGGGGGGAACTAGAAACATTAAACTTTAATGTTTATTAGAGTTTGCCCCTAGGCCTTAGTGGCCCTAGAGAACTTATTAAAGTTTGGGGCCCTAGGGATTAATTTGGGAAGAGGGCCACTTATGGAGAGTTTCTCTCTCTTCTCTCTCTCTCTCTCTTCCCTTTTGGGGAGTCGTGGAGCAAAAGGGATACACAAGCGTGGAAAAGCACAAGGAAGGAGGCGGCTGCTGATTTCTGTGTGTTTGCTGCTGTTTTCTTCTGCTTAATCAACTGTACTTTCCCACGTGTGCAGCCCGTACAGCACTGTACGACTGCAAGTACAGGCTGCTGCTGAAATCTGCTGCAAACGTACTTCTTCTCTGCTGGATTCTCTGCGCCCAGGCCCTACACAGGTTGTACCAGCAAGTACTCAGCAAGTACAGTACTGTACGGCTGCCGTACAGTGTACGGACAGCCAGGTACAGCAAGTACAGTGCTGCAGGTGGTGCAGACAGGTGCTGGACAGGCATGTGTACTCAGATTCAGGCGACCAGAATTAGGACAGCAGACCGTTTGTGCAAGTACAACTCTTGGCACGTATCCCGAGGTGGTACAGACGGGTACAGTGCTGATTGTCAGATCTGTAATTTCAAGGACAGCATAAGAGTGAACATCAGGAGGAGGATACAGGCAATTACAAGCACATGTGTGAAGCAGGGTTGTGGATACAAGTGCCTGCAAGTACAAATTGGTGCTGTTGCTTCCTCCAGTGCTGTTTCACGGGCTGAACTTGGTAAGCTCTGTTCCTGTTCAACTATCTCTCTTTCTACTGCTTGATGTCTGTTGCAGATATGTGTTATCTGGCCCCTTGTGAGAGGAGGGGTATGGCAGATTGACAAGGGTTGAGACAGAGTTTGGACAGCACATGTATGTTTCAGCTGAGATGATGTATCATGCACTTGAGTTATGCCAGATGTATGCCCATGGCTGGCCTGCTTAATTATGTTAGGTGTCTTCGTATTGGCATCATATAGGTAGGCAGGCCTACTTTTACCCACTCTAGGCCTCTTATTTTGTTACCCATACTGTCTCATGCTCTTATAGCCACTTTTGTCTTTCTACTCATTAGATGGGTTGTTTCCTTTAGTAGCCCTAGCATGACACCTGCATTGAGCGCCGGAGGTGATGCATGTGACATTCTGATGTGTGTTTTCTAAATTATTATGTGCTGTGATAAAAGACACAACGAGATTCAATAAATCAAAGCACTAGCAATTTCAAATTAAAGAGAATTAAAGTTTGAAAAGCACAAGATCTTGGATGAGATTACCACTGCTTTGATTTTACAAATCCTCATCTTAAGTCTGTCAACAATAAGCGCATCTCTACATTAGGTTTTGACAGGCTTTGAAACTCTGTAACATCAATGAAAGTGCTGTGTTGGTAGGCATGCAATCAAAGAGATGGTGGTTAGGGGTGCACCTGCAATCGCCATTGCAGCAGCCCTTTCACTGGCTGTTGAGGTGGCCAACTTGGACCTGAAGCCGAGTAGTGTTAATGAAGCACTCCAGTACTTACATGATCGACTAGATTACCTTGTCTCTAGGTATGTAGATGCGAAAGCTTAATGCCTTGCATTTTCTTTCTGTGCTTTTTCGTCTTACATGCATAAAAACGCAGTCGGCCCACAGCAGTCAATCTTTCGGATGCTGCTATCAAATTGAAAGAAAAGACAAACAGTGCTGCAGCTATGACATCTAGTGCAGAAGTAGTTTTCAAAGTGAGTTATGTGAGTTGTTTTAATGATCATGCACTGCACCGTGCATGTGCACCCATGTGTGTGTAAGAGCGAGTTTTCTAGCTTTAGCTTGTATGGGAGTTATATCTAACCAGAAAAATTCTACCGTCTATAAACCTTGAATAGGCTTATGTCGAGGCTGCGGAGGCAATGCTAGCAGCGGATGTGACTTCAAACAAAGCCATAGGGGCCTACGGTGCTGACCTGATACTCAATCAAGCAAAAAAAAAAGAGCATCTTTGTGTTCTCACTCACTGCAACACAGGCAGGTAAGAAGGTTTAGTAGTTGGATTGTCTCTTTTCTTGTTTTCTTTTTATGGGTAGCAGTGAGATGTGTAGATGTTGTAGTTTTTTGGTGTAATAGGCCTTACTCTTGTGTCCAACCTCTGTTATGCCTCATTTTTCAACACAGTTTGGCAACGGCAGCATATGGGACTGCATTGGGCGTTATAAGAAGCCTTTATTCCCAGGGAAAACTTGATACAGTGTATTGTACTGAAACAAGGCCCTTTAATCAGGTATGTCTCTACGTTGCAGGCAGCTGCTAGGACAATTTAGATAGTTTTACAGCATTTGAAGTTATTGTTTGCAATCATGAGCTGAAAGAAACATGTTTTTTTATGCATGTATGAAGGGTTCGCGGTTGACAGCATATGAATTGGTCTATGAGAAAATACCTGCAGTTCTTATAGCAGATTCAGCAGCTGCTGCTCTTCAGAATTCTGGAAGGGTAGATGCTGTGGTGGTGGGGGCAGATCGCATTGCTGCCAATGGTACGTGGTTTGAGAAGTTTATATTATGCAATGTTTTTTTTCCCCAAGAAAAGATCCTTCCATTAGTTACCAAAATGCAGCCGAAAAACAGCCAAGTACATGCCGAGTCTCAATCATGGGAGACGAAAAAGAAGAAGGAAAAATTACAGATGGGGACAGAGGGGCTCTTCCTTGCTGGCTGGCCGCTCTTGGAGGAAGGCTATCTCATACAATTTTTTTTTTTTGGGGGGGGGGGGGGGGGTGCTGCAGCGCAAAAATGTGGCCTGTAATGCCAAGTAACGTCGTCGTCTCTAACCCTGAGGAAAGGACCACTGCTCCAGGACCGCAGAAAAGCCTCTCTGTGTTTCCGCATATGCTCAAAGCCGCCTCGCAACTTATCCCACTGGCCACGGAGGGTGTCTATGGTGTTGGGGTCCATATGCTCTGAATGGACTAGATTGTACTGGCTGAGTTTGGAGTCGGCCCTTCGGTCTTTGACGCTCTTTGCAAGACCATCACATGCATTTGTCATATCTACACACTAGATTGCCTTGTGAGGTTAGCTCTCAAGTCTTCTAGATAGCTGGCATAGCAGTTCCTGGTATGCCCGCATCATCCGTTGGTTTAAGTTACATGGCCTTCAGATGGATTGGGTTCCCCTATTGAGTATAGATTGGATGCCCCTCTTCTAGATCTCGACTAACCGCATTATCCATCCCGATTTGACCCAGGTTCATACAGGCCGAACATGGTTGTCTCCACGCAGCTTTCCATGGCTACAATTCTATAGAGAACATTTTTTTTGTGGATCACTGAGGATGAATTCATTTGTCACCATTTGGTCCTGACCCCTTTCTTCTGAATGGAGCTCAGTGAGACTGGACGTCCAGATGCAAGTACCAAGAACGGGAGATTTCCAAAGTATGTGTGCAGTTGCATCGTGCATAGCTGCATGTGAATCTAGATGTTAATGCCAGGCTCATGATGAGGTGCACGGACAGACTCTACACAGTATGCAGAATGCTTAGCCTATGGTTTATTCTGGTATGAGTCATGACCAGTCATGCGGGCTATGATTATTTGTGCATAGCATAAATGGCAATCTGTTTCAGGTTTTCTTATGCATGCACTAAGGCTTGTTGAGGACAGCCAACCGTTAAGATACTTTGATGAGCTACGGTAACTTGGTTGCATGGCAAATCTGTGAATGCTTGGAGGGAGCACTATGGGGTTCTATGGCAGATTACGGCTGGTAGATACCTTATCTTGTGACCGCTATGGTTGAGCTTTTTGAATGCCCATACTTTTTTTTTTCTTCGGGAAAGAGATCCTGCTATAGTTTAAAACAGCAGCTATAGACTAAATGTACATGCTCAAAATCCTCGTTAGCAGCAACAACAAAAAAGGGGAGTGTGGTTCCATCCATGGCTGGCCTCTCTCAGAGGGAACCTACCTTGTACAGGGTGGTTCCCTCCATGGCTGGATTCTCAGAGGGAACCTACTCCATACAGGAGGGAGGGGGGTAAATCTTCACCGGGGCGGCGTGTAATGCCAGGTGCTATCACCGGTCCGATCAGAGAGAAAGGGGCTCCTATGCCAGGTGCTCTAAAAAGCCTTGTGCCATCTATGCATGTGATCCTAACTGCCCTCCTGAAGCTGCCCCCACTGGACATGGATGGTATGAATGATGTAAAAGCCCTAAGGGAATGGATAGACTCAGTTTGGGGGGGGAGGGGGGGGGGAGAGTGTTCTCAATGGCCACGCTGCAATGGGCCCGCCATATATGCTGTGTAGCTCTGCTGATGATCTACTTGGGACTCCACCCATCACAATAGCAGTAGTGATACACCGGCATAAGGGCTACCATCACTGACACATGCAAAAAGACAAACAGGAACACCTCCAGACTCTAGGAGGCGAGGGATCCATCTTGGTTCTGGTGTGGTGATCCTGCTAGGGGCCGACAATAGGTGGCTATATCACTGAGTCGTCCGTCTACAACAAGGAGGGAGAGAGCGGCTTCTTGAGAGTGGATAGCAGAAGTTGATGTCTCGCAATCCCAAGCATTGTTGGGGGAGACCCTGAGGGCGAAGGAGAAGACCGTGGTGTCGCTATCAGAGGTGGTGGAGCGAGAGTGGTAGAAGTTCATACAGGCTCGGAGGGGGGCCAATGTCTCTGAGAACTCACTTGAATCCACCGGCAAGCATCGGAAGAGGCTGTAATCCAATCCATGGGCTTCTCCATGATACAGAGGGGGCCACAGGGGGGGTTCCGCGGTGGCGGTGTGCCGGGGGGGGGGGGGGGGGGGGGGGGGGGGCGCACAAGGCAGCCACCAGGGAAGTTGCAATCGTCATCTCCATTGGGTTGGAGAACTGATGAATCAGGCGGTGCACAGAGCTGGGCTGCTTCCGCCGGGAGGGATGAGGCGCTGAAGGGGAGGGGAGAGGGCGGGGGGAGCTGGGGAGGGGGAGTGGCGGGGATCACGAGACGACGGGGGACGGGTGGGGGAGCTCCTTATCCACAACCTCGTGGAGAGGCATGTGGGCAGAGGAATCCTGAACCTCCTGCGTGGTGGGTGGGACTGCCTTGCAGTAAGATCCTGGTCTTGAGGTAAAATTGGTGCCTCCAGGGTCCCACCAATCTTGTTTTTGGGGTGGGGGGGGGGGTGCCTGCGATGACTTCACCGTCCTCTGAGTGTTGGGCCTGTCGTTGGGGAGGCTGGTGGTTGGACGCTGGGTTTGCCTGGCCATTCGGAGAGTTCTCGGAGCAGGTCTGGGTGCGGGTTTGATGGGTATCCTCAGCAGGCCTAAGGTCATGGGCAGGCTCTGGCCAGGTGTCCCATCCGAGTACTCCTTGTGGGATCTGAGTACTCCTTGCGTTACAGAAACTGCCTTTCCTTGAGGAGGCTGGGCAGCGCGCTGACGTGTTGGAGAGCCTCCAGAGAGGCTACAGATACTCTGATAGAGGGAACGCCAATTGCCCTGGCCACCATAGAGGCGATGGTCTGAGGGGATTCCAAGACCTGTCCAATAGCTCGACCAATTGAGTGGAGGGGGGGTATACTCCTTTTGGATGCTTGGGAAGCAAACGTGATGGGGGAGCCAGACAGTCCTGCAAGGGGATCGGATGTGGGGTCAACCATCAAACCCGTGGTGCCATCGAGCAAAGAACACCTGAGCTGTGCGTATCGCATCGCAATGGGACTCGGCTGCAGCACCCTGTCAGCCGCTGTGGGAGAATCAAACTCCACTGGGTTGTGCAATGTGAATATCGGTGATTCGGCAATGAGGGCTGCCTGGAGCAAATCTCGAATCTGACCACGCGCTAGGCCAAGTGAGGCTCTCGTGTGTTGGAAGATAACACAGGCAAGAGTACTCATCACCGCCATCATTACGGTGCAGGCTGCTCCATTTACCTCCCTACCCATGCACAAGCACATTGCTGACAAAGTGGGTTTGTACCTGTATTTTAAAATTTGTACCACTGCTACTCTTCTTCTGTTTCAGAGCTCTTCTCTCACTGTACTCCCATTTCAGTTCTTATGGGTTTCTTAGCAAGAAATTTCTCTCTTGCCGAGACTCTCGTCTAGTTTTACTTGAAGGTTCTAAACCTTGAGGGCAGACAAAAGCTAAGTTCAATGGCTTGGGGATTTTACGGCTTCCCAAGGGTTTGAAGTGACTTTTGTGAGCTGCAGAAAGGTGGGTCTTCATATTTTGAGTGCCCGCTGTGTGGCCTCAATTATTGGGACTGCTCAACCTGTCTGATTTTAGGCTTAGGCCATAGAAATGAGTTTTATGATATTTAACCATGTAGTTCTAAATTACAGTAGGCTACGTGGAGCTGGGGTTAAGATGTAGGAAAAGTTAAAGGGTAAGCCCTCGATGCATAATAAAACTCCGACAAATAATAAAACAGCAATTACTGGAAAGGAAAAAGTTAGATTCATCATGTGACGATGTGTATCTAAATATCTGAGACTGTATTGTCTGTGCAAGCATATATTGCTATTTACTGAAATGATGATGACAGGTGATACCGCTAATAAGATTGGCACGTACAACCTGGCACTGTCAGCTTTCCATCACGGGATACCATTTTATGTGGCAGCCCCTCTGACTTCAATTGATACTACTTTGCCATCTGGAGATAGCATTATCATTGAGGAGAGGTCTTCGAAAGAGTTGACTCACTCACATGGAGGAGAAGGATCTCAGGTGGCAGCATCAGGGGTTTCCGTCTGGAATCCGGCATTTGATGTGACTCCGGCTAGACTGATCACGGCCATAATCACTGATAAGGTATTTTGAAGAACATAACATTCATGATTTGTCTGGCTTGCTCATGACTTGTATACATAGCAAGGCATCATAGTCTTAATTGCATGCATTTTTGCTACTAATGAACAGGGCATCATAACCAGACAACAAGGCACAAAGGTCTTTGACATTGCTGTATTTTGCAAACATAATGAAGAATCAGGTGCAGCCACAGGGTTGCAAACACTCCAGACTAGTGGAGATCTTCTTTCAAGTGGATGTAAGCAGGATGATGACACACCTGAGCAAAAGGATGACTTCTATATATTGGATACCATGACTGTAGTTGAGTATATCAAGAAGTATCCAAGCTTGGCAGGCAGGCTAGGTGGTGCAGGTACAGATTGGAATGTGCAGGAAGTCGGGGATGGAAATCTCAACTTTGTATATATTGTGGTAGGACCTAATGGATCTCTTGTGTTGAAACAGGTCTGCTTACTCTTGCCTTCACTTGTACTGTTCAACATTTGTACATCTGTGTCTTAGTGCTTGTTTTGTTATCTCTTTTGAATACTGGTGATTTTGTAAACCATCTTGGATAACACTGCTTACAGATTGTTAACACTATTGCCTGTTCCATGGGTGGGGGGGTTGGATGGGCAAGATTGCCTGTCCATCATTGACGGTGACAACAATTCCAAGGCATCAGACATAAAAGTATTAATATCAGTTTTACGCCAAATCAACAACGGCAAATAAAATTGCACATAGTCCATAATGATTGATTGAATAATTCTGAGATGCACATGTAAAGGCCATGTAGAAAGCTTCCAATATGCTAGTTTGGCCTTCAATTCGTTTAATACCCAATTAATGGCATCCTACGTAAACATATACCATGCTAGTGGATATCCAAAATGTCTAACTAGGTGGTTTGGTGAAATAATTTGTCCTGGCCATAACAGTGCATGCAAGTCACAAGAAGTCAATGGAAGCAGTTTAGACTTAGAAAAGTTGATATAAAGTCCAACTACTTTACCAAATAATTCTAATGTTCTCATGATGCACTTTAGATTATTTGGATCATTTTTAGGCATGAACAAAGAATCATCTGCATAGCCTGGGCCACAAAATGCGAACCATTGGGTAATTATAGACCATGTAATTGCCCTTGTGCAGTCAAGACATCCATATACATCAAAAATGGATGTGTGGCAATCACATAGAGTAATGCACTAAGAGGGTATCCTTGACGCACAGATTTTTGTTGTGTCCACTTCGATGAAAGATCACGACCCAAAACACACTGCGCAGTACTATCCCGATATAACCAAAAAATAGCTTGTTGCATTTTACAACCAAAGCACATTGCAGCCATGACGTCAGCTATGTAGTCCCATTGAACTATATCGAAAGCTTTTGCTACAGCCACTTGCATAACAAGGATGTCTGATAAGTATATTTGGCATATTCCATCGCCAGATATACATTAGTAATATCATCCAGTCTTCTGAGAACAGAACCATACTGTTGTGGGTGCAAACCATATAAAAGTATTGTGGGTGCAAATCATATAAAAGTAGACTACCAATATGCTTTGCAAGCATTTTAGTTGCCAATTTATAGATAACTGGCATTAACGTGCCATCCCAACCAGGTGACTTCCAATGTCCCACGCCAAATAATGCATGTGTCAGCTCTTCCTCAATGAAGAGCAGATCATATCTCAAAGTAGATTCATTGTCAACAATGAGATGTAGACAATTTAAGAAATTTTTTCGAGCATCATGAACATCAGCATCCACAATATATGAACTCTGAAATATGTGATGATAATGATTGACACATTTAGTTGCAAGCTCCATTTTTGTGGATGTCCATGTGCCATCAAATTTCTTAACACGCACAATTTTGTCTCTCTGTGTGTCAGCATGCAAGCTTTGAAAAATTGTTTCGATGAGCAACCTTGATCTTGGATTTGCTTACATCTCGATCGGATTTGCCATTTATGTATCTTTCTTTGTTGATTCACAGAGACACGCTTTGGCTTTGCAACACATTTTGTTGATCTTGTGTAAGAGTCTGAAGATGGCTGAGCGTCGTGAGCAATTGGATTTGTCGCTTAGCCATTTCAACTCTTTGCCTAGCGTCAACAACATAGCACCTGCCATAATTAGTGACTATTGAATGAAACCAAGCAGTGTCAATATTATCTAGCTGAGTAAGAAGCGGAGAAATGGCATCATGTATCAAAGATTTGAAGGCATCATGCGAGAGATAGCTGTTATTTATGTGTAACAGTCTTTGATAGTGCAGAGGAGGTTCCTCTAAGGGCATATGAAAATATAATGCCAACCATAGTGGTGTATGATCAGAGAGTGTTGAGTCATAATCAACGCAAAGCTTACATGAGGAGTCATACTTTCGAGTACGTAACAAATACCATGTGTCCAATCCAGCCCAGTATTGAGTTAGAGCATTATGGTGATAAGCGAATCCTGGAATTCCAACCATAGTAGAAAGCCAAAGATCAGAAGCATCCGTTTGCAGAATGAAATTATCCCAAGCCTGACGCTGAACATGTAGCATATGAGAAGAGCCAAATGTATTATCCTCTCTTTGTGGAGAGTTGTTAAAATCTCCACAATCAAAAGCATTTGTCAACCAAGGATAGGAATAGAAGAAATTCCAAGTTCTTTGCCGCTCATGGGAAGATTGAGATCCATACACTTCTGCAAACTGGAAAATTTCACCCTGCAAAATACATTGCACAATCATACATCGGCCTAATGAATCATTATATTCCAATGTTGGCTCCAGTTTATGTCGCAAAAGAAAAGCAACACCCGAGAATTGTTTGCTTCCGTCATAGAAAATGTCATGTCCAGCAAAATGGACAAACCAGCCACCATATTCATGCTGATTGTGTTCTTGCAAACAAAATATATCTGGTCTCGTCATATGTACATAATTCCATAAACATCTCCATTTATGAGGATTGCAAATACCTTGTACATTATAGGTAACACACTTTATTGTTATGTACATGATAGAGAAATGAGGGGATTTAACTCTCATCCATATGCGCAGACCCCCTCGGATCTCGCAATACATTCCAAATAACATCATGCTTATCAAAGAGCTGAGTATCTCCAATACAGACTTGAACCCAATTACCTGAAATCGCATTGTCAACGGGATGGCATAGCCTTATTGGTGGAGGTTTGCTGATTAACTACGGGCTATGAGCCTTTTAGTTTTTCTTGCTGCTTAGCCAAAGTAGCAGAGGGCGACACAGGAATGGCATTTGTAGTAGAATTAGAAGGTGAAACTAACACCATCGAAAGCTGGGTCACAACTGGTGGTTTATGAATGACAGTAAGACATTTATTGGAGATATGCCCAAACTGTTTACATTTAAAGCATGCATGAGCAAAAGTTCCCCAAATAAGCTCATAGTTTCAATGGCCAATCCCAAGGCGTCCATTATCAATTCATTTTATTCCAGTAGAGACCGAGGGAACAAGAGGCCTAATTGTATCCCAGAGAATCAGAAATTCCATATTCAGTACCTTACCCAATGCTTCATTGTGACCCACACCGGGCATTTATGCTTAATGACACTTTTTTAGTCTTTATTCGCCGACCATGGCAATACATGAACCAATTGAGTGCCAAACATGAGAGGCGATTTCTTCAGCAAAGCTACTCTATGTTAGGTTCTTTAACAAGAATCTCATAAAATCCTCTGGCAGTACAATACACACCATCAACTACATTTCCTTGGAATTCTGATTTTATCCATTGTGCCACCTCATTCGCAAGAGGCATTTTGCTTGGGACAAAAATCACCACAACATTTTAACTTCTTCAGTGGAGAGACCACCGTAGGGAGAGGGATATCAAACCGGAAATGAGGATCCGGAAATTGCCAATCCTTTTTACTGTCCACAAAGTCATCAATCAGCATATCATAAATAAAAAGTTCCTCAGGAGAGAACTTCTGGAGAGATTTGCCAAGCTCAATACACAGAACCTTGTTCTTGTGCTCATCATTCTTTGGTAAACCTTGATATTCACATTCTGGTCTGAAACCAACTGATCCGGAGAAGAGACCATACTGAACCACACATTGAAGAGATTTAGCTGTTCACTGTACACAGACCCACACATACTTTTTTTTCAAAAATACGCTATATTAACGCCCCCCGCCAAGAAAAGATTCTTCCATTAGTTACCAAAACGCAGCCGAAACGGTCTTCTATTAGTTACCAAAATGCAGCTGAAAAAAGTACATGACCCAGTCTCAATAAAGGGAGACAAGAAAAACTGTTGGGGACAGAGAGGGCCTCTTCCTTCCTTGCTGGCCGCTCTCGGAAGAAGCTATCTCATACAATCCCACTGCGCGGGCGCGGGGGGGGGGGGGGGGGGTGTGTGGGTGGGGGACAGCCAAACAGGTGGCCTGTAATGCCAAGTAACCTTGCTGTCTTTGACCCTGAGGAAAGGACCGCTGCTTCAGATCCGCAGAAAAGCCTCTTGGCGCTTCCGCAAACTGCCAGCCAAGTGCCCACTGCCAAGATCTTGTGAGCTATCTGCCTAAGGAAAAGAATATTCCACCATGGCCAAAAGCTGTCCTACAGCCGTTTCCAAAAATCAGAGAGGAAACGTAAGGGGATTTCCTAGGTCTACCTGCTAATGCACTGTTGTCGCTGGTGTACTATCAACCTTTGGCATTTGAATCGTGTGGCCTAGATGGACTGTGTACACGAAGAAGGGGATGTCAGGGGCCTCCTCATGGGCGAAGGGATTGTGCCATTGTCACTTGCCTGGATTCCATTGCTGCCACTTCGGTGGTTGGCCTTCCATAACCATAATCTCGAAAATCTATTTTTGGCCACTTTTTGAAACGGCTCAATCTTTTTTTCTTTTTTTTTTTCTGAGAAAAGATCCTTTCATTAGTTATATAAAAAACGCCCGTAGGGCTACAAAAGATCTCGCCTGCTCATAAGAGAGACAGAGCAGTGAATACAGCATGGCAGCCCGGGAGACTCTCCCTAGGTGCTGCAAAATACAAGCATCAGTACAAAGAACTGAGAGGCTAAATCATACAATAGGGGGGGGGGAGAGCCAAACAGGTGGCATGTAGTGCCAACGGGGGGATCCCGTGTGTAAGGTGTAGAAAGGGCCACAGCGCCAAGTGGTATGAAAGGCCTGGCGCCGTAAGATCGCCTCATCCGAGTCTCCCCGGATGCGGTCGTACTGTCCTCGCAGGGTGTGGATCAACTCCTGCTGCTGAGGAGCTCTCATTGTAAATCCCTCTCCTGTGTCCAGCTGGCGGACCAGAAATCCGGTGCCGGAACCAGGCGAGGCTGGCCCCTAATAAATCTGATGGCCTGACTGCCCTGCTCCATCTCATAGCCCATAGCAGGCCCTGACGAAGTCGACCAAGCAGCGGCACCCCACGTAAACATACCCTCTGGAGAGAGGGGGGCCAGAATACGCAGCATCCGCAGCCAAATCTGCTGCGCCTGAGGGCAATCCCAAAGGCAATGTCTCTGTGTCTCCATAGGGTGGCCGCATCGGATGCAGGCCGCCGGAAGACCGCTGTAAACAAGCCAAGTACCAACTGCTGAGCCCCTGTGGGCGACCAGCCACTGAAAAGTCGAGATCCTGCGGGCCTGTCGACTAGCCCAGAGCCGAGCCCAAAAATCCTCCAAGAACTCCTGTGAGAGTCCCTGTAGTCGCCAATGCCCCGCTGCCGCTGGAGAGACCGTCCTCCTCGCCGTCAAAATATGTCGCCCCAAGCCGAACAGTATACTGGAAAAAGGTGATCTCTGTGGCCTCAAGGGATGCATAAGGATCATGCCACTCGTACTCCCCGGGGTCCCACTGTAGCCGGGCCAAGGGGCGCGCTGCATATGCCCATATGTGCCAATCCGGGAGCACATCAGCAAGGTCGGGGTCAATATGCCACTTCCGAGAAGCGGCGGCCACCCTGAATCCTCTGAAAGGTGCACTCTGCAACCAAAGGCGACTCCACCTCCACTCTCTGAAGTCTGCCCTCATCCTGAATCTCATAGTAGAGGCAACTGCCATCCTCAGTGCAAGCTCTGACAGCAATCAGGATCTCCAACTGTGTAAAGGCTCCCATCCACCGTGGGGCCACTGGCTCGAGAGGCGTGAACCACTCCTCTGTGAGTGCCTCCTGAATATCATCCCTCATAATCAACCCCCCTCTGAAGTGACTCAGCCTCTCCACCTGGATCTCCTCTGGTAGACTGCAGAAGGCCTGCCAGTCTCCAAAACTACGAGCTGGGCTTGCCGCTAAAGGCCCCCAGGCTAGCCGAGGCCGAGAACCCAGCATATGACCGTGCTCTGTGTGAACCGCTGGGCTCCAGATGAGCGGCTGTCTGGCCCGCTCCTCAACACAAGAAGGAGGTCGCTGAGAGAGCCCTCCCATCCTCTACTGAGGCCTGTCCTCCTCATCTCTATAAAGATACAGCGAATCTCTGGTGCCCAAGTGCCCCCTGCTGGGGGCGCCCGAGCCTGCACAGCCGCTGCAAGAGGAGCTCTTTCCAAGGCTCAGGGCCTGGAAGCAACCCCCAAACGATAAGCTTCCCCAATAAAGCTCTACTCTGATCGACTGGATCTATAATGCCCAAACCTCCCTGAGCCAGCGGAAGTGTAATAACTGCCCATGCAACCTTTGCCCGAGCTGGCTGACCGTCGCGCCCAGACCACAGAAAGTTCCTGATCAGCCTCTGTACCTGGCTGATGCAAGAGCTCGAGAAGATCCAGCAAGACGTAATGTACCACATGGTCGCTAACAACACCTGATTTGCCACCACCACCCTCCCAGCCAAGGATAGTCAAGCTGTACTCCAATACAAAAGCTTCTTCCGAATGCTCAGAAGAAGCGGGGCAATCTGCTGCTCAGGTGACAAATCTAGGCCAATCTGGCATCCCAAATACCGCACTGCTGTGCCTGGAGGAATCCATCTAAAACCGGGGTCCGGGCTCCATGCCGGAGTGGGAGCACTACTGATCCAAAAGGCCACTGTCTTGCGCCAATTGATCAATGCTCCCGAAGCTGCACTAAAAACCTGGAGCGACTGCTCTGCCCGAAGAAGATTGGCCTCTTGGCCATGCAAAAATAAGCCCGTGTCGTCTGCAAACTCAGCATCAAGCAGGTCCTCCCCCGGACTGGGAGCTGAAGTCCTCTCAAACCGACCTCCTCTGCCGTCAAATACATGCTCATAGCCTCCGCAAAGAAGAGAAAAAGAAAAGGGGCGAGGGGACACCCCTGACGAACTGATCTGGTCAGCTCAAAACTCGGCCCCCGTCCTCCTGCAATCAACACCTGGCTGCGAGCTGTGGAATACAGCGCCGCCACCCCTCTGATCCATCCTGGCTCAAAGCCCAGGCGAAGCATAGTGCCCTCTAAGAAACCCCAATCAACTCTATCGTATGCCTTCTCAAAATCGAGAAGCATCACGACCAAGTCCTCGCCAAGAAATCTAGCTCGGGCCGTCGCCTCCCAGAAAGTAAAGATGTTGTCAAGGATACTGCGCTCCTTGACAAATCCTGTCTGAGTAGCATGAATCAACTCCCCCAGGAACGGCTGAATCCTCAAACTCAAGGCCTTTGCTAAGACCTTGTAGACCGTATTGAGGATCGTAATAGGCCTCCAATGCCTAATATCATCTGATACTCCCTCCCCCTTGGGGATAAGATAGATCAAGCCCTCTGAAAAGCTCTGCGGCATCACCCCAGTGTCCAAAACATGCTGAAAGCCCCTGCGGAGGCCTGGCCCCAAAAGGTCCCAATAGCGCATAAAAAAGGCCGGCGTCAGTCCGTCCTCCCTGGGCAACTATGTCGCGGCAGGACCCTCAAGGCCTCGGCAAGCTCAATCTCTGACAGAGGCGCACCTAGAACTGTACGCATACGGTCTGTGACCCTGCTCTGCAAATGGGCCCACACAGTCTGTCTGCAAACATCTCGATCCTCAGTGGGCAGGCTCCGCTGAAAGCAGGTCTCTATAGAATGCAGTGGCAATGGCTCTGATCTCCCCGAGCTCAGTAGCTACCGATCCATCCGGTCTACCAAGCTGGCGGACTCCTGCTCGCGCATGACGGGGCCCAGTGATCTCAAAAACTCTCCAGTCACTCTATCGCCAAGCTGCGTCCACTGAGAGGCCTGACGACGATAGTAAAACTCATGTCTCTGCTCCTCTACCTCTCGAACCTCCTGGCGTGCCTGGCTCAGCTGGGACGCCACCCACTCACATGCAGGCTGCTGCTCCTGAAGGCGCTGTAGCGAAGCAAGGCTGCGTCTCAGCGATGCTCCCGCTCGCGAATCTCTCCCAACCGTGTCAAAGCTGCAGCATGCAGAAAAGAGCTAAGATAGATGAGTCCCTGGGCACACTGGCCCGTTGCATCCTGGTCAGAGCACTGACTATCATGCCAGATCCTCTCAATGTCCTCAGCGAGACTGGGATCTGTAAGTACCCTCTCTGGGATCCTTAACTGCAAGCTGGGCTCCCGTGTCCTCTCCTCCAATGTCAAGATAACTGGCGCATGATCTGAAAATGAGGTGCTAGCGAGAATGCCGACAGAGCCCCCTCGCTCCCCTAACCAGTCGCCCACATAAAAGCGATCAATCCGTGATAGATTAGTCCCTCCCTGCTGGCGATCCGACCGGGAGAAACTAAGACTGTCCTGAGACCGGGAGAAAGCCCCATGCTGCCATGCATCAGTGATCCTCAGTGACATGCACAACCGGTCCCAAGCTGCAAGCTCCGTGCCGTGCACTGTAACATGACTGCCTCCCACCCTATCTGCCGGGTCCTCAAGCATGTTGAAGTCTCCCCCGACACACCAATGTGCGGCCTCTGGCAATGCATCCCGTAACCTGGGTCCAGAACTCTGCTCTGGCACTAGCATGATTGGGCACATAGACGTTGAGCACGCCCAATAGCTCATCATGCATCCTCAGAATGACATACTGTGCTCTACTAGGCACAATGATCCCTCGATCCACA